>NC_141598.1:62751316-63078746 GCF_047967505.1 Dipteris shenzhenensis
ATTTGTATGCTTTGCTTTCTTCACTGTAGCCAACCATGATGCATTTGCGTGACTTCGCATCCAATTTCCTGCGATGATCATCATGTATGTGGGCATATGCTATGCAACCAAATATGCGGAGATGCCCAATGCGTGGCTTGTGTCCAGTGAATGCTTCATAAGGAGTCATACCTTGTATCGGTTCGGTAGGAAGCCGATTAAGCAAGTAGTTAGCTGTAGCTATTGCTTCTGCCCAATACTGATTCAGAAGATGCTTTTCACTAAGCATTGCTCTAGCACTGTCTGCTAAAGTCCCATTCTTCCTTTCAGCTATTGCATTTTGTTGAGGAGTATCTGCACATGTGAATTGTCTTCGAATGCCGTGATTTTTGCAAAAATTGATGAAGGCTGAAGACATGTATTCACCTCCTCTGTCTGATCTCATGACCTTGATCTTTCTGCCTGTCTGGTTTTCTACCATGGCTTTGAATTCTTGAAATCTAGCAAACACTTTAGATTTCTCTTTTAGAAAGTAGACCCAACAATATCTGCTGTAGTCATCGATGAAGGTCAAGCGGGTCTGGGCATAACCCCATACATCTGTATGAATCAAATCAAGAATACCTCGTGCACGAGAGGTACTTCTGACAAAGTTGGTTCGCTTTTGTTTGCCGAAGCAGCATGCTTCACAAACTTTTCCAAGAAACTGTAGCTTCGGAATCCCAATTGCCATATTTTGATTCCTGAGATCTAACAAGTACTTGAAGTTGACATGACCATATCTCTTGTGCCATTTTGCAGATAGTGGCATCTGTTGCATTTGAGCTGACATGGCATGCTTATCTGGTACTATAGCTAGCATCCTGTATAAGCGTCCTTCCTTGACACCTTTTGCTACTAGCTGACCTCTTTTGGATTTGTCTCTGATAGTGCATTCATCACCGTCGAAGATGACTTTGTAGTTGTGTTCCGTCATTTGACCTACTGACAAAAGGTTCTTGCTGAGCTTCGGAACATAGAGCACATCTTTGACTAATCCTTTTGTACCAGTGAAATTGTTCATAGGGATAATACCTGTCCCTTGAACCGGATTCGGTGTATTGTCTGCTGTGTAGATAACATTCTTTTGACCTTCTAATGGCTTCATTTCTGTGAACCATTCCTGATGATTTGTCATATGAGATGATGCACCGCTGTCGATGTACTAAGGATCCTGTTCCACTTGGCCGACTTGATAGCTGAAATCCTCTTTGGGATTGAAATCAGTGTCTAGGTGCATTATATCAGTCTGATGCAATTCCTCACTTGCAAGAAACATATTGCCATGTTCATTTGCAAAATGACTGTGACTAGAATGTCCACCACGATGATTTCCTCTTCCTCGGGAATTCCCTCGATTACTGCTGGATTGACCGCCTTGGTCATACTGCTTCTTGCGGCAATCTCTTTCATAGTGTCCAAACTTGTGACAATAGTTGCATTGAATGTTTGACACATTGGTGGATGCATTCCCTCGTCCTTGGAATCTTCCTCGGTTGGAATGATTTCCTCTTTGCTGATTCTGATGTTGCTGATGCTGATGCTGATGCTGATTTTGACTTTGTTGGTGATGACCACTTTTCTGATATGATTTACCTCTATTTCTATCTTTGCCTCTGCTTCTGTCTGAAGCTGTGAATGCCTGATCATTAGAATGACCTTTACGTGCTTGAATGGCCTGAGTCCTGAGTTCTTCACCAAGTAGAACTGACTGAAGTTCTTCCAGTGTTGGAATTTGCCGTTGGATGGCAATACTCTGGACTAGATTCTCATATCCTTCTCCTAGTCCATTCAGGATTACTTGAACCATTTCTGCAGGATTCATAGTCTCTCCTGCTGCTGCAAGTTGATTGTTGTAGTCTTTGATGCGGAGTACATAAGCATGACCGGTTTCACTACTGTTGCGGAAACTCTGGTTGATCTGGTTTCTCAGGGTGAGAATCCTGGATGTGTTCTTGGACTCGTAGAGAGCTGCGAACATATCCCATGCTTCTTTTGATGTCTTGACTGTGTTGAGCTGTCCTAGCATGACATCTTGCACATTCTGCTTGATCAGGTGATAGGCATACTTGTCTTTCTTATCCCATTCTGCTTGAGCTCGGGCAATGGCGGGATCTGACACTGGTGCGGAAACTGTTTGTGTAGATGTAGATCCCGATGTAGATCCCGTTGTTGGTGCTGTGACAACAGATGGAGTAGAGCTACTGGTGGCTGGATCGGCCAATGGTCTAGGTATAGATCCATCGACATACTCCCATTTGTCCTGAAGCACAAGAATGGTCTCCATTCGGTATTTCCATGTACCGTAATTGGAGTTGTCTAACTTAGCAGATGCCTCCAGATTGAGGTTGCTAGTCGACATGGTGCAAACAATGTACTCAAAAGTGTCCTGAAAAACTCTGTATGAATCAACTGCAAATACATTGAAGATGCTAAGTGAAATCTCTGTACCGTCGGTGAAGATAGAGCTGCAATATATAGGATCTGATCTGTGTTACAAGGCTTGTGGCAATGATGCCGGGAATAGCAAGAGGCTTTACAAGGCTGAAAAAATGATGTGCACGATGCCGTGAGATAGCCAAATAGGCTTTACAATGATGGCATGTGTGTGTGAAATCAAGTGCTATCTGCCCACTGGATCAATCTGCAATGCCTCTGAACTCTGAAGTCTGCTCACTGAACTGATGAACGTAAGGTTTCAGGTAATGTAATGATGTGAAATCGGATGTGAGCGTATGGACTGACTCCGAGTAGGTACTAGTCGGGAATTTCGGGCATGGCTTAGATTGGCAACTTGGGGAATTCAAAGCGTCCCCTCTATGGCGATCTAGTCTACTCTGATCTAGATCTAAACCAACCGTCGATTGATGAAAGAGCAGCAAATAATTCCTTTTCTTTTGTTCTTTTTAAGTGCTGGGTCAGATGCGTCGATGTAGAGGCAAATGTGCGTGAAGGAAGTGGTTTTGTCGGCGAGGCTCAAATGTGAGTGTAACTTGCACCGAAATGTGTGCATGATGTAACGAGCGCATAGAGCATGAAAAACTGAGCGACTTTCCTTTTTGGAGCACCCTCAAATTCTTCCTGGATCAAGAGATACGACTTGATCTAGGTGGAGGGGCAAAAGGAGTGCAAATGGTGCTCAATGATGATGTGTCACTGTGAGTCACATGCAGTGATGATGTGGCACTGTGCTTAGCAAGAGGTATGCCAGTGAAGCTCTGTGCTGAGGTGGCAGGAGTGTGCACATGCAGTGTGTAGAGACTGTGCCTGCAGGGGTCAGTGATGACTGGATTGCTGAGGTGGCAGTGCTGAGGTGGCACAGATGATGTCAGCAGGGTGATGTGGCAATGCTGACGTGGCACTGATGACGTGTCAAGTGACGTGGTAGTCGGTGGTGATGTGGCAATCGATGATGACATGGCAATCGATGATGATGTGGCAGTCAGTGATGATGTGGCAGAGGATAAGATAGCTACACGTGGCACATCCGGGTGCCTGATGACGTGGCAATTGGAGGTAAGGTTGCCACATGGCAAAACGCTATCTGCCACGTGTCGAAACGCGAGGCACCGGAATCTACCCAAGATTCTGACGGAATCTTGGAGATTCCGTCGTCTTCTCCGATGATGGAGGCTGCAAAGTTGGGAAAGTCTGAAGGCTTGGCGTTGTCCGAGGAGGAGCCGTCGGTGTTGGCGTTGTCCGCTAGTTTTGTAGATGACTTCAATGAAAGGAGCAGCTTGTGGATGCTGAAGCGCCAAGGCTGCATACGAGGGTGCTGTGGCTTTGTTGGTGGCTACTCGCCGTGAGGCTTGGAGGCGGTTGAGCCTAGAGCTTAGGAGAAGCCCGTGCTAGCTCATGGGAGTCGGTCGATCGTTCGAGGGAGATCTACTGGAGATGCAGTTCGTGGGAGCCGTTTATCCGTGAGCACTGTAATCGCTCATCGTTGATGGAGCCAGGAGGCTTGGAGCCACTTTGTTGTAGACGAGAGGCGAGGCAGACGCTAGCCGATGCTGCTGGAGCCACTTTGTTGATGGAGCTGGCCGAGAAGCTGCCTAGTTGTAGCTTCTCTGCTGCTTCTTGTTGAAGCAGTCGCCTTGGATATCTTAGCTGAGTCACCTTGGAAGCTTGAGTCGACTGTAGAGGCTTTAGATGGGCTGGCGGCTCGCGTTGATTACTGAGTCTATGGAGACATCGTAAAGAAGTCTTTCAAGGAGATAGGCTTGCCTTGACTCGACCGTAGAAGCCTTAGCTATAGGTTCTCTGGAACACTCGAAGTCTTTGTTGGAAGTGCTGTGTTGCATGCTTGTGTGCTTGCGAGGAGTAGAGTCCATCGGTGGAGCAACTGCGTTACGTGCTTGGCCATCGGCTGGTTGGAGCTAGCTCGTGGAGGAAGGCTACGGTCAACACCACAGACCTCTCAACATGGCCGATCTTGCCAAGCTCAACAATGGAGCTATCGGATCCGGTGGCACGGCTGCATGCAGGCTGCACTGAATAGAGCCTCTCTATGGAGGTCCGATTGGAGGTAGTACTATAGTCGTGGATGTCCATTGAAGGAGGCGACTCAATGCTTGTGATTGTTTGTGGAGTAGGAGCTTTGGATGCTTTCTTGCTTGCGAAGCATGCTAAAGAGGTCACGGGCATTCATTGGAGGCTGTTGGGAGCTTTGCAAGGCTCGTTGTCGGCCGTTTCTTAGCTACAGATCTTACTCCTCTCTCTTACACTCCCTAAAAGCTCTTAAAGATAGATTTCCTCTCGGAAATCTCAGGAACTCTCCCTCTCTCGCAAGAAGCTCTCAAAGAACTCACTAAGTCTCTCAACAAATCTATTGCAAAACAAAGAAGAATCTCAATGAACGGAAATTTCTATCATCAACGGAATGAAAGAATGCTCACTCAACGGAAGTTTCTCTCACGGAAGAGAAAACTCGATCTCAATCTCTATCTCACTCTCACAAGGTGGATGGCGCCTCAACGGAAGGCAAAACCATGCTCTGATACCATGACAAAATATGAAGAGGGGAGAGGAGAAGAGTGGAGATGAGGAGAGAGGGCACAGCTAGAGAGCACACCACAAATGACTAACTGTACACTAGAATTAGTTGAAAAAATAGAATATATACAAACCCTTTTAGGGTTAGGGTTAGGGGATCTAACCCTTTCCTTTATAGCACTCTATAAGGTTAGTGCTATGCACATATGATCACGTGATGGTGCTATGCACACATGATTACATGATGTTGAGCGTGAACTCTCAACAAACTGCTGATGCATAAGGAACCTTGGCCATCATGGCCCTTTCCTCATCTGATTCGGGACTATCTGTATGACTCAGTTTCACATATGGAGGCAATGGAGTACTCACTGCCTTCCCCCCCTCCATATTGAAACGCTGCAATACTTTTGTAACATACTCTTTTTGTGAGAGCCAAAGGAGTTTCCTGCTCCGATCACGCGTGGTGCGCATACCAAGAATATGACCTGCAAGTCCCAAATCCTTCATATCAAAGGCCTCATGCAACTTGGCCTTTAATGCATCTAGCTCATAAGTATTCTTGCTAGCCAATAGCATATCATCCACATATAGTGCCAAGATTATCAGGCTATTATCCTTAGCCCTTTTAGTGTAGAGGCAGTGATCAATTTCACTCCTTCTAAAACCTTGGGACCGAATGAAAGCATCAAACTTCTGATACCATTCTCTAGGTGCTTGCTTAAGACCATAGAGACTCTTCTTCAGCTTGCAAACTAAATGCTCTTTGCCCTTTTCTTCAAAGCCTTCCGGCTACACCATGTAAATTTCCTCATGCAAATCCCCATGCAAGAAAGCTGTCTTGACATCCATCTGCATAAGCTCCATATCCTCTGATGCCACTAGTCCAAGCATGCATCTAAGTGTGGTCATTTTCACAACCGGAGAGAATATCTCATCAAAGTCCACACCCTTCTCTTGCTTGAACCCTTTAGCAACCAAACGGGCCTTGTACCTAGGCACGTCATCACTTGTGACCTTCATTTTGTAGACCCATTTACATGGCAATGCTTTCTTTCCATGTGGCAAAGAAACCAAGTCCCAAGTCTTATTCTTCATAAGTGAACTCATCTCTGATTGCATAATAGCATACTCCCACTTGCGTTGATCCTCACGCATCATAGCCTCTCTGTAGCAAGAAGGCTCCCCGCAATCAGTAAGCATCACATAGTCTCTACCCTGGAACAAACCTATCAGGTGGTCTAGACACTCTAGATGATCTTCTCAAAGGAATTTCAGCTTGCTGTCCCATTTGCATATCAGCCACATTTGGCTCATTATTTCCACCAATAGATGATTCATCATCTACCCTTGATTGTATACCTGTGGGAGTACTTGGTGGTACCATTTCTTGCACATTTGGTGCATGGACAGCTTGCTGTCTATCAACATATGCAAGTGGATTCACATCCTGGAAAGTGATTCTCCTCATTTCCACATCCCTCATGGGTGCCTTATGCATCTTCTTCTCATTGAAGACCACATCATGGTTGCGTATGATCTTCTTTGCTTCTGGATCCCAGAGACAATAGCCCATCTCTCCACTTTCACCATAACCTAGAAAGATGCGTTTCCTAGACTTAGGATCTAGCTTCTTTCGAAGCTCTTTTGGCACATGTGCATATGCCTCACACCCAAATATACGCAAATGAGAGTAAGAGGGCTTCTTGCCACTCCATGCCTCTTCAGGAATACCACCATCCAAACTCTTACTAGGTGATCTATTGATCACATGCACTGCAGTCTTCATTGCCTCAGCCCAAAAACCACCAGAAAGACTTGCATTGGAAAGCATGCATTGCAATCTTTCTTGAATGGTACGATTCATCTTTTCTGCAACTAGATTTTGCTCTGGAGTACGAGGGGATGTGAGCTCCCTCTTAATCCCACGTGTATCACAGAAATGCTGAAAGTCATGAGAGAGATACTCTCCACCATTGTCAGTCCGTAGGCATTTAAGCGTTCTACCTGACTGATTTTCAACCAAGGCCAGCCATTTCTGAAATACCTGGAATACATCACTCTTCTGAGCTATAGCATAAGCCCACACTTTCCTAGTTGCATCATCAATGAATGTCACATAGTATTCGGCCCTGCCTAATGACCGTGTAGGCATGGGACCACATACGTCTGAATGCACCAAATCAAGCATTTCAAACTCTTTCTTTCCCCTTTTATGGGCTGATTTAGTCTGCTTCCCATAGAGACAGTGCTCACAAAATTCAAAATCAGAGAAACTCAAATGCGGTACATAACCCAAACGGCATAAGAGTTTCATTCCATTCTGGCTCATGTGCCCCAACCTGCAATGCCACAAAGAAGTGCTTGGCTGCTCGGTTATTGCAACAACATGATCAAATACCCCTGATACATGTAAGGGATACAAAGTCCCACACTTGGCACCCCTGGCCAAAAGCATAGAGCCCTTCTGAATTTTCCAACTCTGAAAGCCAAAAGTGGTGTGAAAACCAGCATCATCTAGCTGACCCACTGAAATAAGACTCTTGGTCAGCTTAGGCACATGTCTCACATGTTTCAAAACAAATGCAGACCCATTTGCAAAAGAAAACTTAATGTCACCTGCTCCCACTATGTCACATGCATAGTCATTTCCAAGATGCACACAACCTGTCTTTCCACTGTCATAAGTGGAGAACCATTTCCTATGGGGAGTAACATGGAATGAAGCACCAGAATCCAAAATCCAATCCTGGGAATATGCATCATCTGAAGTGGTAAGCAACTCTGTAGATAAACTAGACATGAAGAGAACATCATTGTCACTATCATGTGTGACTGTATTGATCTCCTCGATCTTCACTTTTCCTTTGTCCTCCCTTGGACTCTCTTCCTTTTAATTTGCACCCCAATTTGCATTCTTTTTCTTATCCTTTTGCTCTCTTTTCAGCTTGTAGCAATCCTTTTTCATATGGCCCTTCTTGCCACAATGGTAACACTCAATGTTCCGTGCCTTGGATTTGCTACGAGACTTCCCTCTTTCTTGGGACTTCCCCCTGAACTGTGATCTACCCCTTTGCACATTTAAGGCTACATCCTGCTTGTTGCCATGCATAGACTTCCGTCTAATCTCCTCGGCCAACAAGCTACCCACAACATCATCAAATTTCAGTACTCCACCAGGTGCAGAGTTACTGACAGCTGTACGGAACGTATCCCATGAGGATGGCAATGAACATAAGAGAAATATTGCCTTAGTCTCCGCATCAAAATTCATTTTCTGAGCCTGAAGTTGGCTGAAAATAATATTGAATTCATTCAAGTGAGAAGCAATGGAGACCCCTTCCTTCATCTGCAGCTCAAACAACCTCTTCATGAGGTAAACTTTATTAGAGGCAGTTTCCTTCTCATAAGTGGCACACAGTTTCTTCCACAAATCTTCCGTAGTCTGCTCATTTACTACTGTGAAATAAACTGACTCTGCAAGATGAAGTCTAATAGTAGACTTTGCTAATGCATCCAACTCATTCCAATCATCCTCAGACATATTTGCGGGCTTAGCTTCAATCCCTGCCAAGGGTTTAATCTGCTTCTTTTGAATAAGCACATCCCTTATCTGTTCTTTCCACAAAGAAAAGTTTGTCCCATCAAACTTTTTAATGCTGAAAAACTCCTTTTCAGACATGGAAGAGGATGCCATAATGCAAATAAAGCAAAATCCCAAATGGTAGTGCCTGCAAGAGAGAATCACACCAAATACCAGGCGCACCCAAATGTGTATGCCACAATAGAGTGAAATATCACCAAAACTCAAAGCTCAAAGCATCAAAAGATGCATCTAACTCATGTGCATATACTATGCATCCATATGAGCAAATTTGGCCCAAAAGAAAATGCCAATAAGTGCCAAATGACTCAAGAATAAACACCGTCCACTGGCATATGCATCAATAATATCTCATCCAAGAGAGCATAGCACTATCAGTGCATCACCTGCAATGTGTCAAAGCTGTCCCTCAGCATAAAATGGCATCCATGTGCAAAGCGTCCATAAAAATAGCATCCCACAAGGCAATTTGGGCCTATCAGCGCATCCAATAAGGACCGCAATGCATCCAAATGGCCTATAAATCATCCATTGCAACCCAATGCATACCACGAATGAGCACACACTGCAACCAGAGTGATCTGCATAAGGTATGCTCAAGAAATCATAGTCCCACGGTAATGACCGCTATTGAAAATAGAACCTGAGATGCCTCAAAACATGGGCGCCATTGCATAATCGGACTCGGCAAGAAAATCTGCAAATATCTCTCTTCTGCCAGAACTCCAAAATCCCAACCGATGAGTGAGAAATGGGAGTCAACACTTATCCACTGCCATGTGGCATAAATCTAAGGTTTCAAAACCTTAGAATGAAAAATGCATAACAGAGAGATGAAATCGAATACAGAGAAATCTATAACTCTGAAAATCCTCCATCGAATCGCGCAAGAACTGATAGGTCGGGGTTTTTGGGCGTCCGGAATGCAATGGGACAAACGGTTTTGGAAACCGTGGTCTCAATCACTGGGTCCAACACACGGACTGAAAAACGTTTTTGGAAACAGAGCTGTTTGTAAACTTCACTGGAGTACGAATGATGAGCAACATAGAAGTTTTAGGACCTCCTGAGTCCACTAAAACTGACAGATCTGCAAATGGTTGCTCCAAACTTGAGTTCCAACACCCGGGCAAAAAACGCAGGAACTGACGCAGTGAGTCAGAAATCCAATGAAATGACCCCAGATTCAAGAATGAAGATGTTTCCAAGCTCCTGAAGTGAAGTGGACACCAAAAGCAAGCAATAGTTGCCTCTACAAGTCAATATGGAGTCTCTGTCGTCGAACGGAACAGGGAAAAGCTCAAAAAACGACTTTTTCTTTGAAAACACTTAACAGGCTCTCAAAACCACTTCGCAAAGCCAAAGTGACTTTTCCAAAGGTTCCTCCAAGGTCTCTGCACACTCGGATGCAAGTAAAGTCGCCCACAAAGCTTCCCACAGAGCTTCTCCTTCCTCCCACAGAGCTGCTGAGCTTCAAGCATTCACGCACGCTCAGCTAGATCACCCGGGCTCTGATACCAGTTGAGAGTGATCTCAACGGAAGCAAGAACGGAAGAAGGAGAGAGAGAGACAGAGAGCCACAAGTTTTGGTGGGTGCAGAACCACCCTAATCTTCTTTTTCATTCATTTATATATGTGTTTGAGTATTGTACATAACCGGGGTAAAGGCACAGTGACCTTTAACCCCCACAAACACTGTAAAAGAGCTGCGGTCTAATTCATGCTAACATCTGAGGCATCTGCATTTGATCTGTCAAGGCCAATGAGGCTCGAGTCTGCATCATAGACTGGTACATACCCTATGGCAATAAATGGCTGAAGAAGGTTCTCTTTCCACTCACGGATCTCATCCAGAGTCATGATTGGTGTATCATCAGCTGTGTGATGATAATAACTCCATGAGCTGCCACTGGGGGGCTTACGCTAAATGGTCAAAACCAAGTCATGTGAGAACAAATATGTGCCAAGGATCAAGCCTGTAATCAAATGATGACAACTGAGTGTTGAGCATAGCCAAGAGGTTGTACAAGGCTGATGTATGTGTAGGAAACCAATGCCAAAAGCAGTCAACAAATGTGACTGTACATGGGTGGCATGTGTGCATGCAAAGGTGCAACAATCCTGAATCCGAGAGGAAGATCAATGCCAAGTGTCACTCTGAGGTGATGAAGTGCCAAATGCCAAGAGAACTAAACGAGTGTCAGATATGTGAATGTGTGCACCGATGATAGAACCGCATGGACTGATGGTGGTGGGAACTAATCGGGTAATGTGGCATGGCGCTTGCTTGGCTTGGTGGAGTTAGATCTCCTCTATGGTGGTGCTAGTCTATAGCTAGACTACACATCGATGCGATAAAAGTAGCAAATGAATTTCATATTGATTCATTTTAAGTGCTGGGTGTGCTACTAAGGATCAAGAGGTGGCTCCGATGATGAGGATGCAATGATGCTGACCTGTGGAAATCTCATATGTGAAATCTGATGTGACAAGTGCATAGAGCGCAAGTTGGCGAGCAATTTTGCTTTTTGGATCGCCTCCAAATTTCCCCTCAATCAAAAGATACGGCTCTTGGAAAGATTGGCCAAATTTTGATCCAAGGAGGGTCCAAAAGGATGAGGTGTGTTGGAGGGTGATGTGACAGACTGCTGGTCACATACAATGTGCCTATGTGGCACTGTGCTTAGATGGCACTATTGACTGTGCTACTGATTGGGCAGCTGATGACTGTGCATGATGACATTGCACCTGTGGATAAGGTTGCCATGTGGCATAAAAGTAACTGACCCTCCTTACTCATGGTTAATTGAACCAAACCATGGTTAAATATGACCATGGCTAAACCCAAGGTGTGTTAACTCACCCTGGTCCAACCTTATATGCCATGTGGTAGAGAGCATAGAGACAAAATCTTAGGAGATTCCGACGAATCTCAGAGAGATTCTGTTCACCGTGAAACTTCATTGGAGGACGGCCGTTTGAGTTGGAGTGGCAGAGGACTCTATTGTTAGAGAGGTCGAAGAGCCGCCTTTGAGAAAGAGCCGGTGAAGGATTGAGCTTGAGGCTCACTATGAACCATTGAGGGTCGTAGGTGTCGGGAGGAGCTGCGGTGTAGATGCCTGGTCACCTTGCTTTCGGTGCTGCAGGGCCGTGAGTTGCTTATCGTCCTATGTTGAATGCTGTATAGGCTAGTAGACACTCCAACCAGGCATCGTGCAGCTTTGGTCATCTGAGCAAGGTTACTCGTTTGCTGTGAGTCGATGAGCTGTGAGGAGCATAGGTGCTTGCTAGCTAGCTATGAGGGCGGCTGGAGGTCGTTAATGGAGGTGAGGCACTGGGCGAGTTGGAGAGCTCAGCGCAGGAGCTTGTGCTTTGGGCCATGGAGGCTATAAAGGGAGGCCCCTCACTGCTGCCACTGAGCCGCTTGACGTTGGACAGGTTTTGTTGGAGCTGTAAGTCATTGGAGAGGCAGGTTGAATGAGGCATTAAGTGCAGCTCGTTGAGGTTGGGCTTGGCGCTGAATATCAGGGCTGGCCGAGATGTTGGCCCAAGGCTTTAGACGGAGGCTTTTGCACGTCGTTGTGGAGAGGTCTGGCTTATTGATGCATTCGTCTACCGAGCCAACTAAAAAAGCTAGTCATTGAATGGGCACCGTGATTGCTACGTCACATGCATTGATGGAGGCTAGCAATCATCGGCTGTCTGCGGGGGCTGTCCGTTTATTGATGGCATCAACATAAACTTCAGACTATGTTGTTGCTCTTTAGTTGTCGGTCATTGTGAGCTGAGTAGATGCTATAGAGGAGGCTCTGTCGTCCAGGAGGTCATTGAAGGAGGAAAGCTAAGGCATTGCATGTTTTCCTAAGGTGGTGCTATGTATGACTCCATTTGTGGAAGGAGCGGCTTGGACCGTCGCTTTGTAGACTTTGAATCTTTGAAGCATCTTGAGTTGCTCTGCTCGGTTGGGGCTATGTAGAGCCGAAAGTAGAAACAGCAGGGAGCAGCTCGAAGAAATCTGTGAGGCAGATACTCAGCAGGAACCTTTTCTCGCACAAAAATCCTTTGAAAAACTCTCTCAGAATAAGAGGATCTCTATCGACTCTATTTCTCACAACCTAAATGAAATCTCTCAAAGGTAATGAACAAAATTCCTGAGAGAATATCACCCTCACTATGTGAGGTCTTTACATGTAGGGACCTCCTCGAGAATTAAATATATTAGAGCTAGCCAAAGCAACCCTTGATTTATGGAGAACACACACCCATTTTCTTTGTTGAATTGTGGGACTCGTGCCCGAATACCTCTTAAGCTAGGACACTTTGTAGGACAAATGGGGCACCTTGCAAATTTGGGTGTCCACGTGCTCGAAGAGGTACAGTCTCAATTTGTAAAATTTTAGGCAATTTAGCTATATTTCAGCTTTAAAATCTCCGAAATTTCAAGAAAAACCCTGGAAAATTTGAGAAGAATGAAGTAAGATACGTGGACGGCGGGTGGTTTAGCGGCGAGGGGCGGGTTTTGACGGTCGTGAGCGATGACGAGGGCACAAGGCGACAAAGGGAGGCGCGCAGCCCAGGGCGGGAGCCACGCGGGTGACGTGAGCAAGGGGGGCCCACCTTGTCATCTCTGGCACTCTCTTCTTTTATTGTTGCTTTGGGGCGCTGTCCAACACACGGAGGCGTGCGTGGGTGGCGGAACCGCTTTATGTGTGTGATGAGTCTCGACTCTCGACGGGGGCTTATTAGCGCGCATCCCGGTGGCACTTGCAATTCCCGCCCCGTTTTGGCGCATGCACGTGAAACCTTTACTACGAGCCCCCATCAGAAGACGCGCAGTGCAAATTGCCACACTGCCAGGCACACACTAGCTGTGGCCGTCCTTCTTACGTGAGAAGAAGCTTGGAAGTACCGCTGATGAAGGCGTGTCCACGCTCCAGTGATGAATGATGCGCAGCTGTGTGACACGCTTGCCGTGAATCGCATGCTCTTCTCTCGTTTCGTTCCAACTTCCGTCTTCTCTCTCTCACTTCAAACTTCGAAGCGGACGCCGTTTTTGCCGTTTGTGTTGAGCAGCAGCACCAACAACACGACGAATGCACATTTTAGTCTTCTGCTGCCTCCATTGTCGACAGCGACCCCCAAGCCCTCCCTCCGGAGCCTTGTAAAGTTGTAATGACTCTTCTCGTGAGTAAGTGACGCTGCCCTCCTGCCCATGCAAAGCTGGAGCGAGCTGCGACAGCCTAGGGCCCTGCGTTTCCCTCCCTCTCCTGCCCGCCTCCCCACGCTTGCACGATTTTAGAGCCCACGTCCAAACTCGCACAGAGTCCACACGCCAACTCCATTCATAGTTGCTCAGCAGCCAATGATGAATCCCACACCATTCACAACCCCAACAAACCAACTTTAACCACGCCAGTTACCAAAATGATGAAAGATCTCCATTTAGGCTCTCTCCTTTTCGTTTTCTGGTGGACACGGCCGCAATCCCCCAATTCTTTCTGATGATTAGGCCAATAAACGCCACCCGCAAACGCCATCATCGATCTGGTTACTCGTTGCACGGACCTATCACGTATATCCATCGCTCATTATTCGTAGGATCCGGAGCTCACACAGATCATGAGCATATTCAGCACTGTTCATTTTAGGATGTCGTAATTCGCGTAGCATACTAGTACAAATCCTGAAGGGCAAGCCATCCACAATTCGAATTGATTTGACGCAGCTGTGTTGTGAAGATGCTAGGCTAGCTGCTGATTCGCAAGGAAAGATGGTTTTACTGTTTACCTGTAACAAAAGACAGTGGCAACAACTTTGGAAGCCCAGCCAGAGAGGTCGAGTCGGTGACTCGGTGTGGCTTTTGCGGAATCAATAAAGAAGCTTCACAAGCTCGCCTGTGCTTGAGAGTCGGGACTTGAAAAGCTAGATTGACTATGAACTTGTTGGGAAATGGGAGAGCGACATGCAAGTCGATAGGGGCCGGGCAAGGAAAGAAGATAGCAGATGCAAAAAAGAAAGAAAGAAAAGCTGTTTCACGGGATAGGCGATAGAAACAAGATGCACAACACCACATTTTGAACCGTACTTCTTTTGTGGACAAGGTGGACAATTCAAAGTTGGCCTTTTCCTGTAGGATCTACGGGGATGTCTACGCCTAAGGGAGACAATGTAGAGACACGCTGTTGGGTTGGGTTTCACTCCATAACTCCACTGAAAAGGTTCATGCAAAGTGAGTGAAACGGATGTCATTGCATTTACCAATGCAAAGGTACACGTGCTTGGGTTGGGAATGGCTAACCCGTAGGTGTTCAAGCACGCTTAATTGTTGCTTACAAGTTGTCACGTGTTTGGATAGTGGGATTACTCTTAGCGTAGCTACTCATTCAACGAATAGAAAATGTTAACGTTTATAAGGGGATACGAGCATGTAAGTAGCTGCTCAATCACTGGTGGCCAGAGCTTAGCTAGGCTTAGATTTCTTAGAGCAAGTAATAAACATCACACAACTAGCCCTTTGACAATCATGTTTAGCTTTTGGAAGTAGTAGTGTGCATTGCACACAATGCATTTACTTTTATGTTAAACTCCTCGTGTAGTATAAGTTATGTTGAGAAAAGTCCATGATGGGCCATTTTGGATGAATTTGAAGTGACCTTGTTTGACTGAAGTTTGATTAGCTCTTATTTGTTAGGGTGTGTAAAGTCATATCCTCATCTCGAATGCATTGTAAAGAAAGTCTTTTCTTGTTCCAAAGTATATTGCTTTGCAAATAGAGATGAAGTCTTACCTTAATATGAACTCTATTGCTTTAGAGTAGCGTAGGCTGTGAGCAGTGTGATCCTTGGAGCTAGCCACATTTTGTACTTGGTCTTTTTGGGGTTTGACCTCCCCTTAATATAAGTCGACATGTTAAAAAAAAACAATAAGCGTCCACGTGCGTTGGGCGTTTGAGACCTAACATGCAATGATGCCAAGCACTTGAGAGTCCTGCAAATCTCCCAAAGCAATAGTGTAGCCGTAGCACCCCAAAAATATACGGATGACATAGCAGTGATGATATCAGATAGGATGAATGCTTTTGTGTTGTGTTAGAGCCAAGCCACATACATGTATCTCTTAGTGCAAGGCAAGCAGCTTGAACTTGAAGAGGACCTGAGTCCCCTTGATCTCAAATAGACCCTTATGGGTGTTAGATATATAGGGAAGTTCTACTTGGCTAAAGTGATTGGGATTTACATGAAGTGAACTATAGTAGCAGCTAATGAAGCTTTTCATCCGTGCCATGCATTTGCCTCAATGAAGTGTAGTTGCTAGAATGTGCTCCAATATGGTTGCCTCAGTGAAGTGTAGTTGCTAGAATGTGCTCCAATGCGGTCGCATAGCTTGGAATGCCTTCTCATTTACCCTTCAAATGGAGGTCGATTATACACCTAATCATAGACACCCAACAATTTAATGAACGACAAATAAAACAAACAAAACACCCATGATGCGCCTTACCTCGGACGGAGGTCTTTTATGGGGAGCATCGAATGCTCTCCCTACTTTGTTTTGCATGGAATGTGGGCTGGGAGCTTCCCTGCCCAGCTCCCTATGTGCACAGACTCAACCAATAAATGGAATAGTTTTTGGTAGCATTTTGCAATGGTTAGGGTTCCATTCTTACATTAGGTCAAGGATGGACATGGCGGAGTGTAAACTTGCTAGACAATTTTTTCATTTCTTTCTCTTCTTGCCTCGGGGGAGGCAGTGTGTAAGAGCACGTTCCTGCGATGTGCCAGTTGAGCGGAACTGCCAATAATTCTTAAAGCCTATGCTATTCCCCGTCACAACCAAGGAGATCGCCACACCAAGATGAAGCGGTGCACCGCCCTCATCGCCCCAAGAGAGACGAGAAAATAGAGCTACTTGACAATCACCTTCGTGAGCACTGATTCCATTGGGTGGGTATCCCCACGACACGTTCACACTTTGACAGGTCAAGCTGGAGAGTGCATTGAGGCTGACAGAGAGGGTTGCATCATCCGTTCGCGCAAGCGCCAAAGCTCAGGCCATACATAGCTTGGCATTCCAGCTCAAGGGGAGTTGAGGGGGAAGGTGCTCTAAAGAGCGTGGCTACGCTTCAAATTTGAGGCGAATGAAGAGGCATGGGTATAAACTAGAGGTAAATGGAAGAGCTAACCAGGGGTTACAAATATGATGGTCTCTCAAAGAAAACTTTCCAAATGAGATCAACTCCATCTCTGATGCTGCTGCTGCTGCTGCTTCTTCTTCTTCGTTTGCCTGTTCTCATTCTCTTCATCACCTGCGTTGTTAATATGTCCAAGCCAGCAATTGCGCTCTCGTGCTCTTGGTCCTGCTGCCCTGTCCAGCTCCATCTCCATTATAGAAGAAGCTGCTGATTCTGCTTCCCTTCATCCCTTCAGCCTCTCGCAATGCATTCTGGCGGTCAGCACTACGGCGTCTCAGACATGCAACACTTCGTTCTCCGCCGCTCTGCTTCTTCTTCTTCTTCCCCTCACATTTTCGCTCACTCCCACGATGTCTCTCTCTCCCCCCAACACCACCTCCACCATCCGCTGCAGCAGCAACACCATCCCAATTTTCAGCAGCAGCAGCAGCCGCCCATGCACCACCATGGCCACCCCCATCAACACCACCTCCACGGAGCTCTTCAAACTCAAGAGCTTGAGCATCTCCCGCAGCAGCAGCACCAACACCATTCTCAGCTCCAGCAGCACCAGCACCAGCACCAGCAACAGCCGCCGCCTTCCGACCTTCAACCATATCACAAAGCTCAGCCTTCCCTCCACCTGCCACTCGCTCGGCCGCTAGGTCAGCTCGGCTCCGAACCCTCCGAGATGTCCTCTCCTCTGGCAACTCGTCCCCCCCATGGCCACTTCAAGCCCATGATAGCAACCAGAGATCCTCTCGGAGATGATGAGGATGCTGCGGACGATGGCGATAGGTGCGGGGGTGGCAGTCGATGGCCTCGAGAGGAGACTACTGCACTTTTGAGGATAAGGTCCGAGATGGATGGCATGTTTCGAGACTCCGGCTTGAAAGGGCCCTTATGGGAGGACGTAGCCAGGTGAATGACTCTCTCTCTTGCTCCTTCCTGTTGCCTTTTCTTTCCAAACTGCAGTTTCGTCACAGCGGAAGCCAAGGGGTTTGCATACAAAGATCCCTTAGCTCACGGCCTGCAGATTCACATGCAAGACGACGGATAGGAGTGGAACCTCCTCTTTATCTTCTGTGTGAATATTCTGCAACATGAAGCACAAACGAGTGCTGCGCGGCGGCTCAACTCGATGATTTCTCGAACCGGACCTCCCATTTTATCACTGTGCAACTCTTGCGCCACGGTATGGAATCCTACATTGACGACTGTGGTCGACCATTCGAGGGCTCTATGTACAGGGTGATGGTCGCCGAAAACATGCTACTGAGCTTTCAAGCCTCGTACATCTTGCGAGGGGTAATAGCCATTGTTGAGGTCTCATTTTCCTGTTGGGGCGCTACATGGCTCCTACGTTGAAATTACATTTCGATCTGATCAGTTTATCGAGCCGTTAAAAGAGGGTTCTGTTCGTCGACAGTAGTTCCTTAGATTACTCGAGTTTTCTTCGATGAGACGAAATCACCGACAACAAAGAACAAGGGTTTTAAGCTTACTTGGCATTGGTGAAGCAAACATGGTTTACCGGATTCTCGCTTAGAAAAGCAGAGGAGCCCGTGCAACTTTTGTTGCTTTTGTTTCGGAATCGCTAATTGCCAAATTTTCCTCCGCCCAAATGCTTGAATCTTATCGGCCTCTCCTGATGTTCGAAGTGAACTCATTGGTAAAGTCCTCTTAGGGTCCACAATCATCCAGCGCTCCACAATTTCTATGAACCATCGTGTCCTAAGACCCTGGAGTGGGCTAGCACGGGATCTTGCTATCCTACGATTTTGTGTCTATAATGTAGATAGGACTACTACTGTAGCTATGAATGCAAGTCTAAGTATGAAGAATGCAATGAAAATATTTGACGAGAAAGCGGAAAAAGACACTGGTGAGCTGAACGCTTTGAGTGCTCCCGTAGATGATCTTGTTATTGCTGTGAGCGCTGAAACAAGCGGCTCGCTTTTTGCAAAGCCAGACTAGTGACATTCGTTTCTGGGCCTATCATGTAACTATACTGTGAGACACGAAGAAAAGGCGTTATCCTTGTCAGGAGTTTTCTTTCTCATTTTCGATGGAGACGCTTGGATTGTCTTGGTCACTAGCCGCAGAGATTTAGTCTAGGTCGCTATGTCACGTCCTCGATTGGAGGGCTATGCTGTTTATCATTCTTTACATGGTCGCCTCTTCTTATCGGAATTGAATTTTAAAAATGTTCAGTGATTCTTCCACTTCTGATCTTCATTAATATATTTAGTTTTTTATCTTACTACAATCCGGGTCATTTTGACTCCTTTCTGTGCATCTTTTCTGTTCTGTATCGTTATATATGACCCAAACGTCTTGCATTTACAGGAGACTGGTTTTAACAAGGCTTTGTTCTTCTCTTATCGCTCCAGGAGGTTATATGAGCTTGGTTATCATAGAAGCGCAAAGAAATGCAAGGAAAAGTTTGAGAACGTGCACAAGTACTACAAGAAGACAAAAGATGGCAGGGCTGGAAGACAGGATGGGAAAAGCTACCGGTTCTTCAGTGAATTGGAAGCTCTTTATGCTGCAAGTAATGATGAAGGCCGACCTGGTGGTGAATTTGCTGTTACCACAGCTGACATGGTCGTGGAACATGGAGGTGGCACTGCAGATGAGGTTTCTAGAGCTGCAGAGGAAGGACTGGCCCTGCTGCGAAGACCAGAAACGAGTATCAGCCTGAACTTCTCATCAGCCTCATCTGGGGAAAATTATGATGAGGCTCACAATAATGAAGACCTAAAGGCTGCTAAGAAAAGAAAGCGAAAGTCCTTGTCTTCAATGAAGCTGTTCTTTGAGGATTTAGCAAAGAAATTGATGGAACAACAGGATGCATTGCACAAAAAGTTTCTTCAGACCATCGAAAGGCAAGACCATGAGAGATTGATCAGAGAAGAAGCCCACAAGAGGCAGGAAATGGCCCGGTTGAACCAGGAACAAGAGCTTCGAGCTCAGGAGCATGCTCTAGCAGCCACTCGTGATGCTGCCCTTGTGGCTTTTCTGCAGAAAGTCACTGGTCAGACTTTGCAGCTGCCCCAAATGCCTGTTCCTGCTGGCTTTGCAACCCCTTCCGATGTTCAAGATGATCAGGAGAAGGATAGTTCTGATGTCAATAGTAGAAGATGGCCCAAAGTAGAAGTGCTTGCTTTGATACGGCTTCGCAGCAGCTTGGAGCCTAGGTTTCAGGAGGCAGGTCCAAAGGCACAACTCTGGGAGGAAATCTCAGCATCAATGGCATGCATGGGTTTCAGCCGCAATGCCAAAAGGTGCAAGGAAAAATGGGAAAATATCAATAAGTATTTCAGGAAGACCAAGGACAATTGCAGGAAGCGTCTAGATAATGCAAAGACTTGCCCTTATTTTCATCAGCTCGAGGCACTGTATGAGAAGGGAATCTTGACCTCACCAAACAGCAAGTCCAATAAAATTGAAGGACACTCTGAAAGCCTGCTTGAAAGCAGTAAAGAAGAGAGCCAGCAGACTGAGAATGGAAATCCAGAAATGCTAGCCATTGTACCAGTAAGAGAAAATGGAGTAGGAGGTGCAATGAGCAGCTCCCCAATGATGCAACTCTGTATGAGTCTTGAGAACGGTACAGCTGGTAACCGGGATACTAAATCCTGCCTAGATTCCAATGTAAATAACCAACCTGCCACATCCACTCTTAGCTTTGACAAGATACATCGTGCAGATCTACAAGGAGATACTAAATCCTTGCCTGTTGAAGGATTTGTGAGAGATATTTTAGAGCAGCAGCAGCAGCAGCATCAGAAACTGTTGGATGAATACGACAGAATGGAACATGTTAGAGAGATTAGAGAACAGGAAAGGAGACAACAGCAAGAATGTAGGCTTGCTCAGGAGCGGTCTCAACTAACCGGACGTGACAATGCAGCCTTGATGGCTCTTGTCCATAAATTGGCTGGGGAAGATTCTTCTGAGTTCACCATTTCTGCCCCATCAAGCACTGAGTGAAGATAATGCACAGGAATTGTCACTGCACTATGTAAGTGCATACAGACTTTTTATATTCTGTACCATACACCACTGACTAACAAGGACTCCACGTGTATAGAGATGGGGCTGTTTAGTTTGGGTTCTTGAGTTCTGAACCCTACCTGGAGGGGACAACACTCGGCAGTGTCTAGCTGCTTTTGGACAAGGTCCCCCTCGAGAATTTCAAAGACTTGTGGTCCATCTTTTTGTGATCTTTATGCAGCGAAACAAAGTCTTAAGACACTGTGAGTGAAGAATTCACCTGAGAATGTGTAGTAAGCAGTGGGCCACGTGTGTATCCAAATTGCAGAAGTTCTTCTTTCAGACAATGGGGAATTGTATCCACAGAGGTTTTGTTGTCTACACTATTCAGGTTCTTCATGGGTTATGGGCTTTTAAGAGCTACAGAGGTAAGGACGAGGTGTCCTTGAGCAGGACGATTTTTTATGATCAATCAAGATTGCTTCTTAATACATGTATGCCTTATGTCATGTCAAAGGGCAAGTAATTGAAATTATCGGATGCATCTGCTATTGGTATTTGTTCATGCCCTTTGATTGCATGCTAGTATTAGTGCTGTAATTGCATGCCTTTTTTCATGACAAGGACATGCAATCAAAGATGCCTTCTACAGAACAAGAAGTTGTTTAGACAATGCTGCATTGCTCGAGCATTTTGAAGTAAGGCTCTTTTTCCCCACTTAAAATTTGTACCGTTTGAATACAGGTAAGATGTGACAGCTCTCTCTTCTGCATCAACCTTTGCTGATTCAATGCAATGTTTTGTGGCTTGCTGGTAATTGTGTTGACATAAGGGATATGCAACCTAATTTCTGGCAACAGGTTTTATCCTTCAATCTCTTGAAGTTTCAGTCTTGGCAGATGGTTGTTCTAGGTAGTGTATTTCGCTGAACCTTTCAAGCTTATGGGAATATAAAACGCTCCTAGAAATTAGAAGTAAAATCCAGAGTCCTTACCCATTACATGGTTCATGTGCTCTATGCCTCTACAGCTGCTTCCTTTTCAAGTTTTGGAGGAGGCTTTTATAATGCCAAAAAGCCTTTTGGAATCTATGGAAACATAATGAGCCTTCTTATGGGCTAGTCACCTTCAACTTTGGCCAAAAACTATATCAAGATTTGTATGCAGCCAAATCCAAAAGTATGTTGGGAACATGCTCAAACATGCTGAACGGCAATAGTTACTCAAATCTATCAACTCTTATCTTTTACATTCATGCTTTGTTTAAAAAACCACTCTTTAAATGTTGAACAACCAATATTATAAATGTCCTCAAGGCAGGGGCTGTCAGATCGTCACACTGTAATCTGAATAGGATACCCCCCAACGCAATGCATCAAGTTTGCAATGGATATGCATACAGGTGAAAAAGGATGTAACTTCATGTTTTGAATCTCTTGGTAGTAGGACACCATATTGATCAATGTCTCTAAGTCCAGTATGGTGGGATTTGGTGCCTAATCAATGGCAAGGGAAAAAAGGCTACCAAGCCATTGGGAAAGATAAATGTGATCGTGACACACATTGAGAGGAAGAGTTGAAAGGGTCTTCTTCATTGAGACCCCAAAGTCTTGCCTCAGCGCAGACACAAATTAAGCATGTGCCATGTGGGCATCATTGATCTACTCATTAAGGTTACCCGAAGGAAATTGCCTTCCTCTAGATTCTTTGATTCAGCTCAATTCATTTACTAGAAGTCTCAATATATTGCCATTGAATTAACGTTTCAAGATTTCAATGCCCAAAAGACTGTTCGATGGCTTAAAGTGGAAATTCATATTTTTGGCCAACGATGTAAAGAGTATTCCCTTAGTGAAAACACCCTCCCCAATTTTTGTAGTAGAAGGTAATTTCCCATGTGAAGACATATAACACGTCCATTTCAAGAGGTTGTCAATCCAAAGCTCACATCCCAAAATGATCAATAATGCATCATTAATTCAAGAGCACACCACCCCTATTCTCTTCCTTACAACACCCCCCCCCCCCCCCCCGCCCGCCCCCCCCCTCTCCCTTCCCTCCTCCCCTCTCCCGAGCCTCTCCCTCTTCCTCCGTCCCTCCTCCCACGCTGAGAAGAGGAAGAGGTTGTGGGGGTAGCTTGGGAAGAGGAAGGGGTTTGTGGGGATAGCTTGGAAGGGGAAAGAAATTGAGAGGAGGAAGAGGTTTGGTGGGATAGCTTGGGAGAAGGAAGAGGTTGAGAGGAGGAAGAGATTGTTGGGGATTCTATACCACCATAAGAGCCAATTTTGGGTTTGCAAAGGGCTTGGGTGAATGGGATAGCTTGGGAGGATTTTTGGTAGGTGTTTTGGACATGTGGGGAAATTTTTGGAAAATCAAATCTGCACGTCCACCAAGGAGAGCGAGGGGGAGTATAGGGGGACTACCCAAAAGTCAAACGGGTGAGTAAATTCCCCAAGTCGTGGTGGGGACAAGAGGGGGGCTAGTGAGAGGTAGCATGGGGACCAAGGGTGGTCTCTCCACCAATGAGAGGTCAATATAGAATTTTTGATTCTTCTAATGCCAAGCCTTCCCATTGGCTAGTTTGCTAAGCTTGAGGTTAGAGAAATCTTAAGGGCCTAATGCAAAAGTCCGTTTTTGAGTCCAAAATTCCCCTAATTAGCATGCCTTTCATGCACGAGAGTCCTTTTGGACTCAGATGGGAGGTAGAGTCAATAAGCACTTCTTCTCTACTCTTGGCCCTAGACATAGTGGGGAATGTGTCTCGTAGCTTATGACTCATACCGGATTTTACAAACTGATCCTAATGCCGTTATGTACATAGCTATAGATTTGTATGTCTCCATTTTGACACAGATCTTGACACATAGGCCAGAGATTATGCCATATTTGTTGTATGTTGGTAAAACCAGATATGCACGCCTCACTAATGCACCTTTCACCAACATAGAGTTCATGATTACACTTCTTGCCCTTCATAAGGAAAAGTGCCCAGGTTTGGGTGGGTTTACCCGCTCCTTTTTCATTGCTTTTTGGGACATGATTGGGGATCGCATTACCTCATCTTTGCAAGGCATTTTGGACTTTGGTGAGATGCCAGAATCACTTATAGATGGTCTCATTCATCTTGTTGGACAAAAGGGGGCAACAAGAACTTAGTGTGTCTCACTGATTACTCTTTTGGGTCCTTACTACAAAATCCTAGCGAAAGCGATTAGCCTACACTTGCAGCCCTTGCTTCTAGATCTTATTCATTATACTCAAACGATCTTTGTATGTGGCAAAAGCATCTTTGATAATATTTTCTCATTTTGGGAGTCTTCTCAGTGGGCTATGCAGACCAGCTAGAGATTGGTCATTCTACTCTTGGCTTGGCTAGCTTAAGGAGTACTCTTCAAAGAGGTTTCCCTTCCTCTCTTGAAGAGATAGATAGGCAACTTGTCACATGGAACGACAACATACTTGATGATGATCATGGCAAGCCACTTGGTTCCTCACACTATATGTAATGGTCCAAGTGGGAGAGGGGTCCTTCCTCCACAATGGGATCGTGGAAAACTTTCAAAAAACTTCTAGAGGATAGTAAATCCCAATTAGTAAGCTATCTGTGACGGAGCACTCACAGAATTCAGCAGTTTAATGTAGCCATACTAGTGGATTGGCAAGTATTATGACTGGGTGTGCACATACTGTAAAGTGCAGAAGAGTGGTGGGGAGCCCCACGCGTTAGAGATCACTTCTTTGGCAATACTCTCAAGTCAATAGGATAATGCACCTATCGTGATAGGCAGAGACTGGCTACAAGGCTTAGGGAAGAAATAGCTAAGGAAGAAAAGAATAAAGGGTGTCGTCGAGGAACAAGGCTTGGCACTGCTTTTGCATGCACAAACACATCATGTGATAATGTGGCCAGTGGGATGCACATTGATGTAGATAGAATAGATCTGGAAATAGAGACCGAATCAAATGTTTCACAGGCCACTATACATGTCACTGAAAGGATGCATGAAAATAAAAGTCCGAGTTCATCTCAAACACATTCTTCGATGATGAGGCAAACATCTTTGCGTGAAAGCTTTCGAGGGCCTTTGTTGGAAGATGCGTAGTATGCACTTGCAGAGGCAATATTCTTCATAGGATTGTGATTGTCGATGGTAGACAAGCAACCATGGAAACATGCGTGGAAGAAGATTGGTGAATTCGAGATCCTGGATTCACTCCTCCATCTTATCACACTACCAGGCATTCTTTGCTAGACAAATGCTATGAAGAGGTCAAAGAGAGAGTCAACCAAGTAGTCTTCAATAATCTTGATCTTTCGGGATGTACAATTGTGAGTGACGGTTGGTCAAATGTACAACATCTCACTCTCATCAACGTAATGGTTGTCTCACCTCATTGGCAAATACTTTTTAAGAGCCGTTGATAGCTCTGGTCAAATTAAGATGGGCACTTGCATAGCACAGGCTATTGCTGATGTTATTAATAGTGTGGGAGCAGCAAATGTGGTACAAGTGGTGATGGACAATACAAAAAATTGTCAAGCTGTAGGTAAACAAATTCATAGGATTTACCCACACGTATATATGCTACTGGTTGCAATACCCATAGCTTGAATTTGGTTCTACGGGATTGGCACAAGAGTGATGATACACAATGGTTCAAGGAGCCTATCGAAGATGCTCACAGAATAGCAAAATTTGTGCTTAATAGACAATGAGTCCTTGACATCTTTCGACCACATATGAATTAATGTTCAACTTTCTCATTCTTTCTCTCACATCCAATCATAGTAGCACATGCAATTGCCTTCTTTTCCAACATAAGATCCACAATAATATCTATACGAGACATTCAAACAAAATTTGTATGCAACCGATAGTCTACTTTCAGATATACATCCAGACACTCTTTCCAAAAAGTGAACATTTGCTTGATGATCCAACTGAGAGAGTATACATCAGAGGCCTTGGAGTATGCATTGGAGCATGTCAGATCCAAAATCTATGGAGCAACCCACTCAGTCTCTCCCTCCCTCATTGCACTTCAGCTATCCTCAACTCGAACTCTGCCTCATGGATTCCGTGGGGCCTAGTAAATAAAATTAGAAGCTGGTCTAGTCTCATCGGCCTTTAGCATGAGACCCCAATCAATGACACCTACTCTACGGTAGTGGTCTTTCGTAAAGTCCAGTATAATATTTTTAGCATGTAGATCGCAATGCACGATCCCTGCCGTATGAGCAATAGACACTGCATCCACAAGGGCATACCCAATTGAGGGAATATGGTCTAGAAACTGATGTAATCTAGCCATGTCATTAGCTTCAATGTTTGGATCCTCCCTCGGGTTTTTGATCACTCCTCCTTGCTTCAGCTTGAGATGTGCATGCCTATATGTAACTTTGCAAAAAGGTAATTGCATCATCATTTTCCCTAGGGTACCACCATTGAAATATGGAAAGATAGTTACCCATGGAGTCCCGCGTGTCTTACGTATGCAACGAATGAGACAAGAGTGCAGTCTTTGCATCCCTTTTTCAATGCCAAAAGCCTCAAACTATTTCCCTATGGACCTTGCTGAGTATTTCTTTGCACAGTATGTTAGATGACTAGGAAAATAAGAAACACCAGTGAATTGGACCTTGTGACAAGCTCCGTATGCACCCTTCCCAATATCTTCTTGCCATACTATAGCATCGTATGGCACTACAATGATCACCATACACTCATTGTTTCTTGTCGTCCGTTGCAAGTGTCCAAACCCCCCTATATCACCTAATGATGCTCCTACAACACATGTCTCTCTCTCACCACCTCTACCAGATTCATCTAATGCTTTGCACTGACGTTCGCTCAGTGACATTTGTGACTCAATGTCCTTTGCTCTCTTGATCCTATGATTTTCCTCTTCCCATTTAGCATCCCATAAAGATATTCTTTCCATATCTTTAGCTGGTCGTTGGAGACCTAGGTCAGTGATACCCTTAGTGACATCTCCAATGACACTGAGACACATCTATTTGACCACTTTCCGGTGCCATAATCTTGCCTTTGTGAAATTTCCTTTTCCTTCTCCTTGAAGTTGCATCTTCACCTCACTCAATATTGCATGAGTGAAGTCATCGAGTGATGCGGCATTCTAAATGGTGCTTGCGATAGTAGTCGGCAACATGCGACTAATCTCATTGACTAGCTACAACCTAAGAGCTCTCATCATCTCCTGTAACTTACATCACCCATTCTGCATACAAGACCAATTGACAATGAGACAAAGAGCATGCTTCTTGATGACAAGATTGTTTGTAAGCGAGAAAACAAGGATGTTAAAACATAAGCATAGTAAACACGTACACATACACTATATAAAAATTAAAACATGTACACAATACAAAGCATGCGGAGAGAGAAAGTTAGTTGGTCACGTCATTCTTTAAAGAAGAAAACATAAGTGAGTTCATTTCACATGCCCGTGAGCATCAAGCACAAATTGCTCGTGTAGATGTAGATTGTAGATGGAATGTGCATTGTCTGACATCACTATAGTGCACGCACGAGAATGAGAATACAAGTAGAGATGACACAAATGCCGAACAAGTGCCAAGCTCTCGTGTAGAGACGAACCTAATGTAATGACATAGATGGCCGAATAAACAATCAAGTGTCAAAACCCTACATAACTCTTGACTACCCAGAAACAACACACACGATCGACTAAACGACCAAGTGCCGAGTCCACTTCTACCCACCAGTAGTGCACACTTCTAAGAACAACACACACACTTGAATAAATGACTAAATGCCAAACTCTACCTAGATATTGGTTGGAAAGGAAGGTATTACATCTCAACGACACACACGATCGAAAAGAGAACCAAGTCCTGAGGAGAGTAATGACAAAGGGCCAATAGCTAGGTACCATATATATGGCATACTATTTTACTAGTTATTGTATTTTTGAACAACCTGATATGTTGAAAGTATGACATTAGGCTAAACATTTTAACATTAACTACCTAAACTAGTGAGATGACTCATTATGTCAAATTAACGACACAGAGCCGAATCAAAACTATGAAATTAAAATTAAAAATAACATAATGATAAAGGTTTAAATTTTACCTGAAGGCTGAATGCTGAAGGCTATAGGACAAGTAGGTTGTAGGGAGGGAGATGAATGTGAGGGAGCCCACCGTGGGCCCCGACTTATATAGTATATAGCCCACCGGTTTTTTTGATTATCCCGACAGGCCCCGACTGGCTTTTGAGTTTTCCCACTGGGGTTTTTGCAGGTTATCATATCACTGCACACCAACTTGTTACCTAGCTCTTAATAATGTGATGATGTGAAGTTGTTATTAACACACTTTATCAATGTAAAAAGGGCCCGTGATTATGTAACTACTTGAACCCTGCATGCCCCCCATCCTATTGTTGTTGATCTATCCTTGGATCAGCCGCACTACAGTAAGTGAGTGGAGAAGACTGTCTGGAGGATGGTGTAGCAGTCCAACTGCCATTGGGTGATCCTTGTGAAAAAAATCAGTACTTCTAGAAGTGGGTGGCATGCATTTACTCAAATGTTCAAATGTGATAGCTAGTAGATTTCTGATGCAAAGGTACACGTGTAGGTCTTGGAACTGGGAGGGGCTGATGTCGGGGTCAAAGGCAATCTAATTGTTGAGATTATGAAGTTTGTTTTTGTTGATTGGATGACTTTGGGGGGCGAGATCTGAGAGCTGCAAGAGGATAAGGTGGTTGAAGTGTATTGTGGCTACCACTGCAGGGTTTGGTATCGAGCCATAGGTATCGTTGAATGATTGAAGGCAAAAGCAAAATCCTACTTGATTCATCTCCTTGGGAAAGTTATACTAAGAAAAATTGTATATAATATTGGGATCCTTCTGTAGCTCTCTGAATTGGGTCCAGGTCCACCACCGTCGTTCCATGGGCACATTAGAGGGGCTGAATTTTTCTTTCAAGGGGTGCACTATGGTAATAGCGCCAAAATTGCTCCTTCTTCAAAAATGGGATACACTAGTGGGGTTGGAGACCTGTGTCCACATCGTTGATGGGGATTGGTGCATCAGGAGCTAAGGTATAGCCACAACATGTGCGCTTGGGGTTGGCCCACCTCCAATCATTGAAGGCCTGGGTGATGAAAGTGGTGAGGAGAACTTCCATTATCTCATAAAAGTGAAGCAAGGATCCTTCCAATTATGCATTACACATGAAGGCAGGAGAGTTCAAGCTGATCCTTCCAATTATGCATTAGCACACTATCCGATAACTCTTTGAAGGACTGGAGGGTTTGGGCCCCCAATGTATGTCTTCTGGCAGGGATGAGGGAGGAGCTAGAGGAAGATCATCATCAGCATTGGGCATGGGTTCCTCCTTTTCTTGTTCCTCAACAGTCAAAAAGTCCATCGGTCTGTCAACTAGAATGGTCAGCTGTGCAAGATATTGAGAGCTTCGTCAGCTAAGTCGATGGGAGCATTGGAGGATGTTCAAAGTGTCTTTAGATAAGTTAAAAACACAAACACATCTGCACTCCTGACAACAAGGTGCCAACAGTTGGAGTATAGTCGGAAAGTAAGTGGACTATAAAAGACTATCACGAGATGTAAAGAGGACAGAGAGGAAATCTTGCAAAAGGTAGTATGCTTCTTGTATATTTTGTTTTGACAGAGAATACATCAACTCAACTCAAACTCTCAATAGGAGCTGATACAAGGTTTTATAGCCATCTCAAATCAGTTTGACTATTGTAAGGCAACAATAAGTTTCAAAATGTAACAGTCCTAGTCAAAAACATTATGTGGTGGATCAGGCCACTAAGGAGTGCTGTTAGGGATAGTTACAACTGTCCCTACAGTTACAAAATGATCCCACTACATTGTTCTAATAATTCCCTCTTACCAAAGGTATTTAACCTATCCCATGGTTAGTGTCCACGTGGGTGGAGGCTATGCCTTCAACACCTGGCACTTCCGGTGGAGAGGTTTTTTCTCAAAAAATTGGGGACACCAACCCTTCTTTACTGAAAATACTCCTTTAAGTGCACCTTGAAGGTATCTAAAGCATTGAGGTGAGTGTTCCCTGGGTGACAACTAGATCCACAGTCTTGGTTTCTTCTTGCTTTTCCTGAGTCTCTGGTGGTGCTTCTGCTGATTCTAGCTGTTCATTAGTTCTGTTAGGGCTAGCACACCTAGAGTGGCTAGGGGTAGTTTTGATTTCTATGCTGGCATCTTCCTCGAGCTGTTCTACTACTGTAAGCTTAGTAATTTGTGTCATTAATTCTAAAGGGTCATTGAAATTTGTAGAAGTTCCTACTTTCTTTGTGTCAAAGATTGTGAGAGGATCTTCTAATGGCATCTCCTTTTTTGGGCATCCTTTGATTTTGCCCTTAAAGTCTCCAGCTCATAGGCCCATTGGCCATGGCCTCGTAGGCATATGCAGTCGATGCGAAAGCATCGTATGGTCATTTTGCTCTAGTAAACAGTCTACCCTTCAAGGTATTCCACATCTCTTGGGATGTTCAGACCATGTTTTGGAGCCGTTTGAAGGGAAGCTTGAGTGCAGAAGCCGTCATTCACTAGGCTTGTTGTTTGGAGATTCACTCGGAGTCTCACATGTGCTAGACTGGAAGTATGAAGCGGCGATTGGGTGTGTGTATAATCCACTTCCCATCCCTCCTTGCTTATATGAGTTTGCATCATGGGGTTGGTAAGGCGTGCATTGACAATGATACTTTTCCTCGTGGTGAGGGCATCGTTTGTGTGAGTGGCCTTGTCGAATTTTGTAGCGTTGATATTGTCTACATATGGGCACTGATGGGTTGGTACAGCTAGTGTAGTGTGTTCTGTGAGTTGGCAGACTGAGGGCGAAGTGAGGTTGGATAGGCAGAGCGTAGTCAGACTTTGTTGCGATGCATGTGAAAAATCAGAGTCAGACTACAGGGTCGGACCATGGGCAGACACGAGACTCAGACGGAAGTTAGATTGGAGTGGGAAGATTGGATGTGGGACTGAGCACGCGAACAAGACGTCGGACCTCAGTCAGACTCCAAAAAGTCAGAAAACACACATGCGACGTCTGTGTGGTGGATCGAAGTTGGATTGATGTAGTTTGGGCCCTGTCGGAAGCGTGGCAGAGTTCCCCATTGGTTTGGTCAGATTTCGGTCTGAAACACGTTGAAACATTGTTGGAGCGGAGCTTTTTGCATCTTCATCTTGTTGCTGCATCTTCTCACCTGCAAAATCACTTTTGTTTATTGTTGGGGTAATTTGAGTATACCTGAGTTGTATTGGAAGTGTGGCAACATCTTTGCTGCATTGTTGGTGGAATCGGGTCGGACTGTAATCATAGCCGAAGTTCATGTGATTGCTTGCTATGATGTTGCTCAGAGCTGTCACAAAACTCTTCTGAATTTGTCTTTGAAGGCTTCTTTGAAAAGCTGCATGATATCCCATTAGTGAGCAGATAGGTTGAAACAGAGGCTATATAATTGTGTACCTCAAAAGGGTTCTGTAGTGAGATTGTGTTGATCTTCGCCTGTGTGGGATCAGGGCCAATGTAAAGCTTGAGTTGAAAACCATTAACTAGTTTTTCAAAGGAGTTTCCATGTAGGTTTGCCAGCAGAAATGTCCCTTGCTCATATGTATCAATCACCTTGAATGGACCATCATACCTTAATTTGAACATCAACACTAAGTCTCCTTTTTTGAAAAGTTTGAATTAAATATTTCTATCGATCCAAGCTACCCTTCTTTTCTAGATAATGTCACCTGTATGAGAGCTAGCCAATCTATCTTCATCCAATTGTAAAAGTTTCTCCAACTTGGCATTGATGGAGCCTTCTATGGTGAAAGTTTGTTGTTAATTACTACTATGAGAGTGCATGCAACAAATTCCATGGGTACCACTACTTCACAACGATACACTAGCCTGAAAGGTGTCAATGCTATGGCCACCTTGTGTGCTATCCTAAGTGCCCAAGGGACTGAGTATAAATGCTGATCCCAATCCTCTAGGTGATCAGCAACTGTTCTTTTGTAAACCTTTTTCATGAGCTTGTTGGAGCTTTCAGCCAATCCATTGGCTTGTGGGTAATATGCTGTGGATTTTTTGTGCAGCATCATGTGCATCTTGGTCATTTTTCAGATGGTCTTGTTAATGAAATGGGTTCCTCTGTTAGATACAATCTCAATGGGAACACCAAATTTGGTTACAATATTGTGATACAAAAATGTGCAACTGTTCTAGCTTTGCATGTCTTCAATGCTACAGCCTCAACCCATGTAGTGCAATAATAAGTAGCACCAACAATATATTGATTACCTGAGAATTTGGCTGCAGGTTTGATTGGTCCAATAAAGTCCAATCCCCACTTTTGAAAGGTCCCAATGGAAGAATGGGTTGATGTGGCATTCTATCACTATCCATTGGTCTGTCATTCCTTTGACATGACAAGCATGATTTGGCATTATGTGTGCATCTTTTAATACTATGGGACACCATAATCTAGCCTGCAATATTTTCTTGCTCATGACATCACATGAGAAGTGGCCTCTTGTTGGCCCTCCATGCGCCTCTACTAACACATCCTTTTGCTCATGGTCTCGGACACACCTTTTGATGACTTGGTCAATACCTCTTCTTTACAACACTCCAACAATGATAAGGAAAGATCTGCTTTGCAATACTAACTTTTTTTCTTTGATCTCTATTCAATGTTTCTGGAGTTAGTCCATTAGTAAGGAAAAATAACATCTTGTTATACTAATTTGGTGGTTCTTCTATCCTTACCATAAATATACCTGCATGAGGAAGTTCTTCTGGGATGCCAGTCAGAGCTTTGCCTGACTGGAGTCTGCTCAAATAATCTACGATGGCATGCTGTTTTCCTAGTCTATGCACCACAGTGTAATCAAACTCTTGTAGCAAAAGCATCCATCTTGCAAGCCTTCCTATTAGTTGTTGCTATTTATTGAGAAAATAATCAAAGCCTAGAGGTCAACATGAAAATTTACCTTATTAGCTAGTAGATAATGTCTAAACTTATGTAATGCATAAATCATATAAAGTGCCTCTCTTTCTGTAACTCCATAGTTTCTTTCATGTTTGGTTAAGATTCTGCTCGCATAGTACATAGGACTGAACCATTTTGGTGTTTTCTGATGCATTAGTACTGCACCAACTACTGAATTTGAAGCATCCACAAATACTTCAAAAGGAAGAGACCAATCAGGGGGTTGCAAGATAGGTGCCACTATGAGCATCTTTTTCAAAATGTTGAATGCATATTCTTGAGGGTTTCCCTAGATGAATGGTTTTGTATCTCTAGTCAGCTTTGTGAGAGGATAACAAATATCTGCAAGGTATCTTAGAAATCTGCAATGCCATTTGATTTGGCCTAGAAATCTTTGAAGTTGTTTGTTGTTTTTTGGGGCTTTTGTATTCTAAATTGCTGAAACCTTGTTAGGATCAATCTCCATTCCTTGTTGGGAGATAATATGTCCTAGTAGAATTCCTCTACTAATAGCAAAAGCACACTTTGCTCGATTTAAATTGAGATCAACAAATCTGCATCTAGCAAAGCATAATCCTAAGTGATTTAAGTGTTCCACCATTTTTCCAAAAACTAAGAAATCATCCAAAAATACCTTCATGAAGGATGTGAGGTACTCTGCACACAGTAGGTGCAAGATTGGTCTTGCATTTGCCTTTGTTGTTGCTGGTTCCCCCATGGTTGTTGATTCGGCCTTCTTGGAGCTGCATTTTGATATCTTTGTTGTGGTGGCCTTGCCACTGCTATTTGATTAGCAGGTATTGCTAGTGCTAGATTCTATTGTTGTTGAATGTAAGGTGGTACTCTGCCTCTATAATTGGGGTTATACCAGCATCTTTCTTTGTCGTGATTGTCCTTTTTGTAGAATTCACATGGAACCTTTTGTTGTGGTGGGGGTGGCTTTTGAAGGGGCAAATTGATGTGTGTGTGTGTGCCTATGGGCTTGGAGTCCTATGCAAGAAGTGTGTGAGTGTAGGTGTGCTATAAGGTTTTAATGCCTCATTAGTTAGGTGTGTCAGGTTGGTGTGATGAGTGAGTGATCATAGGAGGTGATTGATTGAGATAATTAGGGAGATGATTATGGATCTGGGATCTACCTACATGGAGGCAGTTGCCTAATGTAACCACTGTTAGAATAAAGATTTACATTGTGTGCCTCATTGCTTCCTCATGAATTCACACGTGGTATCAGAGCTTGGTTAGAATCTAAGTGCCTAGAATGAGATTCCTAGTAGATTCCAACTAGATTCTATCTTCTTCCCAAATGCCTCCTATCTCTCCCTCTTCTACCTTGAGCTTGGGAAGCTCTGTTCTCTCCATCCACGCAATGTTTTGAGAAACCCATTTAGCTAGACCTTCATCACTCCTGGGCGACCTTTCGGACTAGTGGGATTGATGAAATTCATCACCATTTTGTGCACTGCCTCTCTGTCTCTTTTCCATGACATTTCTGCAATGCTGCTCACCTCAATCACCTACCTTGCAATTCCTCTGAGCTAAGCATACTCTATAGCTAGAGCTACCCTCTGAAGAAATTAGGGATGATTTGGTCTAGAAATGAGGGAGTACTCAGCAAAAAACCAGTTGGCCTTTTGAGAAGATAGTTTCCTCAAGCAAAGGAGATGCTGCTGCCCCGAGAATTATAATGCACCATTTTGACTATGGTTTGTTCTAAGCCTTTCTTGCATATGGATCTATGATTGCATAGAAAAAGCCCCTATCTTGGTGATGCTTGGAGTGAGTATCAAGCCTCCAAAGTTTGCATGTACTTTGCAAGCATTTCTAGTGTATTTTTTGGAGTTTTTTATGCTACACTAAATGCTTGAGGAGTAAACATTAAGTTTAAAGATTGTTCTTCCAAATTTCAATTCAAAGTGTGCCCTTTTAGTTCAGAGAATGTTCTTCCAAGTTCAGTTGGTGTTAATCTCTTGACAACATGCCAACCTCAAGTTCTCAAAGCTCTTCAAATGTCAAGAAGACTACAAAGACAAAGTACAAGGTGAAGAAGACTCCAGATAAGAGGTTGTGGGAGAAGCCAACTGGTTATGATTATGCCAAACAATTAGAATTTTCAGAATTCTTATCTTGCAATTTGCATCTATATGATGAAGGTGATTTTTTTATTCAAAAAGATTGATCTTTTGTAAAGGGATTAGACACTGCCATTAATTTGGTAAGACCTTCCCAAAATGGCTTCCAAATAGATAAGTTTGAAGGAGAGGGCTTCTACACTTGGCAAACAAAACTAAAGTTTATTCTCATGAAAAAGGGAATATGGAAGGTAGCAAATGGAAAAGAAAGTAAACCTACAACTAGAGAAGGAGAAGCTTCATGGCTTCCAAAAGATGAAAAAGCACTTGCTATAATTGCTCTTGGTTTAAGTGATTCCTTTATTCATCACATTAATGGATGTGAGACTGCTCATGTTGCATGGACTCATCTTGAGCATGTGTTTGGAGCATAAGGAAGATGCTCTAAGTTTAGCTTGCTTATCAAGTTCTGACTTAAAATTGGATAGAGGGGAGTCCATATCTTCACATCTAAATTCAATGAAGAGCATTTTGACACAGTTATCTGGCATCAAGTTTAATCTTGATGAAGATATTGTAATTGCCATCTTACTTAGAAGTCTCATTGAAGAATATGGCACTATTGTAACCACACTCACCAATATTCTAGAGATAAGTCTGGTAGAAATTGAAGCATCACTCTTGGAAGAGGAGAGAAAGATCAAACAAAGAAGTGATTACAAAGAAGGGGCATATTACAAAGAAGAGGCATATTTGGCCAAAAGCAACTTCAAGGGAAAGAGCAAAATGAAATGTAAGTTTTGTGGCAAACTTGGACACTTTGAAAAGGAATGTTATGCCAAGAAGAGATGTTCAACCAATCTTGTTGAGGAAGAAAAAACTGAAGAAGAAGAAGAACCAGAGAATGTCAAAGCTCTCACTGCTTACAACACCCAAGTCGATTCTGACAAGGGTGAGGATCCATATGTTTTCTAAGTTATGTGTGTGTGAGGTCAATAATGGTTCTCTGCCATAAATAGTCCATCCTTAAATAATTGTTAGTCTTTTAAGAATTTTCCTTGTTGGACTCATTGGGCTTTACATACATAGTCATTGTCTATCTCCTAGTTGTAAACCAAGAATCCTAAGAGTGAGTCACAGGTTGGGGCCATGTGTGTTGCCACATGATCGTGGGCAAGCCATGGAGCATCCCATGTACTATTGTTGAGGGATGAGGTCATCAATTTGTGAGGGGGAATGAAGGGGCAAATTGATGTGTGTGTGTGCGCCTATGGGCTTGGAGTCCTATGCAAGAAGTGTGCGAGTGTAGGTGTGCTAGAAGGTTCTAGTGACTCATCAGTTAGGTGTGTCAAGTTGGTGTGATGAGTGAGTGATCATAGGAGGTGATTGATTGAGATAATTAGGGAGATGATTGTGGATTTGGGATCTACCTACATGGAGGTAGTTGCCTATTTATGTAACCACTCTTGGAATAAAGATTTACATTGTGTGCCTCATTGCTTCCTCATAAATTCACAGCTTTAAGCTTTGCAGCTAGTCTTTAATCATCTTTTCCAACTTGGAGATTTTGTCTACTGTATTTTTTGCTATGTATTTTTCTCTCAGCTTTTGCTTTTTGTCTTTCTTATTTTTCTTTGAGTATTCCTCATCATCCTCATCATTTTTTGATGAGTTGTCTTCCTCATCTTCAATATCTTCCTTTGCTTCACTATCTATGTCTATTTTCTGAATGTGAATGATGTTTCTTTTTTGTCTTCTTGGATTTTGATGTTGTACCAAGTCTTCTCTCTACTCTCTAGGCAGCTTCCACCATATTGTTAAAATCATTTGCTCCTCCAAGCTAGTCCCTGTCGACTACTGTAGTTCTCAGCTCCTTGTTTAATCCTTTGTCGAAATAGTCTCCTAGTTGCTCCTGGGTAGGTCTTTGATTTGCTGTTAGCCTTCTATTGAGGTTTCTAAACATCTGTGAATAGTCCTCAACCATGAGATCTTTCTGTTTCATTGTTCTCCACTTTTTCAAAATGTCCTATGGTGTTTTCTCTTTTCTAAAACGACTTAAGAAAGCAATCTTCAATTCATCATAAGTGTGAAAATGTTAAATACCATACTACACAAACCAATTCATAGCTTTACCATATTGAACGTCGTAGCAAATTGCTCCTTCTTGGTATCATCTGGCAATTGTCCAAATCCACTAGCTATCCACCTTGTCTCAAATTGCCCAACATGGCTGTCAGGGTCTTGACCTTTGTTGCCATTAAACTTTGTGCTGAGCTTGAATTTGAACCTTGACAGGCTTCTTTTTCTTCTTCTTTAGAGGTGGTGGGAGAGGGTTGAAATTTAGTTGCTTCCTTGCAATCACAAAGACACTAGCTGCAATATTAGTGGCAAGTGTTCTTTGAAGTAATTCCTAATCTTTCTAGTTCAGCTTTTGCTTCGTGCACCTCCTGGCTATGTGGGGAATTATCAAAGGAACTTGTCCCACTAGGATATGGATGACTTTGTATCTGGGCTGCTGAGTGAAGTTTATTACCACAAATCGAATGGGGTAGTGAAGCTAAAGATATTGATGTTAATATCCATGAGAACTCCTAGGGCTTTGGAAGTTTTGTCATTGTCGGCTAGCTTCACTTCAAGATGGGTTCACTCGAGGGAATGTTTTCCCCATGTTTCCCAACATTCTTTGGTGCATACACTTATGCATGCTCCCCCATCCAAGATGGTAGCAAAATTTGGTTCTAGTAGGTTATGGGGATAACTACATTGATGTCATCACCCTCGAAGTATTGGCCTAATTTATTGATGGGAAACTTGTGTAGGTTCTGGCCCACTTCTTGTGGTTGGTTTTTCTTCTAGGCTGGTAGGATCTTGTGCCTTCTCTTGTTGTTGTATGTACTAGCAAAGGAATACCTACCATTGTTCTATTAGTGGCAAGCAGTTGCAGTTGGGAAGTACCACTATGCTAGTGCCTCCAACAAGCACACAAGTAGCTACTATTCTATCATGCAAATTGAATATCTATAACCTGAATTAAGTGCCATGTATTGAGTGAAAACACGTGCTCAATCAATGCAGCTGATGAAAGCATCTCGTAAGTTATAAGCATTGAATCTTGAGTGCACCGTGTTCCATCCAATGATGTTTAATCTGGTCACCTTTAGAGATGTACAGATAAACCCTTTGGTCAACATACTTCAAAAATGAATTTGTTCTTGATTACCAACTAAATTTTCTTTCTGAGTTATGGCTGCTCTCACTCAGTGGCAACAAGTAGTAGCTTCCACTTGAATAATTGCCTTGCTTAGTGGCAACAAGTGGTAGCTTCCACTAAAATAATTGCCTCGCTTAGTGGCAGAAAGTGGTAGCTTCCACTCAAATAATCAATGTACCTGATGAAAGCATCTCCAAATTTACATTTTTTAATAGTATTTCATTCTTGAGCGCAACATGTTCCCTCCAATGATGATTAATCTGTCACCTTTGGAGATATACAGATAAACCCTTTGGTCACCACAATTCAAAGGTTGCCAACTAAATTGTATTTCTGAGTTAAGGCTGTTCTCGCTTTGTGGCAACAAGTGGTGGCTTCCAATGAAAAAATTACCTTGCTTAGTGGCAGTAAGTGGTAGCTTCCACTAACAGAATTTTCTACTACATGGTAGCTACTACACAATCATGTGATAGCTACCACATATGGATTCAATGACGGGTAGCTCTCTTGGCATTGTCGCTAGTGGTAGCAACAATTGATAGCTACTAGTGGAAATTGGTAGCAAGTGCTACCAAGGGCTATGTTTCTATTGCTCTAGCTTAGTGGTGGCAGCAAGTGGTAGCAAGTAAGTGGCAGCAAGTGCTGCATTTCTGTTGCTCCTGCTTAGTGGCAGCAAGTGGTAGCTTGCACTCAAATAATTTTCTGCTCTTTGTTTGTGGTAGAAAATGGTATCTTCCACTCAAGTGATTGGCCACCACCCATGGTAATGGTAGCAATGGGTTGCTAATGACAACTATCATGCCAATTGGTGGTGGCTACCACTTGCTACAAGAACAAGAGCACTCATACTTAATAGACATGGTAGGTACTACTAAATTATTTCTTAACCACTTACAAAGCTCCTACTTCAGTACTGCTGGTAGCACTCGGTAGCTAAGTGCTAGCAATGGATGCCGAATGATAGATACCAATTTGTTTAGTGGTGGCTATGATTTGGTACAACAATCGCAACACTTATAGTTAATAGATGTGGTATCTAGTAGTTAGTTATTACGTAACCACCACTCTGCTCACTCCAACTTGAGTGCTACTGGCAACACTTGGTAGCTAATTGCATCATTCAGTAATAACTAGTCATAGCGAGTCATAGAAATTCAGGCCATGGTAGCCACCATGTAGCTACCAAAAGGTAGAGCAATGATCATCTAACAACACAACAATAATGAACAGGTTCTTATTTGCAGCAAGTCATAATGGTAGCTACCATGTAGCCAATGGTAGCTAACATGTAGCTAACAAAAACAGAACCTAAAAGCCACAATCAACTTGTTAACAACATACCATAGAGAATTAAGGAATGAGCTTATGATTCTTGAAGGGATACAACCTGAAGGAATATCACCAACCTAAGCCTACTCAAGAAAATGCACTAGGTGGTTCCTGCAAGTCTTTCTCCTTGTACGCTTTCGACATACATCCTTCTTATTGGGCAAGACACTTGTATTACTGGTCCACAATGATAGCACTAAATCCTTCACCTCTTCTGTAATTGCACCCTTTATACATGGTTGTCATTCACACAAATGTAGTGGTATCATCTCAAGACACATTCGAGATCTAGCTACATAAAAGTTCCTATGATGCACACCTAAAAGTCTTGACATAGTTGCAATATTTGGTTTCCTAGCTTGGTCTTTGGTATTCATGACCATCATCATGCTCGCCCTCTTCACAAAAAACTCTTTAGAGCTTTTGGGATTTTTCATGTACTTGAGGGTGTTCTGAAGGCCGCTTATCAATAAACCTTTTTCATGATCTGCAACCGCTTGTGAACATGAGCCCTGCAGCTCTCAAAATACTGGGTGCTCAATAACACTCCTCGAAATTTCAAACTTTGCCTCCTCATGTAGACCTTGTGTGTGTCGCTTGAAGTACCTCACAACATCAAGAGAAATCTTTTGGTGCTTTGCAACATTCAAGTCCATAGAGTTTTCTTGTAGCTTCACCATAAGTTGGTATTCGTGCTTTCTCTTTGCCTCATACTCCTTGATAAGAGCCTATTTGCATGTTCCACATTCTAGTAAGCCATCATAATGACACACAGTGCATAGGTTCATCTTGGTATGCATTTTTACAATGAAAACAGCCAAAGTGGAAATAAGCTCCCCACGATTGTATAGTTGCAATAGTTTCTGAGCAGTCCTTTTTTCTTTTGCAGAGAAACTATGGTATTTGTATTTATAATTCCTAAATGGTCATAACATTTAGTACACAGGCCATACAGATAGTCTTCCAATAGAACCAAAACACCAAAACAGTAGAAGCAGCCTGAAGTGTAGCAATTTTTAGTCACATGGTCTAATATCTTCAGATGAGAACAAGCCAAGCCACATCTAGCTCGAGGTTCTCAATAATCTTGTTGATGGACTCATCACACTCTCATAATTTTAGCAGTCTACTGAGCCACCATTCTCTTAATTTTTGCAATGTTTGTGCCTTCAACCAGAAGATTTTAAAGGTGCTTTTAGTTGCACCCAAATTCATATGCATCAGACACGCACTGCTATGTTAGAAAGAGCCAAATACAAACAACAATTCCAAGAAATTATCGTCACTTGTAATGTGCTGAACACTCTCTTACCACACTTTCTGCATACGTGCATTTTCAACTTTTTTTCTGCCAAAATGCCTTTGAAGCTTAGGTCTCTGGCATGGAGTTTCACTACACAAGAAAATAACGGTAAGCTAAATAGAAAGTGAGAGGTTTGAAAACATATAAATACTGAGAGGTCTTTAGCATGGAGTTTCACTACACAAGGAAATAATGGTAAGCTGAATAGAAAGGTGCAAAGCTCTCATTTTAATGATGTCCTGAGAGAATGCTACTAATGATGCTGCCGTGCACACCAATTCACATTGGAGAGGTCTTGGAGATGGGACATTGTGTGGAGAGGGAACAGCGTGACATGGATGTGGAGAGAGAACAGATAGATTTGACAGACAAATCATGTCTAAGAAAGAGCTCGTGTGTGAGAGAGAGAGAGATCTAAGCTACTACCTTCAACACCACGAATACTTAGACATAGGGACTCTCCAACAACTACCTTCAACACCATGATGAGTTCACTGGGTGAGGTTGCAGAGACGAGCTAGTACAGCCCATGCACTTTGCATGACCACACATGCAAGATGACCCAAGACCACGGAGCTCCAGGTTCCACATGCAGATAGTGAGGCTGCAAGCATCTGCTCCTACACAACTCCAAAGCTAGGGAATGCAACAAAGCACAACGCTCCGATGACCCATTACTATAACCTTCATCAATGCTCCACCATAGCTCTACGTCGAGCCAGTGGCACGACATCAACAAGCTCCTTCAGTGCCATCACATGCCCATAGTAGAAGGTGACTCGTCTCCTTGCCTCAAGCTCTAGTCTTCATGCAAGCTCCCACGAAATTTCATCAATGTAATGTCACTAGATTCTGATAACATCCAGCAAATTCCATCCCTCCAAGCCCTTTGGTCCTCTAGGCACCATGTGGCACCCTTATCTGAAACTGCCACATCAGTAACCCATCCAAAGGTGCCACGTGACCTTATTCCTTGCCACGTAGGTAGTGAAGAACACTTCCAGGATTCTCATTGTGAAACCAAATCAACCAGAGTTTTTGCAATAGTAGCGAAATCGATCCTGCTTACCCTCTGAGGGCAATGAGCATGATAGTAGATCTTCGTTTTTCCAAATAGTTGAGAGACATATAATTTTACTCAAATTTTGATTAGTCATTACTAGTAGCCTATCTACAATGGAGAAACTCAATGCAACGTAAGTCTTCGAACAAAAGAGCTGCATATATCGATATCCCATTTGATAGACATTCTCAAGGGCACACATCATTGATTTATTGTCAACTCTTTCATCTCTAGCTAAAGTATTCATGTAGTAAATCGAGATGAGCCATGGTTATCTCCTTCAACTTCACTCCTTAAACTCCAAGAATCCACATAAGTGTGATATTGTGGCATTTACTCGTAAGTGGCATCACTAGAAATAGACTACGTGCATCAGCAAGAAGGTGTAGCCGCCAGCTCAGGATCAAAGATTACAACAATCAACTCATAGTAGTAGCAAAAACAGCAAGAGTGATCATGAATCTAGTAGAAATGGTTCAAGTCATCCTGAATGGTCTGTTAGATATCAATGCTCCACTCTCGTGTAACTACGCAGGAACTAGCTAACTCTACTTGTAAGCCCCCCATATGAGGAGAAGGCATTTGAGTAACTCGATTATCCGGTAGGTCCTGGTTTGGACACCAGATGGGGGACATGTGTGGCCTGATGGCTGGACGGCTTCAGATAGAGTTGGCACACTGCCAACTAGGCTACATGCAAGTGCGGGAAGGCATCCCATGATTGACCGCACTGAGGGTAGATGGAGCATTTCCTGGGGCAGTAGTCCACTCTCGAGTTGCGGGGCGCGTTTAGATCCACTGATGATCTCGGATGCCGAACGAAGACCATAGGTTAGTTGTTCTATTCTGCACCACGGTTCTATCTTGTGGTCGGTGGCCTAACCGTTTTGGGCTGGTCACCCAATTGGGTCTAACCGACTACGACTGATGGCTATATAAGAGCAAGCCCATGAAGCCCATTTCATCACTAGCTACAGCAACCTTGATTCCTTAGCATCCAGCCTCCGTCCTCTATTGTTTTTAGCACGCCATCGAAGCTTCTCACATAGGAGCGCACGGCTGGGAGGTAGCACCATCTATTGTATCAGTTTTATAGTAATCAAATTTTTGATTCTCCATACTATCTGCTTTTCTCTCTTGCATACGAGATCCTCTTATCTGTTGAGCACAGGCGTTGTATTGTTTTCTTACATGGTATCAGAGCTTGGGCTCTAACAAGAAGATTTGGTAGTGTGTTTCCATTTGCGAGCAGATTGTGAGAGATGGCCCATGAGAGATGGCCCAGCCTGCAAGACTGCGAATCCCACCATTCGACGAAAGTGGAAAGCTGGATGGCTCTAAGTATCCACTCTAGAAGTTCAAGATGAAGACCATCCTAAGCGCATACGAGCTTTGGGATACTGCTATTGGGGTGGACATGAAGCCGGTTGCGAGACTGAATCCAGCCAATGTAAAACAATAGATAGTACCAACTGTGGATGAGATTCTCGCATGGACAAGAGGAAATGCAGATGCACTGTGCTCTATTGTCTGCAGTGTAAGTGATTCTATCATGGTGTTAATTCAACATGTCACCACAGCGGAGGAGGCATGGACGGTCTTGAAAAATCTATATGAGACCATGAATCAGACGTGGATTTAGAATCTGGAGACTCAACTCGTGAACAAGAAACTGTCTGAGTTTCAAATGGCAGATAATTTCATCACCAGTGTGAAGAATCTGCGTGATTAGATGACTGCGATTGGCATCACCATCACCAGCGAGAATCTAGCACAAAGGTGCATACGGATTCTCCCACCAAAGTACGATGGTGTTGTTATGGCATTGAATACGTAGAACAAAAATCCGCCCCTCACCTTTGAGGATTTCAGCGCAACGCTTTGGAGGAGAAGATGCATCAAAAGACAAGGACTGGAGAAGATTCGGCTTTTTGGGTTGGATCAAAGAAAGCTAAGGGTAAGGACTCTAGTAACCCATCTTCTTCTGATGATAAAAAGAGAAAGAAGAAGATAAAATGCTTCTATTGCAACAAGGCAGGGCACAAGCAGAATGAGTGCCAGAAGAAGATTGCAGATGAGAAGAACAGAGTAAAGAAAGAGTCCAGCAACAATGTGAAGGCAGTACCAATAGAGCTGTTCGTAGCAATTGAGGAGATTTGCACAGAGGCAGTTCATGTACCTATGGATGAACCTTGGATTATTGATAGTGGTGCATCGCGCCACATGACAAGATGCACACAACCTATCTTTCCACTGTCATAAGTGGAGAACCAGTCTCTATGGGGAGTGACAATGGAATGAACATCAGAATCTAAAATCCAATCATGGGAATATTGATCATCTGAAGTAGTAAGCAATGCTGCAGGTAGACTAGACATGAAGAGAATGTCATTGTCACTATTATTAGTAACTGTATTGATCTCCTCGATGTTCATTTTTCCTTTGTCCTCTCTTAAACTCTCTTCCTTCTTATTTGCACCCCAAATTACATTCTTTTTCTTATCCTTTTGCTCTCTTTTCAGCTTGTAGCAATCATTTTTCATGTGGCCCTTCTTGCCACAATGGTAACACTCAATGTTTCATGCCCTAGATTTGCTACAAGACTTCCCTCTTTCTTGGGACTTCTCCCTGAACTGTGATCTGCCCCTTTATAAATTTCAAGCTGCATCCTGCTTGTTGCCCTCCATAGAATTCCATCTAATCTCTTCGTCCAACAAGCTACCACAACATCATCAAACTTCAATACTCCACCAAGTGTAGAGTTATTGATAGTTGTACAGAAGGTATCCCATGAGGATGGCAATGAACACAAGAGGAATATTGCCTTAGTCTCTGCATCAAAATTCATCTTCTGACCCTGAATATGGCTGAAAATAATATTGAATGCATTTAAGTGAGAAGCAATGAAGACCCCCTCCTTCATCTGCAGCTTAAACAACCTCTTCATGAGGTAAACTTTATTAGAGGCAGTTTCCTTCTCATAAGTGGCACATAATTTCTTCCACAAATCTTTCGTAGTCTGCTCATTTACTATTGTGAAATAAACTGACTCTGCAATATGGTCTAATAGTAGACTTTGCTAATGCATCCAACTCATTCCAAACATCCTCAGACATATCTGTAGGCTTAGCTCCAATCCCTACTAAGGATTTAATCTTCTTATTTTAAATAAGAACATCCCTTATCTATTCTTTTCATAAAGAAAAGTTTATCCCATCAAACGTTTTAATGCTAAAAAGCTCCTTTTCAGACGTGGAAGAGGATGCCATGATGCAAATGAAACAAAATCCCAAATGCTAGTACCTACAAGAGAGAAATCACACCAAATACCAGGTGCACCCAAATGTTTATGCCAAAATGGAAAGTAATATCACCAAACCTCAAAGGCTCAAAGTATCAAAATGCATCTAACTCATGTGCATATACTATGCATCCATATGAGCAAATCTGTCCCAAAAGAAAATGCCAATTGCGATGGCAAAACAATGCCCCCCCAAAAAAAAAGCCAATAAGTGCCAAAATGCCTCAAGCATAAATGTTGTCCATGAGCATATGCATCAACAAAATATCATCCAAGAGATCATAGCATGACCTGTGCATCCTCTGCAATATGTCAAAGCTGTCTCTCAATGTCAAGTAGTGTCTGTGTGCTAAATGTCCATCAATAAAGCATCCCACAAGAAGATCTAGGCCTATCAGCGCATCCAACAAGGATCACAATGCATCCAAATGGCCTGTAAAGCATCCACTGCAACTCAATGCAAACCACAAATGAGTGCACATGGCTCAAACTGCAATGGTAGTGATCTGCATAAGGTATATACAAGAAATCATGGCCCCATGACAATGATCCCTAATGAAAATAGAACCTGAGATGCCACAAAACATGGGCATCATTGCATAATCGGACTTAGCACAACAATCTGCAAATATCTCTGTTCTGCTAGAACTGGAAAATCCCAACCGATTAATGGGAAATGGGGAGGCAACCCTTGCACTTGACCTATAATCCAAAAATCAAAGGTTTGGACCTTTGAATGGATTTTTGATAGAGAAACAGACAATTCGGTGCCTCAGAGAGACGAATCACACAAGAGCTGGCACCTAGGGGTATTTGGGCCTCCAAAATGCAATGGAACAGATAGTTTTGAAAACTGTAGTCCCAATCACCGGGTCCAACACATGGATCAAAATATCTATAAGACTTAGTACACAAGGGTACCATGCTTGTCCTATTTGTGGCCCTAGTTTGAATGCGTGACACTCCAAACATATGAGGAAGATGGTTTATAAAGGTCATGCTCAATATCTTTTGCTTGATCATCCTGCACATGAAGGTCAACTTGATCCACCACCGGTCCATAGGAAGGCTAGTGAATTGGATTCAGGATTGGAGAGCTAATAGTGAGGAGTTTCCTCCTGGTATGGATCCCATGCATATCTTCAAGAATGTGGGGGCTTCTATTTGGGCACATTTGGTTGGTGACAAAGACACAAGGGGAGTGTGAGAAGACTTGCATGAGATGGGTAGGATGCCGGCCCCAAGAGCGTGTGTGTAGAACTCAAGAGCGTGGTTCTACAACCCAGGAGGGTGGTTTAGGAACCCAAGAGCATCCTCCACAAATTATTCTCCCAAAGGCACCATGGATCCTTTCCAAGATAGAGGAGGCAAGGGTCAAGGAGGATATTGCATGTTTTTATACACCCATGGGATACATGCATTGCTTGAGGGGAGCATTTACAAGGGACAATAAGCTTAGTGGCCTCAAGTCCACAAGGTCTTATAGGTATTCTACATGTTAGCTTGAAAGAAGAGTAGAACTAAGATTTTGATGATTTCATGTAATTAACTTATAAGATTGTGACACATTGTATAACTCATTTGCTCCTTGGGCAGTTTATACTCCCAATTGCAGTGAGAGGATGCTTATTAGAAGATGGTAGAACTACTATCTACAAGATTAGTGGCATTGTAGAGTATGCTTACTGTCATATCACCTTCATTATATTTCATAAAATTTTAAATGATGGTGGTATAAAATATTGAATCTTACAAGTGCATGTGGAATAGGTGGATCTCATAGAAAGATATCTCTGTATCGAGCATCGAGAGGTCTAAAGTGGACTCCATTGAAGCTATGTGCCTGCTTGAAAAGCACTTTCCCCCAAGCATTATGACGACTCAGGTGCACTTGCTTGTACACGTAGTTGATGAGGTTGCCATTGCAGGAACCATTCATAGTTGTTGGATGTTTTTCCTTGAATGGTTTATGAAACCTTGAAGGGATGTGTAAGGCAAAGAGCTAGACCCAAAGCAAGCATGGTGGAGGGATGGCTTGTGCAAGAGTCATTAGTATACATCACAGAGTTTCTTGCATCCATGGATCCTGATATGCCACATGCTTGGAACATCAAGGACGATGATTATGTCATTGCAGAGGTTCCCCAAGGTAAAGGGGTTGAAAGAAAAATGAGCAAAGAGCAAAGAGACAAATTCAATGAGTTTTGTGTCCTCAATAGTCCCGAGATGCAAAGATGGGTGGAGAGATATGAAGAGGCCAAAGCAAAAAGAATAAATGAGAGGGAGAGATTTAGAGTCATGCATAGGCGGAGGGTGCCATATCCACCGAAGCTTGCTCTTCTCCCAAGACACATGTCCTGTGATTGGCTACAAGAAGCTCCTCATGAAGCAAAACATGATGTAGAGGATGTAACTGATCAAGAGTGAGAGCTTGCAGTCGAATGTATGCCACATGTAAGTTTTTAACCTTTTGACTTAATTTGGGTATTTATGATCACAATCGCTACAAAATGCATCCTCATTATTTTAATCATGTTCTTTTGTAGTACAAAAAGTAAAGTGCATTGTGGTCACATGGATGGCACTTTTGTGTGGAACACAATGATTCAAGGAGTCACATTTGATTGTGGAGTCATGGCTAACTTTGGAAAAAAAACCAAGCAAGTGCTTTTGATACCAATCTTTTCTCCTCGCAGTTAGATTATTGTGGGACCATACGTGACATCTATGAAATTGATTTTAGACGATTAGTATTTTTATTCTTTTTTTTTTCCCAAAAAGATCACTTCATTAAGTATGATTGAAAACCGCAAGAGCAAGCTCTAATGCAGGAGTACAACATGCCATGCATGAGAAGAAAATAAACAGCTCAAAAAGAGTTAACAAAAATCAAAGGTGGAGGCTAAAAATGCCACCTAAACCTTGAAGAAGACTCAGAGAAGACGGGAGATCCTCTTCAAACTCTAAAGAAGATAGCCCTTTTGGCAGTAGCTGCTCTGGAGGATCCCTGCATGCTTGAGTAGATGGCCATTAGATTATGTATAGTATTAGTCTATATATTGGCCATAGACTTGAAGGAATGAACCTGTGAAAACTCTATCGCCTTCGTACATCTTGCCCTCCATATATGCCATGCTGTAATGCTAGCTAGAATCTCCCATGATGTGTCTACCTAGGCATGAGCAGCTTTGAAAGGAGTGAAAGGAACATCCTAAAGGGAACAAGTGTCTGCAGAGTATTTTTATTCTTGATGTCAAATGGTTTGGAACTATCTACAATGGTCCCAATGCTACAGTCAGGAGAGACAACTATGGTTTCTTTGCCATTGCCTCCACCAAACCTTGGACCAATGAGCGTGATACCTTTGTTCTTCTAGAGCATTGTGAACACCTAGGTACACACTAATAAATTGATTAAAATCTAATATCTTTGTTTTCAAAAAAATGTTGGTAGATGTTCATATATATATATATATATATTTATACTTGAGCATAAATATAATAATTTCCATAGCAAAGCCAGTCGACAGCATCAAGACTGAAAGGTCGTACAGGTAAGTGCTCTTCATTTGCATGTATGAAGAATGAGAATCACTCCTCTATTTGTATTTTAGAGTTTTTGAAGTTTGATTCCTATTCCTCTGTTCCTTAAATCTAAACTCCTAATAGGTAGAAATGTGGATTTAATCTCTACCTGTTACAAGTCTCAACTTCACATATTAGACAATAACAAGTATATTGCTTCACTTCTAAATTTCACTATTAGCAAATAACAACATATTGCTTTTGAAATCTGAATTTCACATTTTCCATAAGTAATTACTGTTTGTCTTGAACTAGCACCGGGGGCTGGTTTAGGAGAATCACATTAAGTCCAAGCCATCGCGCCGGTCTAGAAGTCAAGTGGTCTATGACTTGAATAGTAGGAAATTAAAGTTAACTAATTTAAGAAGTAATTTCAACCACTGGGTTGGTCAACAACTAATGTCTCTTCAACCACGCTAGTTCAGTACAATCACATTACTGGTGATTGAGTTGAACCAACCACGATTGCATGATGTTCCTAAAATATATTGCTGTTAATTTTTGCTCAACCATGCTGGTTTAGGACAATCACATAACTGGTGTTTCAGCCACCGTTGCATGATGTCCCAGCCACTAGGTTGGTGTAGGACAATAATAATATATTGCCGTTCTGTTTATTAAAAAAATTACTTCTAATTTTCAACCATGCTAGTTCATAGGACAATAACATAACTAGTGTTTGAGCTAAACGAGCCACGATTGCATGATGTTCCAACCACCGGGCTGGTTTAGAATAATCACATTAACTCTAAGCCTGGTTTAGAAATGAAACAAGTAAACAATTCTGAAGCTCAATCACAAACAACCACCGGCCTAGTTTAGGCACCAGTGACCTACATTGTTTCAAGCATGTGTATGATGTGCTTGTCAAACACCTTGCATCCCGTTCGCATTTTATATATGTCCTTTCTATTTGGAGAAACTTTGTATTTTGATCGCAGTGTCAAAATGTCATCACTCTAGCAATGACTTCCACACTTACACTATCTCTCCTTTTCTTGCATTCTGTTGAAGCCCATAGACCTCTCGGATCGGGATGATCGTGCATTGCTTCTGCTCCACATTCAACCACACTGAAGCCAAGTTGTTCCTTGTGATTGACAACATCTTTGACATTGTGTGCCCAAAACATAGCTAATGTCAGCCTCTTTGTAGCTAGTTGATCTAATATGTGCACCCCTTTTACTTTTTATAGGCCATTTCTCAATTTAGAGAGCATCGCCTCTTTGGCATGCATCTCTCGAGGTGTTGGTAGAGTTGTTACTCTATGAACTTTAGGGTGCAAGCTAAAGCTTGTGAAGACTCGAGATTGGTTATCACCTAAATGGCCTGGTGTTGCTGCCACAAATGCCCACCAATAGTGAAACCACAGCTCGTGTTCTTTGCTCTGATGGCAATGATCAAATGCGTGCATTTACAACTGCTTCTTGCTACTACTCTGCAAGGAGTCTTCTTTTTCTTCTCGTTGTTTTTTCCCTTTTTCCCCCTTCACAAACGTTGCAAAAGTGTCTTCCATTGTCATTTTGATACCGTGCCATTGCTTTCCTTGACCCGCAATCTATTCCTTTTATCTTAACCAAGCTTTTTAGCTTTCCTATCTCGCAGCGACTATCTGCTTCTCTTTATAAGACATGGTGAGCTGCATGTGTCCACCATTAACGCCATGGCCACGATTAGTCCAGAGAAGATAGCTTGTGAGGTGAGCAAGAGAATGGAAGATAGACCCAGAGAAGATAGCTTGTGAGGTGAGCAAAGAATGGAAGACAACATACCCAAAAGAAGACAATGCCAAACCAAAGTCTATGCAAGGTCACGTCAAGGTTGTAGGGCATTTGCAGGGAAGCGATAGGTTGCAAGTACTTAATATTCCAAGATTCGATGGGCGGGAGGTGTGAAAATTCAAAATTCATGGGAGTAGCAAAATTTTAAGTTGTTGGGTTTTTCTCCTCGAACGATAAGAATTGGATATCCCAAACAAGTGCAATGTGGCCTAAAATGCATGGAAAAAGAAACAATTCAATATTATAAATAGTGTTGGATTTATTAAAAGATCTTTGCATGCATAAATTACACATTTTCAACTTCTTCCATTTTAGGATGAATCTATATATGAATATCAACAACTATCAATGTTTTAAGATCACCATGCAGTAGTCTCGCTAGTTTGGATTCCAAAATTTTAATCTTTTTTTGTTTTAAACAAATTAAAAAAAGTTATATGGAGCATGTCCTCAAATGGGTGTGCATCCTCTGTGCATTAATATAGCACAACATTGGAGGCCCATTAACCCATACCTAATGCTCTTATTTAGGTGTGTCATTAGATTGAGAAGAAGCTCACATAGGCACTTTTGAACTATTACTTGGTTTCATGTATGTATAGAACAAAATTTTGATGTTTTTGAATAAATTTCTATTTCCTATACTCTATAAGATGCATGCTTTACATGCAACATAGCACTTGTAATGTGCTAACAGTCTCATTCCAAATCGTTATTCCATAATTTTTTGATCTCATGTCCAAGTTTGGAATGTGTACTACAACTTGAAGACAAAGATCTCTGAATTCCATCGAACAATGCATAAGTTATGGGTCATGCAAGATACCTATATAAAAAAAAATCCCTCAACCTCACCAAAAATGGCTACATCCAAGCAAACAATGACCCTATATGCTATTCTTGATAAGGAAGCATCAAACTTTTACGTTGTTTTTAGTTTCTCTATGGTAGAGTGAACTAGCTTGGATCATGACTTGATGAAGGAGCCCATTATCAAGAAAACACAAAGATGTTTATTACCTTTGGGTGCACTATTACAAAAAGCGTGCGTTCAAGGGTGATATTGAAACCCCTACTTACATATGGGTCTTAGATTCCCTTCCTTATAAAACTTAAGAAAATTTATGCCTTAGTTTTAAAACCCATTTATATATGTATTATTTTGTGAATTTTCAAGATTAAAAAATCCCTTCTTGTGAAGGAGTTGTAAACCCATATCAGGGTTACATACCCGTTGTTGCATCTCCCAAGTGTTCTTTTTCCTAATATTTTCAACCCAACCAATTGGTATCTTCTTTTTCATGCTTGTCTTCATGAATCACCTATAAAGTAGTTTGTTAAAGAAGAACACTTATGTAATAATGACAGTAATAGCAATGTAGATGAAGATGACAAAATTAATAAAAAGAAGATGCAACTAATTTGGGAAAAAAATATATAGAGATCATGAATAATAGACTTAGGGCCTTATGTCATGGAGGGGAAAAAGAAGGGAAATAGCTATTTTTGCAATGCTGTGCAAATGCACAAGGGAAAAAAAAGGAGAAATACAATGGGACCAGCGGGAATAGCACCATGTGCTTTAAAGCATATTGTGCTATTTCCCCTACCCTTGAGAACCATTGTTGTGACATTTCTCTACTATTGATGTGACATTTTCTTGTAGCCCCTCTCTCATTTTCCCTTGGAGCATTATGCCATGCATCATGGGAAAAACTTGAGAAAAATGTCCAATTTAGGCTCTTCCAAGGGGAGAACTTCCAAAATAGCCACCAGTATTTCCCCTTCCATGACATAAGCCCTCTAGCAAGGTTTAAAGGAAGAGATCCATGACTAGATAGAGAAGATCTTGCTATAGAAAGAAGGTGGCGAAGAGAAAGAGTCTCATGACTAAAACCAAGGAAAAAGATAAAAGAGATGAAAATGGAGATAAGTGTATACCCCCCACATTTTGAACCAAGGAGTAGAGAGATGCAAATGGAAATCGGGGTGTTCATTCTCATTGTTTGATGCAAATGGAGATCATTCTCATCGTTTTGTTTTACTACCCATGTGAGCCCATGTTAGTGTTTCAAAAGTTAACTAGTTGCTATCTTCTTTTTCAATATTTTCAATAAAGTGAGCAAGAAGGACTACCATGAACTAATTGCTATCGTCTTTTTCAATATTGTCAATAAAGTGAGCAGAAGAACTACCACGACATTTCAGCGGACGATTCCCAAATGTTCACAATAACTCCAAAACTGATAATTGTTAGATTCATTCAGAGAACGGGAATCAGACAACTTCCGGCTCAATACACCATCTTCGTCTTACAAGCTCGAAGCTCGTAAAAGAAGAAAAGCACGAAAATCAGACAACTTACGGCTCAAATATACGTCATCGTCAAAGCACGAGAATCAGACAACTTACGGCTCAATACGTAAGGTTCATTCAAAGCACGAGAATAGATCACAACTTACGGCTCAATACGCACAAGCTCGAAGCTCGCAAAAGAAAGAACAACGAGGAGATCACGATCCGTGAGACTTTGTGATCAAAGTATTAATAGGATGTTTTTGCAATTCGAGAATGAAGATGAGATTCGCACCCCCCCTGCACGCCTGCTCTTGTTTCTCTCTCTCATGCTTGTTTTTCTCAGAATACCTGCCGCTCTTGCCTGCATGCCAACGCCTCACGATGCTAGCCTTTTGCTGGAATTCAAGAATAATATCAGTGATATCTTGCACGAGCTCTCAAGCTGGCAGAACACTGTCTGCTCTCCGAATTCATCTTGTTCATGGAATGGCGTGGTTCGTAGCAAGCTCCATCGTCGAGGCTCCATCACCGTGTTCTGGCTCTTCACCTTGCCGACATGGCACTTCATGGTCACGTTCCGACCTCGCTCGGTCAGCTTCCGTTCCTCCGGCTACTAAATCTGTCCTCCAATTCATTCTCCGACAGCATTTCGCCTCAACTAGCGAATTGCACGTCTCTAGAGACGCTCGATTCTCAAAATAATCTCAGTGGAGCTGTTCCCCACGAGCTGGGTATGCTGATCACACTGCAGTGGCTTGACCTGGGCGAGAATGGATTGACGGGTGATATCCCAGCAAGCTTGGGAAACTGCTCAACTCTAACTGCGCTTTCTATCGAATCGAATCTGCTCTCAGGAAAGATCCCACCTCAGCTCGGAATGCTCAGCAGAGTCAAAATGCTTTATCTTTCGGGAAATGGCTTGAAGGGCGATGTCCCAGGAACGTTAGCAAACTGCTCTGCTTTAAAAGGGCTTGATCTAGACTCAAATCAACTTTCTGGTCACATCCCACCCGAACTGGCCATGCTGAACACATTGGAGCTGCTCTACCTTTGGGGAAATGGGTTGATTGGGGGTATTCCAGCCACCTTCGCAAATCGCTCGGCTTTAGCGGACCTTGACCTTAGCCTGAATCAACTCTCGGGCAACATCCCACCTCAGCTTGGCATGTTGAACAACCTGCGGCTGCTTCATCCTGAGCAAAATTTATTGACCGGTGATGTCCCAGAAACCTTGGGAAACTGCTCGGCTTTGATAGATCTTCAACTCAGCTTAAATCAACTCTCGAGAAATATCCCACCTCAGCTCGGCATGATGAACAGAGTGGAGCTGCTTACCTTTGCGGAAATAGGTTGACGGGTGATATTCCGGCTACCTTGGCAAATTGCTCGGCTTTGACAGACCTTCAGCTCAGCACTAATCAACTCTCGGGGAGCATCCCACCTCAGCTCGGTATGTTGAGCAGAATGGAGGTGCTTCGTCTTTTCACTAACGAACTCAACGGGAGTGTGCCAGCGAACTTGGCAAACTGCTCGACTCTAAAAGACATTCAACTCGGCATCAATCAACTATCTGGGAACATCCCACCAGAGCTGGGGATGTTGAGGAGCTTGGAGTATCTAAAGCTTCAGCTAAACGGATTAACGGGTGATCTTCCGAAGACTTTGGCAAATGCACGGCTTTGCAATCCCTTAATCTTGCTGATAACGAGCTCACGGGCAATATTGAAGGTCTCAAGGAACTTTGGCGCCTCACAGGTCTGCAATATTTGAATCTGGGTCAAAACCATTTCCAAGGGGGAGTTCCAGATATCTTTGACCATTTTAGAAGCCTTCTCTCTGTGGACCTTCAACAAAATCTTTCGAGTGGCTCCATCCCTGGCTCGTTGGGACAACTCAAGGATCTCATCAGTGTATCGCTCAGAGGGAATATGTTCCAGGGAAGCATTCCCAATACCTTTGTGACCTCCCTTCAATTGCTGTACCTAGACCTGTACCTAGACCTCTCATCGAACAATATTTCAGGTGAGGGAATTGGTTGTTTCCAGGACTTGTGTATATCAGAGTTAGCATATCTCCTTTATCAAACAATCTACATTTGCAAATATTCACCCGTTAATGTTCCGCATTTGCACAGGTGCCATTCCTGAGAGTTTGGGCTTCATTTCTGGGCTCGTCACGTTCCCACAACACCTTGAGCGGTCCTATACCAGAGGAACTTGGATTGCTCATCAACCTGGAATACTTGAATATCTCGAACAATGAGCTCTCGGGCAACATTCCCCCTGGCCTGAGCAGTTGCGTTGAATTGATCAGTTTGAACCTAGCGAGCAACCAGCTCAGTGGCAACTTACCACGTATCCTGGGAAATCTTAAGAATTTAAATGTGCTTGATCTCTCCGTCAACAAGTTTACTGGGCCTGATAGCGCCCTTCAATAATGCATCTGTTACAAATTTAACAGGAAACCCAGGGCTCTGTGGACAAATTGTGCACCGAATCTGCGACACCGAGAATCGGGTGTCGCACCATCAGAATCGGAAGGTCATATTCGGAGTTGTTGCGGCAGCGATCGTGACCTTGGGCGGAATGCTCTTGTTTGGCATGCGGATTTGGCTTTGCCGGTACTGCAATTTCAACAAGCACCGAGCTCTACAGTTAAACGATGTCCTTTTTGCAGACATGTCATTGAATCTCAGGTATGATCAGCTGATAGAAGCAACTGGGTGTTTTAGTGAAGAGAACGTACTAGGCAAAGGTAATGTTGGCACCGTCTACCGAGCTCTTCTACCAGGAGGAAAAGAAGCGGCAATCAAAGTGCTTAACAACGACATTGCCTTGGGAGCTGAGGCCAGCTTCAGAAGAGAGGTTGAGATGTTGGCTAAAGTGAGGCACAGGAATGTGGTGAAAGTGTGGGGGTGTTGCTTCAACCTGGACGTGAAGGCCATCATTCTGGAGCTTATGCCCAATGGCAGTCTGGACAGATTTCTTCATGGAGAATTTGAGCTTTCAGGGGAGCAGAAGCTGAAGATTCTGTGTGGAGTGGCACAAGGTTTGGAATATCTCCACCACTTCCATCCTCAAGGCACCATTGTGCACTGCGATATCAAGCCTGGAAATATACTCTTAGATACAAATTTGGAACCACACATCTCAGATTTTGGCATCGCTAAGCTCCTCAATGCCTGCACTCAAGAGTCTACGTCGATCTTGCTGAGAGGGTCCATTGGCTACATCGCCCCAGGTACCATCCTCAACTAGATTACATGGTTGTTTCCCTTTGTTAATGGTAGTGTAATTCTGTAATAAGAGGGTGGTGGTGGCTATGGATAGAAGCAGCACTATGGATGACTATCTGTCATGCATACCACAAGGATGATAGATCTCACGTTAAAAACCCGAGAATGGTTACCACGAAACATTCTAAAGTGCATGATCCTTTTATTTAGTTCGAATTTGCCATTTCTTGTTTAGATCTTCATCTTTTAACCGTGTTTGTGCATTTTGATGGGAAAATTTAGAGTATGGATACAAGCCAAATCCTAGTACCAAGGGGGACATTCATAGCTTTGGCGTGGTGGTGCTTGAGGTCCTCTCTTGCAAAAGACCAACATGCAATGAATTACAAGAGAAACAGCTTGTCTTGGGTGCGTTCTGCATACCCAAATGAAGTCCTCCCTATTTTGAAAACTTTAGGCCTTCCTCAAAATGTTGCATTTTAATAATGGATGAGAGTATTGTTAAGATTATGGAGATTAACAACCATAATTTAAATTATCCAAATCTAGTGTTGCCGGTTGGCTATGCACATGGTGCACAAATAAATATCTTGATTCTTGAATCAATTTCTAGCTCAATCTAATGTGACTATATTTTTAGAATAAATATATTTGCAAAAGATACCTCTCAACTTTAAATAAGCTTCCCAAAGGAAGATCAACAACATCAAATATACAAGAAAGTAGAAAAATAGTATATATGCACAATTAGTCACATTTACATGCAATGAATTATAATATCTGTACTAATAATTTGGGGCACTACAATACAGAATCAAAGCACCTCTTGAATCTTTTGTATAGGAGATGAAAATTTAATGATCCATCTATACATCCTTTTTAAACTTCCCTTTCATATTGACCATCCTTAGCATACATACCATAATAAGGCATGTTGACCATCTTTGAGCACTAATGAGGAAAAGTCATACATTATGTCAACAAGGAACATGAGAGAGAGAGAACAAGAGAATTGAGGCTTAGATCATTGAGAGAGAAAGAGGTAGGAACATAGGTGTGGGCTTAAATCATTCATCATCCGAAGAATCATAATAGGTATGGGAAATAGGACCTTTAGTTAGATCCAACTTAGGATATGCATGGACATCTCCGCAATGAATGTCCATCAAGATTCGAGAAATGTCAAGCATAGTAGGTCGGTCCCGAGTGCACAAGAGTGCCAATTGTGCATTTGGACCTCATTTTATATAGGGAACTCTTATTGAATAGTTGCATACTACAAATTTAAAAAGGAACATGAACTTTGTCATTACTCTATGTTGATTGACATGCACCATATGAGTCTTACATTTTGGTCTCTTACATTCTGTGTTCTCCCTCTGTTCTCATACATGATAGTTGTAATTTTCTTTCCCTCTTTAATCATAAATGATTGTAGAACACCTATTTCATTAATTTTGGACTCTTGCACTGTCCAAATTCATTTTGTGAGATAATTCTGGATAAAACATTTCAAAAAAAGAGGCTCTTATAAAACAAAACATTGAGTCAAAAAGGAAGATTTTAAAAAATCAAATTAGAAAAAATGACGTGAGATGTTAAAAATAGAGTACATCACATTGTTAAAAGAGACAAAAAAGTAAGATTTTAAAAAATCAAATTAGAAAAAATGGCGTGACATGTTATGAAAACTAGAGTACATTTCAAAAAGAGTACATCACATTTGTAAAGAAGTAGATCATATTACTCAAAGCCATATGGTGCCAAAAAACACCTTAATACAGTCTCTCTTAACATCATCTTAACATCACATTTGTACAAGAAGTAGATCATATTACTCAAAGCCATATGGTGTCAAAAAACACCTTAATACAAGGCCATATGGTGTCAAAAAACACCTTAATACAAAGCCATATGGTGTCAAAAAACACCTTAATACAGTCTCTCTTATCTAAGTCTAGAAGATCTCATCATTGGTCTCTCTTATCTTCTCAACAACCCAATCCTTCACTGCCTCCACAGCTGTATCCTCAACATAATTACATGCGAAGAAGAAGTTTAAGCAATCACAAATTGTTTCTTTATAATTTCTCTGAGAGGCTCTTATTGTTCTCTCAGCATCCGCATCAAATCGCCCATGACGAGAGCTGCGATAACGCAGGTTACTTAAGAAGTCTAATAGATCTTGTCGTGCTTTTATCATACGTCTTAGAAGTCTTTCACTGTCTGCTATCTTGAGAGTCTCCTCCCTCTCTGCGTGCCTTTGTGCAGCAAATTCCTCTCTCTCCATGTGTGTCAAAGGAAAACCTTGTCGAATTCTGGCCTCTCTCTGTGCTCCTTGGTCAGCAATCCATTCTTTGAGATTGTTAATTCCGAACTCCACGTCTTCGACAATGCCAAGGACATCCATGGGTGGGGAGATGATAAAGAAAGGGAGATGGACTACGATGCAAGAAAGAAGAGAGTGTCTGCGGAGGAAGAACTAGGATAGAAGAATACTTGGTTATCAAGATGGATGAAAGAAGACTCTGAGAGTGTTTGCGGAAGGACTAGGATAGAAGAATACAAGTTAATGAGAAGCACTAGGATGCAAGAAAGAAGAGAGTGTCTGCAGAAGAACTAGGATAGAAGAATACTTGGTTATCAGGATGGATGAAAGAAGACTCTGAGAGTGTTTGCGGAAGGACTAGGATAGAAGAATACAAGTTAATGAGAAGCACTAGGATGGATGAAAGAAGAGAGTGTTTGTGGAAGAACTAGGATAGAAGAATACTTGGTTATCAGGATGGATGAAAGAAGACTCTGAGAGTGTTTGCGGAAGGACTAGGATAGAAGAATACAAGTTACTCAGAAGGACTAGGATGTAAGAAATAAGAGAGTGTTTGTGGAAAGACTAGGATGGAAGAATACAAGTGCACTAAGGCACGATGTGTTCACTACGATAAGGATAAGGGTTGGAATAAAGTGAGTGGCACGATGTGTTCACTATGATAAGGGTTGGAATAAAGCGAGTGGAGATTGAATGCTCTACTTTAAGTGAGTGGAGATGATAAGGATAAGGGTTGGAATAAAGTGAGAGAAGCATTGCGAATGCTCTACTTTAAGTGAGTGGAGACTGTCCAACTGAATAAAATTCTCATCACACAAGGATTTATTTCCAAATAATCACATCATCACACATTCATATCATAAAATTGTGTGCATGAAGAAATATATTACAAATATTACATCATCACATATTCATATCAAAATTCTCATCACACAAGGATTTATTTTCAAATAATCACATCATCACACATTCATATCATAAAATTGTGTGCATGAAATAAATATATTACAAATATTACATCATCACATATTCATATCAGAATTTTCATCACACAAGGATTTATTTCCAAATAATCACATCATCACACATTCATATCATAAAATTGTGTGCATAAAGAAATTATATAAATATCATGATTATGCCACTTAAGTAATAAGTCACAAATTGGTGTATAATCAACAAAAACTACAAACACAACATCATACATGCATCACAACTCTTGTGATGCTTCTAGTGGAGACTCTGGCAACTCTTCGGATGCTTCCAATGGAGGCTGTGGTACTGTAGATATACACTCGGTCTCTACTTCTTTTGTAGTATGTAGTGCTTTCGGAGTAGACTCAGTATCCTCTTCCTTAAATGCAAGCGGAGGCGGTGGCAACTCTTCTGATGCTTCCAGTGGAGGCTGTGGTGCTGTAGGTGTACATTGGGTCTCTACTTCTTCTGTAGTATGCAGTGCTTTCATAGTAGACTCAGTCTCCTCTTCCTTAAAGGGAAGCTCTGGTATTGCTTCAGTTGCACGTTGTATTCTAATGGCAGCAATTAGGTCTCGAATGATTTCAGCCCTAAACAATTGTATATCCTCCTCTGAATATTTGAGCTCCAAAGAGTCTTCCGATGAGATCTGTGGCATAAGTGAGAAAATTTCTTTGAAAATCAACATGCAGTTGTAGGCAACTCTCCACCCACAACTATGCCCATCTTCCTGCTCTACTACTAAATGCTTTTGGAAGTCTACCGAGTCTTTGTACTGTCCTGTTTCTCTGATAGCAGATACCAACTTCTCAATCGACCTGCTCATCGTGACATATTAAAAAAACTTAGTGTATCTATCACATAAGGTACATAATATAGAAGTAACAACAGATTAATAGAATACTTACGTTTGCACTGAGCCATGAAAGCCTGCAATGGAGTTAACAAACCAACAATAGTTGTCTTCAAGGTTCCAAACCACCAGACTCCAATGTTCCCTACACGAATTATTAAGAACCATTATTATTTAACACAATGTTGCCAATACAAGATGAAAATAAAGGTTGTCATGATACTTACATCTCATGATATGCCATAAATAGGACTCGCACGCCATGTAAATGTAAAGGCTGTAATAATTTACAAACATCGGCTATTGTCTTTCTGCTATCGCTAAGTATAGGAGAAAGGAGGGAATCCAACATATACGCACGATTTTGTACGACTCTACCAAATCGTGAGATAACTATACTGCACCAACAAATAAATGAATATTAGCTTATTAGATTTAATCAAAATAAATGAATATTAGCTTATTAGCTTATTAGATTAAATCAAAATATTGAATTATCAAGTAGAGAAAAAGTTTGTATCAAACCTGAGAATGGCCATCATAACGTTGTTATTGACCTCATTTGAAGCTCTAGAGAGAATTGAAATCTCTTCTCCCCCAAATTCAAGATACTGAGGTCTATGTTGAATCATAACCCTAACATTAAAAGAGCTTCCCAATTCTTTTAATGAGGCCATGTTTGTAGAGTTGAGGTCATCTATCCTCTTTGACTCTTTGATGGCATTCATTTCGCAATCAATGATTGCTCGAATGGTACATGTTATAAATGCATAGAGATGCAAATCCGTATATGTTGATAGTGTGGTGTCATTTTGCATCTCAAAAATTTGACCAAGTACCAAAAAGCAATTGTAGCCCACCCTCCATCCACAATTATAGATGTGGCTATTATCTTGATGTGATACCTGACATGTTATATACTCTATTTGTTGTGCCAAGTCACATTGCCGCATTACTATGTCGATAGCATCTACTAATTTTCGAGCTGATCTGCATATCAAAACATATAACAACAGTGAATATGTGCATTGCATATCAATCTACATGTCAAGAAGTGACAACAAGTGTAGTCTATACTTACTCTAACACATTGCCATGGACGGATGTCATTGAGTTTGCAAAGAAGCACTTCTTCGCAAGGATGTCCATGACTACCAGACTCCAATGTGAGCTGCATTATCAATAAAGAATAATTACTGTGTTTGAGACAATTCTAGCAAATGCAATAGAAAAAACAAGTAGGGTTTGATGCTTACTTCTCATTATATGCTGTAAAAATAACTCGTGCGTCATTCATAGGAATGTGCTTCAACCACTTGCAAACATTCTCTATGGTTTCTTCTTTGTTGATAAGCACTTCCGAAATACGAGGATCGAGCATATATGAAACGCTTTGTATATTTTGCGGAAAATTTGCTATAACATTGCTATATTAAAAAAAAAAGTATTAGCTTCTTGGGTTTCATCAAAATAAGCAAAGTATAAAGCCAAGGAAAAGGCTGCATCAAACCTGAGGATGGTTGTAATGACTTTGACATTAACCTCATTCTTAGGATTCAAGAGGATTGAAATCTCTTCTTCACCAAATTCAAAAAAATGAGGTTGTTGTCGAATTAACAACATAGCAGTGAATGAACTTCCAATCTGCTCCAATAGATTCATATTTTTATGACTCATCTTATTGAGGGAGTAGTCTACATCGTATTCTTCTTCACTTGCTATGTCCTCCACATCCTCCTTCTGCCATAAAAATATAAAAAAGTTATGCGATGTACACATCCCAAATAAAGGCTTAAACAAGCAGATAAGGTTTCATATATGCTTTCATTAGTCTAAGTCTCTCCTCTGCTTGGAGCAAAAATTTAAAAAGGTTTCATACACGCTTTCATTAGAGTGAGTCTCTCCTTCTCTTGGATGAAAAATTTAAAAAGTTATGAGATTTACACATCCCAAATAAAAATAATGGTTTAAATAATCATAGAAGTATAAAGATAGCATGCTTTCATTAGACAAGTTATGAGATTTATACATCCCAAATAAAATTAATGGTTTAAATAATTATAAAAGTATAAAGATAGCATGCTTTCATTAAACTCATTCTCTTCTCCTTTTGGAAGAAAATATAAAAAAGTTATGAGATTTATACATCCCAATTAAAGGCTGGAACAAGTATACAAGTATAAAGATAAGGTTTTATACATGCTGCAATGTAGTCATATTTTCATGTTGTTTCCCAATGGTAGTAATTAGATGCTGAATACTCTCAGCCCGAAATGCTAGCAGATCAGCTTCTGTATATGATTCCATTTTGACTGGTAACTCCAGATCAAAAATCTCTCTAAGAAACAACATGCAGTTGTAGGCGACTCTCCACCCACAGCTGTGTCCATCTTTTTGCTCCACTGGCAGACGTCTTTTGAATTCTACTTGATCTTGTTGCTCCGTGGTTGTTCTGACAGCAGATACTAGCCGATATGCAGCACTGTCCAGCATGACATATGAAATATATTAATATGTCATGATCATAAGATACAAAATAAGAAAGTATCAAAAATATTAAGAGAATAATTACCTTGGGGAGTTGGCATGATAGCCTTCTATTGAATTCACAAACCATAAATGGTTGAGTTCAAGGTCCCAGAAGATCAGACTCCAATGTGAGCTACACGACCAGAATAAAAATGATTATTGTTTTACACAAACTTGCCAAAGAAATAGTAAAAATAAGGTTAGAGTTGATACTTACACCTCATGATAAGGCATTAAGATGACTCGCACCCCATCTAAATTCAAAGGGCTTAACCAGGTACAAACTTCTTCTATAGTCTTTTGAGGAGAGCTAAGAATAGAAGAAAGGAGAGCATCGAGCATGTAGACACGATGCTGCACTATACTAGGAAGTTGAGAAATAACTACACTGCACCAAGAAATAAACAAACATTAGCTCATAGAATTGATTTGCATTCTGCACTAGGAAATTGATATATAACTGAACTGTGAATAAATAAACAAATGTTAGCTTATTGAAGTAGCAATAAATAAATAAACATTACCTGAGAATGGCCAAGATAACATTGTCATTAACCTCTTTTAAAGGATTGGAGAGGATTGAAACCTCCTCTCTACCAAAGCTTAAATACTGAGGTTCTCGTTTCAAAACGATCTTAACTTGAAATGAGCTCTCCATTTTATCTAATGCAGCTAAATTTGATTTTTCAATCAAATTTAGAGGTGGTTGCATTGTTGAAGTAGAAGGGAGTGCCTCCGTATTGACTTCATCCATTTCTTCTCCCTCTATTGCCTGTAAACAAATATGAGAGATTAGATTCATTATCTTTAAATTTAAATCTTATTTAAAAAATTGTATTTAGTTGAGAAATAGAGAGTTCATACCGCTAAGTATTGTCGTAGTGGCCTTTTTTCATAACCCTGTGAGCCATAATTATCAAAGAGGGCATCATCATATTTGTCTTCATCCACCAACCTCTCTGTGAATGGGTCATGTAAGTCCATCTTTTCATCATCAACAACTGGGACATTATGATCTTCAAGGTAATCATCCATGTCATCGGTGTCCTTGTGGTCTATCTCTTTTTCATAGCCTGTGGTTAGATTTGCTTGAAGCTGGAAATAGGCCATGAAATGCTTATTTTCAATAATATTGGTGGAGTTGCCTTTTCTTAGGAGATCCTCAAATAAATATCCCATCCTGCACAAGGTGACCTCCCAACCTGCCGGCAGCAAATTCTCCATCATGGTAAGCAAGAGACTCCCACTTTTTGCAGGACTTCCGTAGTTGTTTTTTTGATAATGTATGGACCTGGGAATATCTTGCTCTTCTAGCATCAATCTCAAATTATTTGAATTCCCTCTTATGTTCTTTTGTAAAGAGTGATCAGGGTTGGGACTCCGCATACATAGAAAGAATGATTCAAGAGTTTGAATCGCTATGCCACATTCTCTCTTGCCTCTCTTTGCTGCATAAACACCACTATAGATCTTCAAATCTGATGAATATGCTCGCTCTAGAGTAACCTGCATGGCTTCTTTGTCTTTTTTATCAACAAATATGACAATGTTACAAATCGCCACTTTGCTAATGGTGGTATATACTATTCTATCAATGAAGTTATGGATATCATCGCTAGAAACTTCATTGATAAAGAATAGTTGTGGCTTATCCCATGCTGACTCATTCTTAAAGAAGTCAACTTCTGAGACTCCCCTGAAGTTGACAAGCTTTCCAGACTCTGCCGTAACCTCTACATTGAATTGAAAGCTTTGGTGCATATCTGTTGGCATTCTCATCTCGCTGATTAATCTTTCCACATATGCAACCACCTGTTGTGGGATCTCTTTTCTCATATAAGAGGTTACTATTTCCGACCCATCTTCATCCTTTTTAATCCACCTGTTGGCCCATAGCTTTACCTTGGGTGTTGACAAAGAAGCTATATGCTTCACCATATTATAGTCAATGTTGCAATGAGTAAGTGGATTTGTTTCTCTGACAGCAAATACTTGATGGCACTATGCACTGCATCACGCCTCACCTGTACATTGATGCATTCTTCCATGCAGTGGTCTTTGTCTTTTTTTCCAAAAAACCATTCTTTCTTTAAAATTCTTTGTGCTGCCATGGATGCATACTTATCAGGTAAGTACTTTACAGGCCTCCACATCCTTGCCGTCAACTCCTTCTTATCCATTACCTTTGACTTGCCGGAGATAAACAAAGAAGCTTCATAGGTCAGCTGTCCACGCTCACAAGCAATGCACGTTTCAAGCATCTCATTGAACACTTCAACAGGACGAAATATGATAGAAGTATAGTCGGCATATCTGTCCCTCACCACCTTGAGGCTTGTCATACTTTCTTCCCGCTCTTGGGTTCCCCTAGGCACAACTGCACTCAAAGAAGTATAAAAGTTTGTGAGTGTGTCGGCGTCTGCTTTTGTGACCTTTCGCTTCAAATTAGGATTTGGGGAACCAAATGTTGTCCATATCACCCTTGCCTTCTGTAAGACCTCTGATGTTGAGGATATCTTACGCTTTCCATGGACATAATGATTAAGTCTTTCGGACTCAATCAAATACTTAATCTCATGCTTGAATATACAGATCGTTGCAGGATAATAATGGAATGAGCTTATCTTTACAAATTGTTCTGGAGTGAGTCTTTTGCCCTCCTTTGCTTCCCTTGCGATCTGATTACAAGCATAAGCCCAATGTTGACCATCAATGGGCTGGAATCTGCAATGAAGGAGAAATTCCTTCTTGACTTCCTTTAGCATATTCTCTCCTTGTGCCTGTTCGCCTTGTTCATGTGGAATATTTTTTAGAGTGTTTTTAAAGAATTGACTGAAGATCTCCTCGAAATGTGTAGGCCCTGTAAATGTTATTTGATCCAGAAAACTATTTTTGGTTGGACAAAACATTATTGGGCGCAAGACCACATTACTTGCCACAGGTTTCTTACCATCTCTCAAAGCCTCGTATATTTGCATTGCATAGGATATATCAAGGCTTCGGCTATTAGTAAACAGAGCTGCAGCTTCCACATCTTTGGCATTCACAAACCACGTCCTTTGACCCCAGATATATCCCACATCATCATCTGTAACTGCTTCATTAAGACGCAGATTAAGATTTTTAATTGATGTGAGTTCATCTTGATTATCTTCAGCCTCGGATTCTGAGTCTTCTTCATCTTTCTCTTTTTTTGACCGTTTTTCATCCACATTATCTTTCTCTACAGTGGGACGATGTCTTTTCTTACTGCTTGGAACTGTGGCTCTTGCAGTACTAGCCTTTTGCATTTCACGTCGTGGTTTGCTAGCAAGAGCTTCTAGCATAACTGCAGTGGATCGACCTTGATCTTCTTCAATTTTTGCTAATTCCCGTGCACTCAAGGCTTTTTTTCATCATCCTTAGTTACATTCACCATTTCTGGCTCTACAAGTTTGCGCTCATGTTCTACAGGTTTGTGATAGTGTGCCTATTCTTCTTGTCCCTGCATTGAAGTCTGAGCTTTTTGATCTCCTTCATGTGATGATTCTTGCATATGGAGAGCATATTCTGCATCCTGAACGTATTCAAACATTATCTTTGCATGCATCCTTTTTGCCACCACACTAGGAAATTGCTCCCAAGTATATGAAAGAGTCTCCAATGAGGAGGAGGCATCACAAAGGTCTTTGCGTCTCTCCTTGACACAATAAAATGCATACCGCCAACTTCAAGATCTGAACTCTTTGTTAAAATATCCATAAAGGTGTCTTTTCGCTGAATTATTATGCCTACTACAAGGCTTGAAGTCATATCTTTTTTGAAGAAAGTAGCATCCCATGGATCTTCAACACCATTGAACTCCCTTTTTAACATAAGTAGAAAGAGTCTCTTTTCCTTTTGATGAAGAAACCAGGCTCTTCTACCCATGTGATATCGAGTCCACCTACCAAAGCCATTGGGGCTATATTCCTTTCCTTTGAAATTCAAAGTGACATCAGAAACCCATTCTCTGATCTCAGAGTCATCTAGCATAGCCATCACATTAGCTGATTGCTCCATAATCCTACAAGAAAAGATAATGAAGAATTTAGATACATACAAGTAAAGTACAATATACAACCCTTGATACAATAAATGTGGAAAATAGCCCAAAAGGCTTTACAAGGCTTCATATGGCAATAAATGTGGGAAATAGCCTAAAAGGCTTTACAAGGCTTAAATATTTGTACAAATGTAAAAGAATTAGCCAATAAAGCTTTACAAGTAATATAAAATGTCGTCTAGTGATAAAGCTTCAATCTTCGTGAAGATTCATGTAATCTGTCCATCCATTGATATCTGAGCACTGATACCCAACTGGTGCAATCTATCCACTAAAAACTGTTCCACTGATATCCACTTATGCAGCCCACATGATATCCACTTATGCATCCCACTGATACTCGTTAATTAGTGAATGGTCGGGATGGTCGGGTTTATTACAAGGCGCTTCATATGACAATAAATGTAAAAAATAGCATAAAAGGCTTTACAAGGATTTTTATGACAATAAATGAGCTTAAATATTTATACAAATGCAATAAAAATAACCAATAATCATCAAGCTCCAATATGTCCCATGACATGTAATCTGTCCACTGATATATGCAATCTGTCCACTGATATCTGCTCATGCAATCTGTCCACTGATATCTGCTCATGCAATCTGCCCACTGATAAACTTCTTGGTAAATGGTAAAAGGTCTTATTTAATAGCATGTTATGAGTGTTAAACCGCATGTGAGCGAAGGGACTGACAACGATTAGGAACTAGTTAGAAAAATTTGAGCATGGCTTCGATTGGCAAGTTGGAGAATTGTCTCTCCTCTAAGGCAATCTAATCTATGCTAAACTATGCTAAACCAACCGTCGAAGCGAAGAAAAGCAATAAATAATTTCTTTTTCTGTGTTCATTTTAATGTGCTGGGGTTTAAGAGGCTTAAATATGCAAAAGAAGGGGTTGTGATGTAGAGGCTAAACCTGCATGTGATATAAATAAAGAACAAGTATCTAAAGAAAAGTTAACATTTTTCAATTTAAAAGATGAATATATATAAAAACATTATCTCACCTTCAAAACAAACCATAAATTCACTCTTTTATAATTTTTTAAAAGTATAATATAAAATATGTAAATATATAAAACTCTCTTTACTTTCTCTCTCTCTCTCTCTCTCTCTCTCTCTCTCTCTCTCTCTACTCCTAAATCTCTTTGCAGCCATAGTCAAGACACCTCATTCTCTCTCTTAATCTCTCTCTCTCTCTATAACTCTCAAGTATTTTTCATTCCTCTCTCTCTCTCCCTCTCTCTCCCTCTCTCTCTTTCTCTCTCCCTCTCTCTCTTTCTCTCTCTCTCCCTCTCTCTCCCTACTCTCTCCCTCCCTCAAGGAGCCACGGTCCCCAAGAGAAGCTAAGGTCCCCAAGAGACCGGCTTCTCTCTCTTAATCTCTCTCCCTCTCTCTCCTCTCTCTTTCTTTCCCTCCCTACTCTTCTCTCTCATTTAAAAATATAATATAAAAGATGTAAATATATAAAACTCTCTTTACTTTCTCTCTCTGTCTCTCTCTCCTCCTAAATCTCCTTGTAGCCATAGTCAAGACACCTCATTCTCTCTCTTAATCTCTCTCTCTCTCTCTCTCTCTTTGACAACTCTTAAGTATTTTTCTCTCTATCCTCATCCCACTTATTCTCTCTCTCCCTCTCCCTCCCTCTAGCACAGAAGTTTCATTCCTCTCTCTCTCTCTCTCTCTCTCTCCCTCTCTCTCTCTCTCTCTCTCTCTCTCTCCCTCTCTCTCCCTAAGTCTCCCTCTTCTCTTCTCTCTCTCTCTCTCTTTTCCTCTCTCCTCTCGCCACGTTTCATTCCCATAAACTTTCTCTCTCTCTCCCTCTCTCTCTTTCTCTCTCTCCCTCTCTCTCTTTCTCTCTCCCTCTCTCTCCCTACTCTCTCCCTCCCTCAAGTAGCCACTGCCCCCAAGAGACCCGCTTCTCTCTCTTAATCTCTCTCCCCCTCTCTCCTCTCTCTTTACCAGCTTCTCTCTCTTAATCTCTCTCCGCCTCTCTCCTCTCTCTTTCTTTCCCTCCCTACTCTTCTCTCTCATTTAAGGAGCCCCTCTTCTCTGTGTGAATCTCTCTCTCTCTCTCCCTCTCTTAAGGAGCCCCTCTTCTCTCTCTTAATTTCTCTCTTTCCCTCCCTCCCTATTCTCCCATTTCTCAAATTTACAAACTCGAATATAAATAAAAAACTAATTAAAATAGAACTCAAAAACTCAAATAAGAAACTAATTTAAAAAGAATTGTAATGCCTTCTAAAAGACCACCCTCCTCAAAAACTTTAAGAATAAACCAATTGAAAAAGAATTATAAGTAAAGAAAAAGAATTACAATACGAATTTTAAGAAATAGAACTCAAAAACCTTAACAAGAAACTAATTGAAAAGAATTGTAAGTAAAGAAATAGAATTACAAGACGAATAAAAAAGAATGCAAGTACCTGGAAAAAGTGAAAAAAGTAAGGCTCGGCTTATCCTTTCTCTTCCACTCTTGGTTGCTTCAATGAAACGAGGAGAGAGTTAAAACTAGTCCACTCCTACACATAAATTTGAATTTTCAAAAAAGAGAGGGAAATTTGAATTCATTATAAATTTGAATTCAAATTTGTGTTCAACATTCTTCTTATACTTTCTTCTTATACGTTCCTTTTGAATTCAAATTTATGTTCAACATTCTTCTTGATACTTTCTTCAACATTCTTCTCGATTCTCGTAAGTCCTTTTCATTCTCGTAAGTCCTTTTCATGTAAGTCCTTTTCATTCTCGTAAGTCCTTTTCATTCTTCTCATAAGTCAAATCTTATTTTTCGTTCTTGCTCGTGATAGTAAGTCAAATCCTCCTCTCCCATCTCTCTCTCTCCTTCTCTCTCTCTCCTCTCTCTCCTTCCTTCCCTCCATCCATCCCTCGACCCAATCCTCTCCTCCAACCTCCTTCCCTCCCCTCCCTCCGCCGCCAAAACTCCTCCCTTCCCTCCGCCCCCCCTCCTTCCCCAAAATCCCCCTCCCCCTCCCCCCTCCCCTCCCCTCCCCTCCTGCTACCCTTCCCCTCTCCCGTCGCCTAACCTCTTCCTCCCCTACCCCTTTTTCCCCCTACCCCCTTTTAACCTTCCTCCCTTTTCCCCACCCCCCTTAGCGACCCCCCCAACCCTTCCACCCTCTTCCCCACTCTCCCTTTGGCCCCCCCTCCCTCCTTCCTTGGCGACACACCCCTCCTCTCACCCAGCTCCCCCTCCGCCCTCCCTGGGGCTGGCGGCCGCGGCCGCCAGCCCCCCCCTCCTCTCACCCAGCCCCCCCCTCTTCAACCTCCCCCCCCTTCGCAATCCACCCATCCCCCCCCCGTTCACCCTCCCTCTCTCCCTGGGCTGGCGGCCGCGGCCGCCAGCCCCCCCCCTCCTCTCACCCATCCCCCCCCTTCACCCTCCCTGGGCTGGCGGCCGCGGCCGCCAGCCCCCCCCCCCTCCTCTCACCACCCAACCCCCCCCTCTTCACCTTCCCCCCCCTTCGCAACCCATCCTCCCCTTCACCCTCCCTGGCTGGTGGCCGCGGCTGCCAGCCCCCCCCCCTCTCCTCTCACCCAGCCCCCCCCCTCTCCTCTCACCCAGCCCCTTCGCAACCCCCTCTCCTCTCTCCCTGGGCTGGCGGCCGCGGCTGCCAGCCCCCCCCCCTCCTCTCACCCACCCCCCCTCTTCACCCTCCCGCCCCCCCTTCGCAACCCACCCATCCCCCCCCCCTTCGCAACCCCTTCGCAACCCACCCACCCTCTTCACCCTCCCGCCCCCCCTTCGCAACCCCCTCTTCAACCTCCCCCCCCTTCGCAACCCACCCACCCCCCCTCTTCACCCTCCCGCCCCCCCTTCGCAACCCCCTCTCCTCTCTCCCTGGGCTGGCGGCCGCGGCCGCCAGCCCCCCCCCCTCCTCTCACCCAGCCCCCCCCCCTCTTCACCCTCCCCCCCCCTTCCCAACCCACCCATCCCCCCCCTTCACGCTCCCTGGCTGGCGGCCGCGGCCGCCAGCCCCCCCCCTCCTATCACCTAGCCCCCCCCTCTCCTTCCTCTCTCCCTAGGCTGGCGGCCGTGGCCGCCAGCCCCCCCCCCTCCTCTCACCCACCCCCCCCCCTCACACTCCCGCCCCCCCTTCGCAACCCACCCATCCCCCCCCTTGACCCTCCTTGGCTGGCGGCCGCGGCCGCCAGCCCCCCCCCCCCTCTCACCCAGGGGGGGTCTTCACCCTCCCCCCCCCCCGCCCTTCGCGACCCACCCATCCCCCCCTCCTCTCACGCCAGCCCCCCCCCCCTCCTCTCACCCAGCCCCCCCCCCTCTCCTCTCACCCAACCCCTTCGCAACCCCCTCTCCTCTCTCCCTGGGCTGGCGGCCGCGGCCGCCAGCCCCCCCCCCCTCCTCTCACCCAGCCCCCCTCTCTTCGCTCTCCCCCCCCCCTTTCGCAACCCACCCTCCCTGGCTGGCGGCCGCGGTCGCCAGCCCCCCCCCTCCTCTCACCCAGCCCCCCCTCTTCACCCCCCCCCTTTCGCAACCCCTCCCCCACCCCGCCTTCCCCCCCTCAGCCGCTCCCCCACCCTCTCGGGCTGGCGGCCGTGGCCGCCAGCCCCCCCTCTTCACCCTCCCCCCCCCTCCCCCTCTCAACCGAGCCCCCCCTCCCTCCTCCCCCCCTTACAGCCGCTCCCTCACCCTCCCGGGCTGGCGGCCGCGGCCGCCAGCCCCCCCTCTTCACCCTCCCCCCCCCTCCCCCCCTCAGCCGCGCCCCCCTCCCTCCCCCTCTCAGCCGCGCCCCGCACCGCCTCCCTCCCCCTCTCAGCCGCTCCCCCCTCCTCTCAGCCGCGCCCCCCCCTCCCCCTCTCAGCCGCTCCCCCCTCCTCCTCTCAGCCACGCCTCGCACCGCCTCCCTCCCCCTCTCAGCCGCGCCCCCCCCTCCCCCTCTCAGCCGCTCCCCCCTTCTCCTCTCAGCCCCCCTCTGCACCCACCCGCTTCCCTCCCACCCGCCGCGCCAGCCTCCCCTCCCACCCCCTTCCCTCACACCCACCTCCCTCTTCGCCCCTTCTTCCCCTCCCTTCCTCCTCCCACCCGTCCCACCCTCTTCCTCCCCTCCCTTCCTCCTCCCTCCCCTCCCTCCCCTCCCCTGAACCTTTCTCTCTCTAATTTCTCTCTCTTCAAATTTTAAAAAAGAAACTAGAAAAAAAAGTTTGCAAGTACCTGGAAACAGTTTGTAAGTTTGCTCTTTCTTGCTTTCTTGCTCTTCCTTCCTTGCTCTCTTGATCGTCCTTGCTTTCTTGCTTGAATGAAATGAGGGGAGAAAGAATGAATGAAGGAAGACTATATATAAGAAAAATTAGGTTTTCCTCCTCCTCTCCTATTGGCTTTCCATTCCTCCCCTCTCTCCTATTGGCTTTTCATTTATCTCCTCTCCCATTGGCTCCCATTACTCCCCCTCTCCTATTGAACCCCCATCCCTCATCCATTAGCCCTCCTCCCATCCATCCATTTCTTCTTCCTCCCCATTGCCACCACTCCCATCCCACATTTCCACCACGTCCCATTTTCCAAAATCCCATATTTCCCCATCTCACCCTCCTCTTTTTCATCCCCTGTTGTCAAAGAGGTACACCCATCCGATAAGTACTTGGTCAGATAACATACCTAAGGGAGTGTTTTTTTGCGGATGTGCATACCACTAGGGAAAAAACGGTGTATAATGCGTGATCGACCATGCAAATCATATCTGATGGTGACAATACTTTGCACACACCTCAACCTAGTTGAAACAGACTTGCGTGCAAACTAGAGCCCCCATCCGATAAGTACTAGTCTGAATAACACATCTAGGACTGCGTTTTTTGACGAATAAGCATGACACTAAGACAAAAACGGTGTTTTATGCTTGATCGACAATGCAAAGCATATCCGATGGGCACAATACTTTGCACACACCTTCAACTAGGTAGAATCAACTTACATGCAAAGTGGCACGCCCATCCCATAAGTGCTTGATCATATAACATACCTAGCAGCGTGTTTTTTGACGGATGTGCATGACACTAGAGTAAAAATAGTATTTGATGCTCGATTGACCATGCAAAGGATATCCAATGGGCACAAAACGTTTTTTACGCCTCAACCTAGGTGGTATTGAAATGTTCTCAATGAGGCACACCCATCCGATAAGTACTTGGTCAGATAACACACCTAATGGCGTGTTTTTGTGTGAATGTGCATATCATTAGGGAAAAAATGGTGTATAATGCGTGATCGACCATGCAAATCATATCCGATGGTGACAATACTTTGCACGCACCTCAATGTAGTTAAAACGGACTTGCGTGCAAAGTGGAGCCCCCATCTGATAATTACTTATTTGAATAACACACCTATGGCTGTGTTTTTATATGGTTGTGCATGACAGTAAGGCAGAAATAGTGTGTTATGCTTGATCGACAATGCAAAGCATATTGGATGGGCACAATACTTTGCATACACCTTCAACTAGGTGGAATTGACTTACATGCAAAGTGGCATTCCCATCGCATAAGTACTTGATCGGATAACACACCTAGCAGCGTGTTTTTTTTATGGATGTGCATGATAGGAGCAAAAATAGTATTTAATGCTCGATGGACCATGCAAAGCATATCCGATGGGCACAACACTTTTTGTACACCTCAACTAGGTGGAATTGATTACATGCAAAGTGGCACCCGCATCCCATTAGTGTTTGATTGGATAACGTACCTAGTAGGCTCATGTTTTTTTACGGATGTGCATGACACTAGAGCAAAAATAGTATTTAATGCTTGATTGACCATGCAAAGGATAACTTGGCATGTCCATCTGATGAGTACTTGATCGGATAACTTCTCCCACTAATAAATTAAGTACTAATTAAAAATTATAATAAATAAGTAGATTATTAAAAAGAGACTAATATTTATGTAATTGTTGCCACTGCAGCTTGCTTGCGAAGGACTCTCACAAAGGAGATGGCTATACATTTTGTTCCAGGGATGGATGTGATTTTATGTAGCAAAAGAGAAGTAGTTGCATTTGCTACAATCCATGATAGTGATCCCAATTCACTTTGCCACTTTCGAAGACTTGGCGAAGATAAGGTAGCAGTTACTGTATCAAAGATTCTTAGCGCACATGTTGAGCTAAAGTATAAATGTGGAGATATGGAAACACTTGGAGATGTTATGCCCTACAATACATCCAACAAATCATTTATAGCATGGGACAAAGATGAGACTTATGCAATAGACATTATCAAGAATACAAAGTGCACCACCTTGGATTTTACTATAGGGGACATTTTACAAATGAGATCATTTGCAAATAAGATTGTAGCAGAAGTATTGGGATTTGAACAAGTGGAGCAATGGTCATTTGCGCAGATGAGGATTCTAAAAGTCACTGATGATGGTATGGTTGATAACATAACATCCTTATGTGATCCCTACTATGAGGTAGGCAAGAATATGAGATGGAGCATGCAATTTTTAAACATGAGAAAGAGGCACGTGGTTTTCAATGATAAAGACAACGCATACTACAATATCAAAGGACCTAAAAAGCGTGCCCATGTGCCAGGCCCTATCACTTCAAATGTGGATGATTTCAATATACTCAATTATAGAAGTGACATCTTATCTGGAGTGGATGAGTTCATTGGTTCCAAGAAACAAAATGATTCTAGAAGCGAAGCCTTATCTGGGGTGGATGAATTCTTGCACAGTGAGAAGGGCAAAGGTTTCAATAGCGATGTCTTGTCAAGTGTGGATGAGTTCATGCATATTAACAAACCTGGCGTCAATCAAGGTTGTGGATTTGTGAAAGCCATGCAAGATGTCCCAATGAGTGATGTTCTCTCAGGAGTGGAAGAGTTTCAAGGTTCTCAATACTCTCGTAGAATATTGAATTCATTGAATGGTCCTAAGAGTATGTTAAAAATGAGGATGAGATCAACAGAGGATTATTCAGTATTTAACTTTGATTGTGATATGAACAAGGATGCAACGACCAATCATGGATGCTTGGTTACAAACAAATGTGAGGAGAAGAAGTGCATAAATACAGATAACAATGTGTACGAGGAACGAAAACGGTCATACATATGCATGAAGAGAAAGAGAATCCAGGCAGATCCACAAAAGCAACCAAAGACGAAGAGAGTAATGAAGGAGGAGAACATGTTAAATGCATTGGGATATCTATGTTGCAAGCGAAGATGTATGCGCTTCATTGATCTTGCAGACATCAGGGAATGTAGAGGACACGTGTGGCAAAGAAGGGGAAGCGAAAGAAATGAATACCTTCTCACAAGTCTCTCTTGCTTTCTTCAAGAATCTCAACTGTCAGGGCAGCAGCAATTTTACAAGACTTCATACATGAAAATGCTTTGCCTCAACCCCATATATCTACCAAACTCCCTAACGGTGACGCGATCACTGAAATGCACCTTCCAATGGGCTTGACAAAGCTCAAAGTATTTGACTCTATTGCAGAAAAGCAAAGGCAAAGAGGGGATGCTGTAGCTTCTTCTCATACTTTGTATACTCTTTGGAAGAAGAACTTTGGATATGTTAAATTCCCAAGGAGGCAAAAAATGTCAAAGTGCAATGTCTGTGATGATTTAAAGCGAGCGATTGAGAGTGCAACATGTCCAAATCAAAGGGAATTATACAAAAAAAACCGAAAATCTCATCATGACCTTATTCGACATTCCAGACAAAAATATGCATTTTGGAAGGAGCAAGCTATTTCGCATCCTGATGACTACATGTGTCTTATTGTAGATGGCATGGATCAGAATACAACAACATTGCCTCGTTTTGTTGCCACTCCACCTAAATTACAAGGAAAGCACTTTCTAAAGACACATCTATGTGGAGTGTTAGTGCATGGAATTAAGTTCTTTGCAGATATATGGATTGATTCCTTGTATCTACATGATAGCAATCAAGTTGTAACATCTATTATGAAGGCAATTCGCAATGTACATGCAGAAAAAGGTCGCCTGCCACCGACTTTGAGAATACAAGCTGATAATTGCTGGCGAGAAAATAAGAATGTACTTATGTTTGCCTTTTGCTCCATGCTAGTTGCTCATCGACGAATCTTCAATGAGGTCGAATGTGGATTTTTGTATGTTGGGCATACACATAAGGATATCGATCAGGTTTTTAGCACAGTCTCAAGGGAGCTTAAATGCAAGGATGTGGAGACAATAGATGACTTGGTAAGAAGATGTGGCAGGCAAGTTGGTGGTCGTAAGGAAAGTACAGTATGTGAGAGGCTCGAAAGAATGTATGATTGGAAGAGCTTCATTCTACCTTTCATACAAACGGGTGGTGATGCATTGACAGGTCATATCAATCCACACTACTTTCGTTTTTTTTTTAAAGATGAAAAACCCGTAATGCAATGGCAACAGTATTCTCATGATACAAAATGGGAACCTGAAGAACCTTACAGTCTCTTAACTTCAATTCCCAGCAAGGAAAGGTATCCAACATGGGCTCCTATACAAGAATTTAATGAGAGGTCTAATTGTGAAATAGATGGATTAAAAGCATTTATTACATACAAAGAGGAAATGCTCCAGAGATATCCTGATTCGAAGCCTGCTTGGAGAGAACACACTACCACTGTAATTAACAAGACACGAAATTTAATAAAGGACCTTGAGAGAATGCGAGGCTCAAAGGATGTCAAGGAAGAATGCAATATGTTTTGGCCAAATGTTCATAACGATTTGCGCCCAGCTCCAGTCTTTGAAAATGATTTTGTATCATTACTCCCACGTCCATATTGTGGACCGAAGAAGAGAGAGTTTATGCCACAAGTAGATATAGAGGTTGATTGTTTTGTTGTGGTTCGGCCATCGGATGATGAATATGAGAATGTGAAGTTTTGGGTTGCAAAAGTAGTTGATGTGCAAAGAGATGACCAAGGGAGAGCTACAACATTTACAGCGGTATGGTATGAGCCAAAGGGCAGGAAGGAGAATATGGATAACAACACATTATATACTAATTGTATAATGAAGGAGTGGGTCCCAAATGATAAAGCAGTCTCTCAAGTTTCGACAGAGACAATCATAGTGTCTTGGCATTCAAGGGCAAAGAAATCAAAGAAGCACATGGGATATGAGGTAGAAGGAAAAATAAAAATACCACAGCAAACTATTTTGCATATACACGAATTTTTAAGGATGCTCGCCATGGAGGAAGTAGAAGGAGATAGCGCAAATGAAGAATGTCCATGATTAAAGCTTTGTATTGAAGTCCATTGATTCAGAAGGATTTTATTTGGGTACTAGGCAAGGAGCCAATCCAAGACAATTATAATCAGAGTCATCACCTCGTATGTCAAATGAGAGTCAAAATATGCACTGGATGTCACCCAAGGGTCAAGGCTTGCCAAGACAATAGGGAGTTAATGCAAATGGCACCTGGCAAGGGACTATCACATTGAGCAATAAGACAATGGGGAGTCAATGCACCCAAGGGGCAAGGCTTGGCAAGATAACTTGTGGGAGTTAATGCAGATGGCACCTGTATTTTGCACTGGATGTCACCCAAGGGTCAAGGCTTGGCAAGACAACAGGGAGTTAATGCAGATGGCACCTGGCAAGGGACTATCGCATTGAGCAATAAGACAATGGGGAGTCAATGCACCCAAGGGGCAAGGCTTGGCAAGACAAGCCTAGGTCAAATTATGCAGATGGCAACTAGCAAGGGACTGTCGTGACATTGAGCAATAAGACAATGGGGTGTCAAATTATGCAGATGGCACGAATTGAGGCTCTTTAAGAGCAACAATTTAAATTGTAAACATATGTTCAATCTATATCATTTTGAATATAAAGACTGTAGCTAAGAGCAACGTCTCTCAATGTAATCATATACATAAAGCTACAATTGCTATTATCCCTCTTTGGTCTTATGGCATCATGTCTTCTTTCTATTTATTAAAAGTTTTGTTAGATTTTGTGCATATTGCCGAGTGACAATGTTATTTTCATGAAATATTTAAGTCTCCTTTCATGGATTTATAAATTTATCACGTCAACGAAAAACGTCAAGGAAAAATATTTAAAATAATTAAATTAACAAATAACTTAGATATAGCTAGAATTTCTAATATAGGATTATTTCAAATTCTTGCATGTTGGTGTAAAAGTATAGATTGAAAAAACAATATTTGTATGTGAATATGATAGAGCCACAAAGTGAACTTTTGATTTGGGAAGGAAAAACATCAAGGAAAAATATTAAAAATAATTAAATTAACAAATAACTTAGATATAGCTAGAATTTCTGATATAGGATTATTTCAAATTCTTGCATGTTGGTGCAAAAGTATAGATTGAAAAAATAATATTTTTATGTGAATATGACAGTGCCACAAAGTGAACTTTTGATTTGGGAAGAAACTTTTTAGAAAGTAAAATTTTGATTTGGAAAGGATATTTTCATAAAGTAAAGTTTTCATTTGGGAAGGATTTTTGGGCTTCGTCCAAAAACAACACAAAAAGTCCAAAATTAATGAAATAGGTGTTGTAGGCTTCATAGGACAATCTTTACTACATTGCCTTGATATAATTTTTTAAGTTAACCTGCTCAGTCTTGAACAAGTTCCCAATGCATGTGCAAAAAGGTAATTCTATTTAGATTTGCCATGCCAAATTGTCCACAATGCATCTGCTTAAAACTTTACATCACACCAATATCTCATGGTTGATGCATATAATTATAGGACATTTGAAGTTTTTTCATCAACCAAAGTTTAAAACAATAATCTTATCATTTTCATTTTTCATTTGCATTTGCAACTTGAAAAAAATAAAATTGATAGCTTATATCATAGAATTAAAAAATATATAACAAATTCTGATCAATTCGAATTCTTACAAGGATTTATAACTCATGATAGATTCCTAAAAAATAATCTATTTTATTGCATTTTGAGAGCAAAGAAAGAAGCCTACAGAGCAAGCAGTATGTTTCATTTATCAAGGACTCAAACCCACAACTAGATAGTGCACGAGGCAATGCTCAATTTAGCAAATAGGAAGCCACCTAAGGGTCTAATTAGAAAATTAAGAAAATAGACTTTTCTAGAAAAGGGACTATGCCTGTGTTAGGGTTTTTGTATTACATCCAATGCATGTGCATATGCACATGTATACATACATCCATGTGCATGCATGTGCTTGTAATCTATGTGTGTGCACATGCATGCACGTGCACGTGCATGCATGTATGTGTGTGTGTGTGTGTGTGTGTGTCGGTGTGTGTGTGTGTGTGCGTGCAGAGAGAAGAGGTGTGAGAGAGTGTGTGAATGGCAACTTCTCAGCCTGATGCCAAATGCCAATGCGTGGAGGATGCTTCAGCCACTCAGGTTCCCTCGGAAGATGCTCAGTACGTATACGAAATGCTCAAAGATGATTTTGCTCAAACACGAAAGGAATGGAATGATGCCCAGCCTGAACTTAAGGTTCAGCTTAGTTTGCCATCTTTACTTGATCCTCTCAAGAGGCTATCACAGACTACAGTGATTATTTTTCTCCCTGGAAAATTGCCTTTTGCCAATGATGTGGCACAATGGGTTAAGGCCTTGCTTGAAGGCTCCTTTGTGGAAGGAGTATACTTTTCGTCCAAAGGGTTTTATGAAGTGCACTTGTCAGATGCATCGCACAAGCAACATTTGTTGGAGATGTCCCCGCTATTTTTTGGCAGACAGATGGTACATGTAATGCCTTGGTCCCCTAACAAGGATTACAGTAGTCTCATTCAACACCACTATCTGGTTTTGTATGCCTGCTTCTTGGAAACAATGCATTGTCAAGCTCATCCCTAAGGGGCATTTGTGTGAACATCTGATAGATTGGAGGCCAATTACTCTTATGCCTATGATTTATAAGTTAATCTCCAAAATGTTGGTTCATAGATTGCATAATATATTACATGATGGTCTACATTCACATCAGTATGGTTTTGTGCCCAGAAGGCAGATCTATGATAACATTGCAAATGCCATGACATCCATAGAGGATGCCAAGTACACTGACCAAGATATCCTTATTCTACAGGTGGATATAGCCAAAGCATTTAATACTATTCAATGGGATTTTATTGCCCAGACAATGACACGGATGGGATTTGGGCCCAGGGTAGCAAATGCAATTCATTGGTTGTACATTGATTCGTCTGCTCAATGCATTTTGGGTAATCATTTATCTCAGCCTTGGACTTTGGGTAGATCAGTCAAACAGAGTTGCCCCCTTAGTGCTCTTCTTTATGCCATTGCTACCCATCCTTTGCTCCTCTATTTGGATCATCTTACCACTCAGGGGAGATTGAAAGGAGTGCAACTACCAGGATAAAAAAATTTTGCAGCACAAGCATATGCAGATGACTCTTTTTTCATGCCTTAGAATAATCAACAAGAGTTGCAGCTCCTCATGCATTCTTTATCTCTGTATGGATTGGCAGTAGGTCTTCATGTTAATTTTTAGAAATCAAAATTGATAGCCCTCAAACAAACTGATTGGCATGCAATTTTTTGGCCAGGGGAGATTTTGGATTCTCAAGTAGTGGACAGACATCTGGGCTATCCTATCGGATGGATGATTACCAAGAAGCAACAACTTAAATGGGTGTTTGACAAACTCCATGATGAGATGCACTATTGGAAAATAGCCACTTGGCCCTTGCATGTTCGTCTCAGAATAGTGCAATCTATCGTCATGGCCTATGTCCAATTATTTTTGCCTTTGTTGCATTGGAATTCTCAAGATATTTCAGCGTACATGTCATAGGCAATGGAAATGCTGTGGAGAACAAAGTCATCCAGGAAGGCTCTCCGGTTACTAAAAATGGAATATGTCTATTCTCCTTGGAAGAGTGGTGGATTGAATGTGCTTAATTTGCATCTACATGCCCTGTCTTATAAGATGTCACTACTGTTCACTGTCTCACAGCAGCAACAGCCATGGACCCACATGCTTGCATACATGTCTAGGACTATGAAGACACCTGGTTATGGTAAATGGGATGTAGTACTTGGCAAATTTATGGGAAAGATTCCAAGGTGTCCTTTTACCACTGCTCTGATCCTTGATTGGAAGCAGGTTCTTTCCCACATCAAATGGGCTCCACCCAATCCAAGGGCCAACTCTCTTCATCAGGAAAGCTTATATTGGAGTGCTGTATTTGACAATCCACTTGCATGTCAGAAGCGTGTTAAGGCCTACAATTTGAGCAAAAGGGATATCAGGCACATAGATGATGTGGTGGATGATCAGGGGCACCTACTTACTTTTCCTCAAACTATGGCCACATATGGATTACGGATGCATCACAAGCCTATTTGGCAAAAGATTACGGAGATGTTACAACATTTTCTGTTTGTTCCTCCTCTTTTGCATGATGATAGGTTGGCTGATTGGGCACTATGTCCCTCAGGGCTGAACATCTGTCCTGTGACTTTATGTAACCTCACATCCATTATCACTTATAGGGTAGCTGAGGCCTTGGATACATACTTATGCTAATAATTTGTCGAATTTGCTCAAACCACTTACTTGGTGGACCAGGACTATGCATGCATTATGGAAAATTAAGCTTCCTCTCAAGCAGAGGCTTTTCCTCTAGAGATGTATCATAGGCACTCTGCCTGTAGGTGTTACACTAGTCAAATGGAAGATTGCTATAGCCACGGCTTCCTATCTTCGATGTTCAGCATTTGCAGAGACAGTACCACATCTTCTATGGTTATGCCCATGTTCTAGGCTTTTGATTCAGAGGATTTCTCAAATGTTACGCCTTCATTTCCCCAATACAACCTTTGGGAAATTTTTTTGGATTTTTGGCAGATGTCCCACTCTAGTAAGACTCTACTCCCTTCTCCTTCATTGGGTTTGTTACTGGGCTCTTTGGACTTTTTGGACTGCACATAATATGGCATATTTGCAACAATAGTTCACTCAGCCCTATGGGTTCTTTCAAGCCTCCTTAAGGTAATCTATTTATGATGCCTGCAAGGAAGGTGACCTGGAGACATCCTGCTTGGATATAGTTTACTCTTGCTTTTGATGGGGACTCTCTGCTTTGGAGACTCTTTTTGTATTACCTAATTTTGTAATATAAGCTACTCGCATTACTTTTTAAAAAAAGTGTGTGTGTGTATGTGTGTGTGTGTGAGAGAGAGAGAGGGATATGATTGACTCTTATATGAACTTGGGTATTGTAAATTTTAAAGATGGTGCAAGAGAATCTATTGAAGGTAGGAGAAGCAGAATTATTTATTTTGATGCAAATGGTTCTTGCCACATTGAACGATTTTTGTATCAATTTTTATTGTTATATGTTGCATAGATTTTGATGTTGAGCTTTTACACCCTAACATGGGTGCATCCCATGTTAGAGGCTCTTAATGCTATTGTGCATCGACACTCAAATGCAATTAAACACTTATTAGAGGCAACCTCAAGGGTCAATGGACAATCAAGTGTAGCCAATCATAAAACTAATTTTGGGGCCATGCTGTGACACATTGCTCGGTGAGATTTTGAATTTGGCACTAGCTCGCACTCTCATCAAATTTTTTCCCAACGTGTTGATTGCCACATTAGCGTAATGATGGGACACAATCTGTTCAAACATTATAGCATAATCGTTTTGAACACCATGTAGATTGAAAGGAGCCTGACATGAGGCATTCTCAGCCTTTTCTCCACTAGCATGAGGACACGTTGTAGAGCTCAACACATGGTACCCCATGCCTTTAATCGATAGGCATATAGTGCTTGACACAGGGTGGCTCATGGAATGTTTGAACCACTATACTCGTTCTTGTGTATGACTACCATGCTAGCTTATAGTGCAGAGCAGCTCATGATATGTCACATTCATTCAACTCATGCTACGACCATGTGCTTGTTCACCTCACCTTACAAGAGGGTTATTTTAGTTTTTAAAAGGCTATTTAAAGCAATTGGTCATGCTTTCCATTCTTGGTAGGTGCTTGGGACCTATTTTAGCCTTTTTAAGAGCTATTTTATTGCAAAGAAAAGTAAATCAATCACCACACTTGTTCTTGCACTGGTTTACCTCATAAGAGAGCAATTTTAGCTTTTTAAAAGCTATCTTGCACTAGACTTATTTTAGAATTATTTACCTCTTTTATTGCATGCTCATGATCACATTATAGAGACACTCATATTTTAGGATTTAATAGCTTTTTATTAGACCTCTTGAATATATAAAAAGTTATAAGTATTTTCTTGGAGCTATCTTACAATAGAACTATTTTAGAATTTTAGAGCTCCTTTGGTGCATGGTAATGATGGCATAGAGACACTCATATTTACGATTTAAGAGCTTGTTTTACCACTTTTTAGTGCATTGTTTGGGAACTTTTTACCTCTTTTAGATCATGCTCGTAATCAAACAAAGACACTCATATTGGTAGGGTTTAAGAACTTTCTAAAGATCCTTCAACTATATCTAAAACTAGACTATCACGCGCGTTTAAGGGGTATATTATAAATTCTTTAGCACCCCAACCATTGTGGCGGCTAGAATGCACTTTCTAGAATTTTTTGGGCACATTTTACCTCTTTTAGTGTAAGAAAATAATACAACCTCTGTGCTCAATAGATAACAGGATCTCGTACGCAAGAGAGAAAACAAGATAGTATGGAGAATCAAAAATTTGATTACTGTAAAAGTGATAAAATAGATGGTGCTGCCTCCCAACCATGCGCTCTTGTGAAAGAAGCTTCAATGGCGTGCCGAAAATAGTAGAAGACGGAGGCTGGATGCTAAGGAATTAGGGTTGCTATAGCTAGTGATGAAATGGGCTTCACGGGCTTGCTCTTATATAGCCACCAGTCATAGTCGGTTAGGCTCAATTGGGTGTCCATTCAAAATGGTCGACTGGGGGTCGGTGCCAAAATAGGCCACCGACCATACGATACAACCGATGTGCAAAATAGAGCAACTAACCTATGGTCTCTGTTCGGCCCATAGCCATCCGGGATCATCTAAGGCTCCAAACGGGCCCCGCAACCCGAGAGTGGGCTACCTCGGGAAATGCTTTGTCTACCCTCAGTGCAGTCAGTCAAGGGATGCCTTCTTGCACTTGCATGTAGCCTAGTTGGCAGTGTGCCAACTCTATCGGAAGCCGTCCAGCCATCAAGCCACACATGGCCCCCATCTGGTGTCCAAACCAGGACCTATCGGATAACTCAGCTACTCAAATGCCTTCTCCTCATATGGGGGGCTTACAAGTAGAGTTACCTGGTTCCTGCGTAGTTACACAAGAGTGGAGCATTGATATCTAACATTTAGTGCATGCTTATGACAAACAAAGACACTCATATTTTTGGGATTTAAATCTATTGACTATATTGAAAACTAGACTATCATGTGCCCAATACTCTAATACAAAATCACAATCTTTTATAAAATTGTTATTACAACAATCCAAGTAGATTCATCATCTAGCAAGATTCACCGTTTGGCTAGAGTATATGAGAAAAGACAATATTATAAAGTTTGTCATGAGAGAATTGAGCTCTCTTTGTCAGTTTGAACATGCAAAGAGGAAAGATAGAAAACCACAAGAGAGAGATACTCATGAACTCATCTTCTTCATTACAAGATCTCAAGCCACATTATAAGATGCTCACCTCCTTCTTACATTTTGAAACATCCAAGAAGTCCTTAGCTCTCTTTACACATGTACTATAAATATGCCACATCATCGATTCTATCCAACAAAACTCATGTACACATATACATAGTCTATGTACACTTATTCACCAACAATCTCTCCCTCAAGCTCAGCATGAGCTTGTAGGTCATATAGGCCTAGAGCCTCTCTAAAAAAACAAAATTTATCTTTACCCAATGACTTGGTAAAGATATCTGCAACCTATGTCTACAGCCTATGCATCCGTCTTGACATATTTCATGTCAATCTCTCCACTTATCACCTTCTCCCTAATAGAGTCTAATAGTGGACTTCTATGTGTTTAGTCCTTGCATGGTAAATTGGATTCCTCGCTAGCATTATAGCACTTATTTTGTTACAGTAGATCACAACTAGACCAACAATGCATACACCAAACTCATTAAGAAGTAATCGAGGCCAAGTTTCTTCACATGTTGCTATGGCAGCCCCTCTATATTTAGCTTTCGTGTTAGACAATGCAACTATGGATTGCTTTACTCCAACTAATCACTCTACTTCCAAGGGAAAATGCATACCCACTAGTAGATATCCTATAATCAATGCTACAAGCCCAATGAGCATCTGTATACCCATGCAATCATACTCCTCCTTCCTTGGCATAAAACAAGCTAGCATTGATTGTGGCTTTCACATATCTAATTATCCTCCTCATTGCATCAAGATGACTCTTGTAGGGCTTTTGCATGAATGGACTTATGTGTAGTCTGATGGTGACACTAAACCCTAAACCCTAAACCCTCCTCCTCCTACTACTTGTGAGAGAATGTAAGCACATATGATTCAACATTGTCATGCCAATGGCTCCCAAAGTGGTAGCAATGTGATCAAGAGAAGAAGGGGAGAGGGGAGGAGAAGTGGGAGAAGAAGAGGGAGAAGGACTCCAAAGCATGAAGCAAGAAAGTGGGGTGAGAGGCATTCACAAAGGCAAGAGTAAGAGAAACATAAACAAGAATCTTTTGAAAGAGAGAGAGCTTCTATTCCTCAATCTTGCGACTTTACAGAGCTAAAGACTAAAAGTCAAACTTTTAGCCTTTTATACATACTAGCACCTTTTGAAGGGAGGGCCAACCCTATTCCTCCTTACCACTCTCCCTAATTCTCATTTTAAAAAGTACTTGGGCCCATATGGCTCCAAGTCAAAATTCCAATGTCTTCCTCTCATCCTTTCTTTCTTTCTCTATCTTTTAAAATATCATGCAAACTAGCTCCACTATCCCATGGGGTTAAGATTCCCCCTTCTTGGAGTTGATCCATCCATGGATCAAGCAGTGTAGAGCAAGATGGTTGCTTGCATTGTTTGGCCTAGGTAGCACTGATCAAAAATCCACTGAGAAATCTGACAAAGTGGGAAGTGGGGCTTCCAAAAATGTGTGTCATGCATGTCCTCAAATGTGCAGACATGATGGGCATGGAGATTGTGTACATGGAGGTACATGCGGATGCATTAGGGGAGAATTGGGGTCTCCAAAGGGCCCCCAATTAGTGTTTCCTAATTTTAAGGGATTAGTAAGGTATTTGAGGTGTACCAATGGGAGTGCTCCTTTTTGTGGGGCAATGCCATGTTGAGGTGGAGGGTGGGCAGACTTGCAAACAACCCCTATTGGCTACTCCTCTTACACCGGGGACCACTCAAACCATCCCCCCCCTCAACCCATGCTTGACCCTTCTCCCATATGCACCTCCCCCAAACAAACCTACAAGTCATTCAAGAGGTGGTAGGCCCTTCTGGGAAAAATTTTCCCCCCTCTCAGCTTGTTACAGGCCTGCCCCCTCCTCTTCTTTGGTCCAACTCCATTCTCCCTCCATTTTTCAAATGTGGGAACTCATTTGGCATCTTCTCTGCCCCCTCCTGCTCTGGTCCACTGTGTTTCTCCCTCTCCAGCACCTCTTGTAGCAGCTGCTCATTCTCTCCCACTCCTAGCTACAACACCTCCTATAGCAGCAGCTGCTCATCCCCCTCTGCTCTTTCTTCCTCCATTCCTAGCTACACTACCTCCTATAGTGGCTGCTCATCCCCCTCTGCTCTTTCTCCCTCCATTCCTAGCTACAACACCTTTTGGAGCAGTTGCTCATCCCCCTCTACTCTTTCTCCCTCCATTCCTAGCTACAGCACCTCTTAGAGCTTCTCTCAAGCTTCAGTTGCACCCTCTATACCTTCTCCCTCTCTCTCCCTCTATCGGAGCTGCTCTCTCCCTCCAAGCTACACTTTCTAGTCCACTATTGCTATTGTGACCTCTGTATAAGCATGGTGAGGAGACCATACATGTACTCTATGTCCCATAGGAGTAAAAATGCATTGGGTGAATGGGTGCCTTGCACCTACAGCTTGAATGATTGGATAGTCATGAGAGGATCTGCCAAGGGTACACATAAGCTTCCCAAGAGCAAAAGAGGTGATCTTTTGCATGAATGGAAGGGCCGCATCATGAAGTTCAAGCTTGGGAAGAAAGGATTGCATGAAAAGGTGCAACACATCTACATGGAGAAGGACATGCACCTTCCCCCATCAAGCAATCAATCGACAATACCATCGCATTGTGAGTCTGCATTTTGTGTGAGATTTTGAAGTGTAATGAGTCAGCTTGAAATTGTATTTTGAAATAGAACCAGTGTAATGAGTCAGTTTGAAATTGTATTTTAAAATAGCACTTGTGCATAGCAGATGTATTTCCTTCAGACTTTGAGGAGTGGGAACCAGTCAAGGGCTTCTTAGGTAAGTTTACTACCATTCATGAGGATTTAGGAAGGCAAATGCATGTTGGAGAGAAGTCCTCTGCTTTGAAACAGAGAAATATCTAGTGGTATAATGCTAAGTACATTACTCCAAGGATGGCATCAGGCTATGGCCATCTTCAATGCATTGCAACACCACAACTTGAAGACATGGATTGGAGCATGGTGGACACAAGAACAATGCAATCATACAAGGAAAAGATTGCAAAGGATGTGGGCATGGCCATGAAGTTTACATTTGGCTCTAAATGGTTAAGGTTGTCATGGTTTATGCCTTTGCACATTTTTGCTTCTTGTTTTCATAATATCCAGATGCACAAAACAAAAACCATGTGGTCATGCAAGTGCCTACATGAGAATGCTCTTGAGGAATTGCTTGGGGAGAATTGGGGAAGTAGGTCAGGTGAACAAAAGGGTGATCTGTTTCAATGCCATGTATGTAAGGACAATGTGGTTGTCAAGTACCACATCACTTGCCAAATGTTATATTTTTCTTTTCAATATAGGTGCTAGAAGAAAACAGGTGACAATTGGCTCCCCGTTGACTCTAACGATGATGATAATAAAGAGGTAAGTTTATGTATTGGTTCTCATTTAGGAGATGTTAAGAATGTGACTGTCACATCACAGTGGACTCTCAGGGACGTGTGGGAACACCTACTGGTCATGAAGGATGGCATGTTTGAGTCCTTTCACTTTACCTTAAATGGTGAAAAGGTAGGAAAGCGTGTAGAAAAGCTCGTGCATAGTGCCACTTTTATCCCTCCTACAATATTGAAGATTGTCTAGAAAATGTGGGGTGGAACAATTGTGGATTTTGACATTTTCCAATTAATAATGGTGCAATTAATTTTGATGTTTTGAATGGTTTTGTTTCATGTTAATGTCAAGTTTTTCCCAATAATTTTATAATTCTTTTTATCTTTTATATTTAGAACATTTGGGTATATATAGGTTATAAAGTTACTTTAGTTTCAAAGTTTCACTATCATAGCCATAGTTCTCCTAGCTACCAAACTACCATGGATTCTGCTAGGTTTGCCTTCCATGATTTCATCTCCCGTACTCCATTAATTGATAGAGAGGAGTTATTTCCAGTCTTTGATAAGAGCATAGATGTTCTAGGCACCTACTTGGGAGCCCGAGATGATTTTGAAGACCTCATCAAGTACATGCAAGACTACATCGTGAGTTTTGTATATCAACTTGATGAGTCTACAAAAAGATGGGTACCAATTGATTATTTGAAGTACTTGTTCAATCAAGAACCCAGGTTCTTGAAGCGTTTAGATCGCTTTCGAGCCTAGCTCACAACCCTAGGGTTTAGGGAGGTGGACACTGATGACCTCCTAGCATGTGGAGTCATCGAAAACACAGGAAATAGGTTCCTATCCTGGGAAATGACCTTTATTTTCCTTCTCCAGGAGGGACAAATGGAAGAGGAGGCCTCGACCTCAAGCCCTGACCCTGCCCCTGCCCTTTCTGATCTTCTTATTTCTGTAGATGAGCCCAACATCTACAATGAAGAGCCCATAGATGAAGAAGCTGAGGAGTGGGAAGCTGCATTGGCCCTGGAAGTGCTCCAGCGACTTCCTAAACCCCATTCTACTTCTCAAATTCCATCCACCTTGGGAACCACCTCTGTTGACCTCGCAACAATGATATGGTTTCTTGCTCCCCTTCTTGTCGATGGAGAATAGTACCTCTTTCTCCATGACATAGAGGTTATGTTTGGTCTCTGGGAGGATGAAGCTCTTGGTATCCTGTGTGGATACGAGGACTATGTAAGAACTTGGATTTTTGGGAACAAATGATTCAATAGAAGAGGTTCTTGCTTTAACACTGGCCCAAATCAAAGATGCAGAGACATCAATCTACTCTGACCTACCTAATGTTCACGCCTCACTTCAGATAGTAGGAGGCCTCAGGATCCATCCTCATTGACAAAGAGGAAGGGATTGAGCATGATGACTCCATAGTGGTAAGAAACTATGAGCTTTGAATTTCTTCTCTCTTGGTATACTTTTGCTTTAATGAAATTCTAGAGGCATTTGAGGTCGACCTATTCTCATCTTGGCAGTGCCTTGTTCGCAGTAGCTTTGGCCGAGATCACTCACTAGCACATTACCTTGGCCAAGCAAAAGGGCGCTTTGTGGTTATCCATAAAAAGTTTTCTCCACATGGCACTGAGGACCTCCTGAAGTGCAAGGCCTTGTCAAGAGTGATTGGTCATGCTGACATTAATTGCAATGCTGACAAGGTCATTTTGGTGAACCACATGGCTGCCCTCAATGCCTTTGGAACCAATAGCAGCCATGTCCCTGGCCAGCAACGACAATAGCATTGACTCTCTATTGACTAGGTAAAGAGCTAGGAGTGTATTTGGGAATTCAAAGCCCAATTTTCTTAATGTTTTAGAGAAGAGAGAAAGGCTTTGAAGCCTTATTGTATAGAAATTTTATTTTATATGAATACTGTTGAGATATCAAGCTCTATCCCCGACATATCTCCTGGATGACTATCATTTATGTCACCGCCTATGTTAGTTGTACTCGTGGTGTAGTTAGACTACCACGTATGTTTTGGTTTGGGTTCACATATGAACCACGTATTCTAGGGTTTGACATATAGGGTATTTCCCTCTTCTATTGTAATTGTTGTTGTGTGCAAAAGAAAGGCTTCACCCTCCAACCTTGTGTCCTCTCTCTTTTTGTGTGTTGTGAAGAAAGCTAAACTTGAGTCTCCTATCTCTCTCCCTTATTCTTTACATGGTATCAGAGCCTTGTTCGTGGTAAGGAGCTCAAGAAAGCAAGCCAAGTTTGTGGTGTCCTGGTAAGAGGACCAGTGTTGCTTTCCTATTTCGAGTTTGGGAGCAAAACTCTGCAGGTAGCACAGCCAGAAGTGCAGGAGTGCACTGTTTCAGATTGAGAGGCCCTTCGCGGTGTGGCGAGAGCGCAGTATATGCTGCGGGAGTGGGCGAAGCCCTTGGTGACTTTATTTTTTTGATTTGAGGCCGTTTCGGGGCCCGTTTTGAAGGCGGAAGTTCTTCGCAGGCACTCAGAAAAAGGCCCTGTTTTTGCTGTGCGACCACTGCGCGCGGCCAGTCGGTGGAAAGGTGCCACAGAAATTGCATCGTATGCCTGTGTGCAGAGATATTGGGAGTTGCAGATTCATGCCTGTTGCCTGTTGATGCAAAATCGTCACTAGGAAGTGACTGTGTGGTGAAATACCACTTTCGTCAGTGTTGCAGATCTGCCCCTGTGAGGCTCTTTGCAGAAGTTTTGCTATTTGCCCTTCTGAGGCATTTGCTGTGTTTACAGGTTGCTGTTGCAATTCGTGATTTGTAAAATGTCTGAGAATCTGTCTACCATTGTCAGTGAGAAGCTTGACAAGAACAACTTCCAAGCATGGAAGTTCAGGATGACAAACTTCTTTATGGGAAAGGGAGTTTGGGATTACATCAGTGGTGAAACTGCAGAACCAGTTTTGGGTGCTGCTCCCACTCCTGCTGAATTGAAGGCCTTTAAAGAATGGCATGAAAAAGCCAGAAAATGCCTGTATTGGCTGTCCGTCAGCATTTCAGATTCTATGATTGTGCATATACAGGATCTAGAGACGCCTAAGGAGGCATGGGATACATTGGTGAAGCTGTATAGCACAAATACCAAAGCACGAAAGATGCAGCTAAAGCAGGAGTTGCACAATGTGCAAAGGAAAAATCTGAATATAAATGAGTATTCCTTGAAGGTGAAAGGCCTTGCAGATTCTCTTGCCTCCATTGGAGCACCTGTTGATGATGAGGACTTAGTGTCCGTGACCTTGAATGGTCTTGGGAAAGATTATGCACAATTTCGGACATCCATTGGAGTCCGTGAAACATTTCCTGATTTTCAGGAACTTATTGCTCTCTTGCTGAGTGAAGAGCAAAGGAATGGTGGTTCAGCCACCTCAACTTCTCAAGAGACTGCTTTCTACTCGAATACAGGTAGAGGCAGGGGTAGAGGAAGAGGCCGTTCTGGTGGCCGTGCAGGAAATCAGAACCAACAGCAACAACAGGAAAACCAGTCCTATGGAGGAGGACGTGGTAGTTCTAGAGGCAGGGGGAGCCAAAGAGGCCGTGGTTCATGGCAAAGGAACCAGCAAGTAAATAGCAGCACAGAATGCTATTATTGTGGAAAGCCTGGACACAAGGAGAATACATGCTATAAAAAACAAAATGACATCAAAAGTGGGAAGTTGCAGCAAAGCAACTATGCATCATCAAGTGGGCATGGTGACGACAGAAATGAGCACCTTTTTGTGATGCAGCATATGGTTAACTCCATGTCAGGAGATGCTGCAACTTGCAATGATGTTTGGTATGTTGATTCAGGTGCCTCTAACCACATGACCAGTCATGGTGAGTGGTTTCATGATGTTAGAAATTTGGATAAGCCAGGTTATGTTGAAACAGGTGATGATACTGCGCACCCAATTACGCAGGTTGGTAAAGTGCCATTGGCTATGCAGGATGGCAAAACAAAGTACTTGGCAGATGTACTTCATGTTCCAAAAATCACTAAGAACCTGGTTTCAGTTGGCCAGATGGTTGAGCAAGGTCTGCAGGTTAGATTTAATCCTGATGGATGCTTCGTTGAGGACTTGAAAAATAAGTGCCGCTTGGTTGCGAAAGGCAACAAAAATGGCAGAATGTTCACCTTGGATGTTGATATGCCTGAGGTGAAAGCTGCTATGTTTGCGCATGGGAGAGGTGTCATTGCAGATATTGAGATATGGCACAAGCGCATTGGGCACGTGAATATACAAAGGCTGAAATCTATGCAAACAAAAAACATTGTTGTAGGTTTGCCTAAATTCAGAGTTGAGGGAATGCAAAAGGTATGTGAAGCATGCCAAATGGGTAAGCAGGCCAGACATGCATTTCCCAAAAATGCTAAGGTGAGCAGAAGACCTTTGGAAGTGATCCATTCAGATGTTTGGACAACCAAAACTGCTTCTATTGGTGGATGCCATTATTATGTGACGTTTATTGATGACTACACTAGGAAGGTGTGGATTTATTTTATGAAGCACAAAAGTGAAGTGTTCAGCCATTTCAAGGCTTTTAAGGCCATGGTTGAAAAAGAGAAAGGTGTGCATATTAAAGTGCTAAGATCTGATGGAGGGGGAGAGTACTTTTCAGAAGAATTTTGTGAATATCTGAAAGAACAGGGAATTCAAAGGAAGTACTCATGCAGGTCTACCCCTCAGCAGAATGGGGTTGCAGAAAGGAAGAACAGGCATATTGCAGAAGTAGGACGGGCGATCCTAAATGAGAAAAACATGCCTGATTATTTTTGGGCTGAAGCAGTAGCAACTGCTGTTTATATTATGAACAGAACCCCCACTGCAGCTATCCATGGCATGACGCCTAAAGAAATGTATACAAGCCAAAAACCAGATATTTCTCACTTGAAGGTATTTGGTTGCATAGCTTATGTTCATGTTCCTGATGAGAAGAGAACAAAGCTGGATCCAAAGGCAGAAAAATGCATCTTTATTGGATATGCTCAGCACCAGAAAGGGTATCGCTGTTATAACCCTTCCACCCGCAAAATGCAAGTGAGCAGAGATGTTGTTTTTGATGAAATGAGCAGCTGGTATGCACCAACTGTTATGGTAGGAGATGCAGATGCAGGAAATGGGAATGCTGCAATAAATGCAGAGCAGCAATCTCAAGCCTTGAGTGGACCCAGAGAGTCCTCTACTAGTGGATCTAATGCATGGACAGGGAGATTGAGATCTAGTGAATCGTCACATGGCAGTCCTGATAGTGTTGTGCAGGTATCACATAAGGGAAAAGAAAAAGTGGACCATACTCCAGTGTTTGATGTGTCTGCTGGTAGCTCTCATGTTGATGGAGAGTCAAGCGGCTCTGAAATGAGCCTTGATGAGGAACTTGGGATTCCTTCTGTTGTTACACCTGGTGCAAGGAAAAGCAGGCATGATTTAAAGACTCCTGCAACTGATCCAGTTGTACGGAGGTCCACTCGTATTAAGTATTCAGTTGACAGGCTGAGATATGATGGGTATACAGCACATCACTATGCTTATATGGTCAAGGTTCTAGAGGAGCCAGAGCCCACATGTTTTGAGGGTGCAGCAATGGCTGCATGTGAGGTAGCTTGGTTACGAAAGCTACTTGCAGATATGGGACAGTCAGTTCATGCAGCAGTTGTCATTCATTGTGACAACATTAGCAGCATCATGCTTGCTAATAACCCCGTTTATCATGCTAGAATGAAGCACATTGAGGTGCATTATCACTTTGTGAGAGAGAAGGTTCTAGCTGGTGAGATTGATCTTGTCTATGTCAGCACTGAGGAGCAGGTGGCTGATATCTTTACGAAGGCATTGGGTACCGAGAAGCTTCGCAGATTTAGGAGCTTGCTTGGTGTACGTGAGATGGATTTGAGCTTGAGGGGGAGTGTTGAGATATCAAGCTCTATCCCCGACATATCTCCTGGATGACTATCATTTATGTCACCGCCTATGTTAGTTGTACTCGTGGTGTAGTTAGACTACCACGTATGTTTTGGTTTGGGTTCACATATGAACCACGTATTCTAGGGTTTGACATATAGGGTATTTCCCTCTTCTATTGTAATTGTTGTTGTGTGCAAAAGTGAAGAAAGGCTTCACCCTCCAACCTTGTGTCCTCTCTCTTTTTGTGTGTTGTGAAGAAAGCTGAACTTGAGTCTCCTATCTCTCTCCCTTATTCTTTACAAATACAGCTATACTTTTTATACAGTGCCCCGTTTTGTGTTCTTTTATAAAATTTATTTTATACTATCATTGTATTTTGTAACTTTAATTGTTGTTGGCATTAATATTTTCATTCACTATTCTATTCAAAAGCATGCGATCATATAAATATTTACGCTATAATGGTTATTTCTGAGCAATCTGGTAAGAATCTCACCATGCGACAGAAGGCAAATGTGTTTGCGCAGGGAGCCCAAAAATGGCAAAACCTGCTATGGTGCATATGGGGCCTGTTTGACCAAGCCCCGTGCGATGCGGAACACATTTACCTTCTGCACCACGGTGAAAAAACATCATTTGACCACTAAAATTTACACTGAACTTGCATAAACTGATGGAAATCATCACGTAACATGTATAATAACATGGGAGCAGTAATAGAACATAAAAATATCTTTTATTCATTGGCCTCAAAGGCCAGAGATTTACAAAATGATTCAGGTTACACCAAATGAACCTAAACAACATCTAGGGCCTAAGGGAGTGATCGGAGCGGATGCGCTTGGCAAGTGCAAGATCCTTGTCCATCACTGTTACTCTTTTGGCATGGATAGCCCATAAGTTTGCATCTTCAAAAAGACCTACTGTCATCTACTCCATTGCCTCCTAAATTGCTCCCATAGCACCTAAAGTGAAATGCACATCACTCTTATAATGCTGTGCTATTTCACGTACAACATGCTGGAAGGGTGCACGTGGAATGAGATTGCCCACAGTGGTTTAGAACTTGCAAATCTCCTAAAGTGCCTTCACTCCTGATTTTTTGCGCCTCTTAATATTTGGGGGACCCTACACTAGCCTTTGGACATGGCTCCATGGCCGCTTGTCCACTTTGAACTTCTTTCGCCTCTCCTCCCTTGCAACCACCTCTTCAGACTCCTCTTCCTATGTCTGCTAGGTCATTCAAGGTGGCCTCTCATGCCTAGGGGTATGCTTTGTCCTTGGCTTCTTGCTCAGCTCGTACTAGAGGCTCCTCATATCCGATAATCTCGAGGCACAGACGGTTGATGGTGCTCTTCCATGCGGTCTGCTTGGTTGGAGAATTGGGGCCAAGGTTCATCATATCTGTGAGCCTGCCAAATACTTCCTCTTGTTGTGGCCCCTGTAATCTCTCCATCTCCTCTCTCTGCCTTTCTTGCTCCCCTTGTTGGTCTAGATGCTCCATGCTAGGGCCCCACGAAGGAGGGAGGGGCAGTCGATCAGGATTGACTGGACTATTTTGCCCCTCTCGAGAGACCTCTCTACCTTCACGATTAGTTGTGTGAAGGACTGAGAGGACCCCTCATCTTGCTTGAATCCTTCATCATGCTGGGATTCCTCATGGTGCTGAGATCCTTGGGATCCCCCATGAGATTTGGATGGTGGGGACTCACGTTGCTTGGAGTCTTGATGATGAGAATGGCCGTTAGATCCTTGGTGATCATTGCCCTCTTGGCCACTGGGACTTGCAGTGTGTTCGTAGGCCATGCGTTGTGAGGAGGACAACGGGTAGCGTCTAAATAGCATCCAGTGGGTCTAACAGTTTGTTTAACTCATGCCATAGAAATGAGGGATTTTAGGGTTTTGAAGTGCTTTATAGTTTTTTTTGTTTTTCTTTTAAATTAGGGTTTTTTGAGTGCACCTCCTCCCCCCCAGTCTTTTGTTGCCAGTTCGGTAATACTTAATCTTCACCACCCTCCCTCCCAACCCACTCACCCCTCTGCCCTTCCATGTCACACATGCAATTCTGCAGTTTCCAAACAAATTTGTGAATTTTGGAATCTATAATTGACTCAAAATAATGTTAACTTTATTCATCAAACATTTTACATTTAGGGCTCTCTTAGGACCCAATGCCTCCCCTATCTGACTCTACGTTGCAACCAAAGTGCAACCCCTTGGCTCCCTGGTAAGGACTTCCAAGCAACACATCTCCTTGTCTTCTTGACATGTTCAACTACTTTTGCGAGACTTGAGACCTCTACCTTATCGCGCTTAAGAGTCCTGGCCTATAGACATCTATAAAACCAATCGAACATTTCATGTAGTGCATTGCTTCGCGCGATACCACCCCCATGCCTTGTATTCTTGAAGTACGTTGCCTTTGCTCTGTAGTGTGATTTCTCCATTCCTTGAGTATTCCAAATGGACAGAGGGCCCCATTGCTCCACAAACCATGGTGCATGTGCATAAAGAATATGCTGTAAAGAAAAACATTGTATTAGAAACATAAACTGACTCAAGTTTAAAGCACAAAATTTCAACCTAAGGAGGATTACCATGTAATGTGTAATATGTGACTCCCCCCATGCTTCTACCATCAATGATATGAATTCTCCCAATGATGTCCTGAATCTCTCATAATAAAGCTCATCTATTTGACCTTGTCTAAGCGGATTTATAAATGCATCAAGCTTTGTCCACAGTTTTGCTCTCAAAGTAGCAATTCGCGGATGTGAAGCTTGATTTGTGGTGCACTCACACAAATCTTTCCAGTACTCCCAACCTAGGGTGCTTTGAGCCAGTGTAGGCTTCCCTTTTGCATCTTCTGAGAGGGTGCAATACAAGCATGTACATGGTGCATCTACACCTATATCACAACCATACAAGCACTTGAGGGTCTTCAAATCACTAGCTAGATGCCATTCAACTTGAAACGTTCCATGCCCATCCACAATTAATGTTTTCCTTGCCTCTTGTCATCAAATAATCGACAGCATGTCGGTTCTCTCCAAAACCCACTTCAATGTCTCGTGGCACTCCTTTGGGGTCTCAAAGGCTGGAAGCCACCATATGTCCTTCTTAGATTGGACTAAGAAACCCTGCTCAACTTCCTCATCCCCTTGAACAAAATGCAAGGCATCGTTCATAATACAAATGCTCACCCTCTCTAGCTCATGTTCTTTTACCAACTGAGCTTCATCCATTTTTTTAACAAATACTAGCTTGCCATATGTACAATGAAAGATAAATTCAGTAAGGATATAGAAATCAGAAGAAATAAAGTTGAATGTGAAGAGGGAATTTCTCTTACCTTCTTCTCTCATCCCATAGAATTTGACCATGGCTCTCTGCAAATTCTCTACATCCATGTAAACATTATTGAAAGCATTCATCTCAAACATTTGGATGCCAGATTTCTTGAGGATTTCTTTCTACTCTTCCAAGTCATTGTGCCACTTACACAATGGTATCCTCCAAGCTTTTCTCTAGCACATTGGTTTGTTTCTTGACATGCAAGCCTTATAGACCACGGTGTTGGCAATGGCATTGTAGATATCTTATACTTTTCCTCCATAGCAGACTTGAAAATTTTAAAAACAGAGTTGTAAGGCTTCAAGACTTACACCAGTAGCATCACAAGCTCCAAGCACTTCCTTTGCTTGGACGAGGCCCTTGAAATCCTTCATTACCTCTCTAGCAATTCTCTAGCAACTTGTTTACGTAGCCCTATTTGTCTAGGGTCCTTCAACACGTCCATGACATCACTTGGCTTTATTAAACTCCTTAGAACATATGAAGGATCACAATCATCCATTTCCATTGTTCCCATCACATCCTCCATGAAATTTTTAGTGTAGAGTACAAATGAGTCTTAATGGAAAGAATGCAACAGCACTAATATTTTGGGGTAAGAAATTTCATTGAAAATTTGGGAAACTAAACTTGTAGCCAGTATTCTCCTCTTTCGGGAACCACTATTGGTTGACAATGCATCCATAGATTGCAATTGTCTTTTCCTCTCCTTCAGTCCCACGTTGGGGTAAGTATGATCAAGGGATTGCTCTATGGTGCATATGTGCATCTAGGGGAGTCACATGTGTGTTTGTGTGTGTGTTGTAAAGGCACATCAAGTGCTATGATGTGTCTAGTGTGTGACCTAAGTGATGATGTAAGACAAAGGGAATCCCACTAATGTAGGGATTGATTCCCACTAATGTAGGGACTGATTGCCACTATGTAGGGAAGGTATTACCTTCTCCCCCTTTCTACAAAAGAGAGTCTTCTCTCTCACAATCATATAGAGATTTCATTGTGCTCTCACACATCTTGCAAGATGCATCTATTCTATCCTACGGGATTATACAATTGGTATCAAAGCTCTAGGTTCTAGATCTAGCCTAGCCTAGCATTAGATGCTTTCTCTAGCCTAAGCCCTAGTTAGGTGCCACATCATCATCTTCTTCCTCACCTCCATCTTCCACCTTCCCTTCCAAAGTCGATTTTGGAAGTGAGAGTTCTCTTCAATCTTGCATTCTCAGCTTCTCATCTTTCAGGAGAGTCTTCCCAAGGTCAGGGCAAATCTACAAAACAAGCCATACATGCTATCTCGCCATTTTTGGGGCGGCATTGTCTCAGGAATCTGCGTCGACCTTCTTCCTAGTTCTCACTATGGAGAGCAACATTGGCAAAATCCTTCTAGAGGGAGCTAGGCGACATCATGACCTTGCTGCTCATCAAGTATGAGCTCATTTGGAGCAACATTCGGGTAGATTTTGTCAAAAAACTAGTCCACAGTTCTTCTACAATGCTGGGCGACGTGTTTATCTTTTCCGCGATTCCTTTCTGAGGGTGAAGCTCTACATGTTTACTTTCCTCTCCAGTGCAAAACCCCTCTGAGTTTTGGCCTCTACATGATGAATTGGAGCAGATTTTTGAGCTGCCTCTTTGGCCATGAAAGTTTGACTATGCTAGTCTAAGTTTGACTTTGGACAGTCAAAGTTTGACTGGTAGTTTGACCAAGATTTATTTTCATTCTGCTATGCTCATTTTCTAGCATCTACTTGGTCATCTTTTGCTTAGACATCTTGCATAAATGTTGCTCTGACTAATTGCCTTATGCTTTGACATTCACTTAAGTCACATGGAGAAATCCAAGTCAAAGTATTCAAGTTGTTACTCTTTGAAAGATTATTTTTCATTGCTCATATTTCACTTGTAAGGCACTAGACTGCCCTCGGGTAAGACCTTACCATGGAAGCTAAGACCTTTTTTGAGAAGTTGGATGGAACTAATTTCCATACTTGGCAAACAAAAGCCAAGTTTATGCTTTTGAAAAAGAAGATATGGAATGTTGTGAATGGAAAGAAGTCTACAAAAGAAAAAGCTAATTGGTTGATCAAAGACAAGAAGGACTACTTCAACAATAAAGCAAATCTAGCTGAAGGAAGAACTCCATCAGCAAATGAAGAAAATGAAGACTATGCATTTTAGGCACTTTGTCTTCTTTGTTTATCATCACTTGGTCAAATTTTGAGGTTCTCTACATGGAGTAGTACTCCAAAAAGAATATGTAAATCACCTCTAGTCACCATATGATGTAGACCATGTGATATGCGTTTTGACTATCCCATTTCTATGAAACTCACACCCTTGGGAACCCTTGCTAGCATGAGATCCTAGCCATACATTAATCCTTGACCACCATGAGATGGCATGAGAAACTATGAGACTAGATGAATCCTTGACATTGCAAGTGGCAATCCCTTGAGGGGGGTTTGTTAGGGTAAGTATGATCAAGGGCTTGCTCTATGGTGCATATGTGCATCTAGGGGAGTCACATGTGTGTTTGTATGTGTGTTGTAAAGGCACATCAAGTGCTATGATGTGTCTAGTGTGTGACCTAAGTGATGATGTAAGACAAAGGAAATCCCACAGATGTAGGGACTGATTGCCACTATGTAGGGAAGGTATTACCTTCTCCCCCTTTCTATAAAAGAGAGTCTTCTCTCTCACAATCATATAGAGATTTCATTGTGCTCTCACATTTCTTGCAAGATGCATCTATTCTATACTACGGGATTCTACATCCCAAAGGTGTTCCCTTCAACTTTTGTACTCGTTCTATCGACTTCTCTCGTTCCTTCTCCACAGCATGTTGAACTTGGCCATAGATAGACCTTTCCAAATCTTGTTTGCTTTTAGCAAGCTTCTGGATTGATTCTTCCAATTCATGTCACTCCAAGTTTTGTGCATATGCTTTGTCACTGAGTTCTTTGTTTTGCAATTGGAGATCCTGCATACTATTATGCATTGCCACAATAGTAATATTTCCCAAATGTGCAAGTTCTTCTGCTTGGGCTCTCTGCACCTCGCTTGCTTGCATAGCCAATGTCTGAGAATGGTTCAATCGATTGCAATAACCGAGCAATCCAGCATGTCCCTTGCCAATAAACCAAACAACATCATGCACTGTATGTAAAGGAGGACTCTTTTGGGTGGTAGGGTATAAAGGATACAAGTTTCCATCCACCCAAAGGTCAAGTTGCTTCTTCCCTTGCAATTGAAGACTGTGGAGCACACTTTGAGGAGTTCCACTATATCCCAAAGAATGTGTGCTTGCATATTCTGCCTCCAGTTATAGGTTCACATGGTACTTGTTGGATATGTCCTCGAATGGTGCCATGAGTACTTAAAGAGAGGTATCAGTGATGTAGGCTAAAATGTAGGGGAGAGCTAGCAAAGATGGAGCAGTGAGAGGGAAAGAGTAGCAAGGAAGAGGGAGGAGGAGAAGCAGATGAGGGCAAGAGGAAGAGGAGGAGAAGAGTAGGGCGACACTTATACGAGGGAAGGAGCTACTATATAAGGGAGGAGGAGGGGAGAGATGCTACAGGAGGGTGGAGGAGGGGAGAAATTTTGCATGAGGGAGGAGCAGAGGAGAGGGATCCTGGGCGGCTGGAGAAGGAGGGGAGAGGAAGGAGGGAGGAGGAGCTAGAAGGAGGAGGAGGGGAGAGGGGTGAGGGAGGAGGAGGAGCAAGACAGAGGAGGGGAGGGAGGGGGAGGGAGGGAGAGGGAGAGGGAGAGGGAGAGGGAGAGGGAGAGGGAGAGGGAGAGGGAGAGGGAGAGGGAGGAGGAGGGAGGGAGGTAGGGAGGGAGGGAGAGAGAGGGAGGGAGGGGGAGAGAGAGAGAGGGAGGAAGGGATATTCAAAATTTGAAATTCAAATTTCAAAAAGTGGCCCCCTCCCCTCATTGATGGGGGGAGAGGTGGGCTCAAATGTGGGATTAACCCACCTAGGTTGGGTTGGTTAGGCCTCTTTGGGACCCTCCAAGCCCCTTGCATTAGCCCACTAAGCATTCCCTAATCCATTCCTTATGAGGCCCTTTTGAGACCCCAATTCTCCCCTAATGACCTATTTGTAGGATGGGCCCTCATTTGAATTAAAAACAATCTCATGGTGGATTTTCTCAACCTGGTCATCTCCTTCAATGGGAAAGTGGTTCATCTCTATGGAAGGATGGTCTTGTGTAAGGCTCTTCGTAGGACTTAATGCAGGCTTCAAGATAGTATGCACCTACTCTAGAGTGAACTCATTTGGCAGGTCTTGTCCTGAAGGTGTTTCCATTGACCCAGTGTGCATGCTGGCAGATGGCTGTGAACTGGATGGTTGTGTAGAGGGTGAGGAGGTACTAGGGTTGGGAAATTTTAGGTAAGTATTGAGAGGGAAAGCGGTCGAGCAGTTAATATTAGTGGATGGGTGGCATAGCTGGGAAGTATCAAGATGGGCCATATAATTAAAAACTTCAATGTGCTTTGTTCTAGCATGAAACATAGGGTTCTTTGCCAGTTGAATGCTACTCATATTATCTGAATAGATACATTAGGGTCTCCATAAAGTATTTCAAGCTATGAAAGAAGCCTTCTAAACCAAATTTCTTCACATGTTGCATTGATGGATCCTCTATACTCTACTTTGGTGGAAGAAAATGCCATTGTTGGTTGCTTGTTGCTTTGCCATGACAAAGTTGGGGAGCCAAGACTAAAGTAGTATCCACTGGTGGATCTACTTTCATTTACTTTTCCTACCCAATCATCATTTGTGTATCCATGGAAAAGTACGTTGGATGACCTGGCATAATGTAGTCCATGATACCGTGTGCCATGAAGGTATCTAAGTACTCTCTTCATTGCAAGGAGGTAAGTCTTCTTGGGATTCTACATGAACTGGCTGAGCACACCTATGAAAGTGTGATCCTAGTATCATCTCTCCATATTTCTATCCCAAGGAAATCATGGAGTTCTCACATATCCTTCATGTCAAACTCTGAGGTGAGCTGACTCTTTGTTTCTAAGATGAGATGTCCATTGGAGCCGATGATGATCAAGTCATCAACATAAAGCACTACAAGAAGGATGCATTATGTAGCCTTTTTTATGTAAAGAGATGGATCTAAATTTGATGGCTGAAAACCAGATGTCAAAAAGTGATGATGAATCCTTGTGTTCCATGCACGAGGAGCCTATTTCAAACCATAAAGTGATTTTTGCACTGCTAGACCTTTTCTTCCATCCCGGTAATAGCATATCCTAGAGGCTATATCATGTAGATTTCCTCATCTAGAAAACCATTGACGAAGGCATTCTTCCCATCCATCTAGTGGATGGGCTAATCAAAGTGAGCTGCAAGAGCTAAGGCTATCCTGACAGTAGTCATCTTTGTAACTGGTGCAAAGGTCTCCTCATAATCTATGCCATACTCTTGGGCATAGCCCTTGGCTACCAACCTAACCTTGTATCTGTCAACCTCACCATTTGAGTTGAGTTTGACTTTGTAAACCATTTGCATCCTATGGGCTTCTTCTATACATGAAGATCGATCAAGGTCCAAGCCTAGTTCTTGAGAAGAGCATTGTACTCTTCATCCATTGCATGTTGCCACTCAAGAACTTGCAAACTCAAGAAAGTGACCATGAACCTATTTATTCCTTGATCTTGTCTAGGAAATAAGTGGCTGATCTTGTTTGATGTCCCTCAATGTGTCAAGAAGACATTTGGGAACTTGACTTTGCTATCTATTGACAGCTCTTTCTTCGATCACTACATCATGAATAGTGGTATCATTTTGTGCTGGAAGAGGAACCTGCAAATCAGCATGGGGTGCTAGCTGATCATTACTTGTTGGAGGGCCTGCAGGAGGCTGATGTTGCTAGTCAAAGTCTCCCTTGGAGGGAAGCAGAGGTAACCAAGAGTCAAAGGCATCAAACATGTCAACTTTTAGCTTAGCTTTGCAGTCCACAAGAGGAGAAACTAAATGTTCAGCAAAGATTACATCTCTATTGACAATAATCTTCCCAGTATTTGGTTGGTATAATTGATACCCTCTACTCTTCTGGCTATAACCAATAAATATGCATTTGCTTGCCTTATCATCAAGCTTATGTCTCAGCTGAGATGGTACATGAACATATGCAAGAGACCCAAAAACTCTCATGTGTGAAAGTGAAGGCTTCCTGCCTTTCCATGCTTCATAAGGTGTAACAGTCCTCAATGCCCTTATGGGTGATCTATTCAGCACATAGTTGGCACACATCACTGCATCAAGCCAAAATTTATTGGGCAAGGACTTGGCCTTTAACATGCATCTGACCATCTCCATAGTGGACATACTCTTCCTTTCAGAAATAGGATTATGCTGAGGAGTGTAAGGAGTAGTGCATGAGTTCACAATGCCCCGTGAAGACAAAAAAGCATCAAACTCCTTTGACATATACTCTCCCCCCTATCTATGTTGAGGGTGACAAGCTTGCATCTTGATTAATTCTCGACCATATTCAGCCACCTCTGAAAGCATGAGAACACTTTAGAAATTTTGGCTTTTAAAGCATATACCCAACAATATCTTGTGAAGTCATCAATGAGAGTCATGAAATATTTGTACCCCCCAATGGCATTTGGCCACAGACATCACTGTGCACTAGCTGCGATTTCCTTTGTGAGAGTTTTGGCCAATTCTTTTGAAAAGGAATCCGATGCATCTTACCCAAAAGACAACCCTCACACACATGTTTGGAAACTGTGTGAGTTTGAGGTGGCATCATTTGCCATGCCCTGTGAATGTAACTTGGCAAGAGCTCTATAATTGAGATGACCCATTCTCTCATGCCAAAGATGAGTTTCAGCAAGCTATGAATTTGAAATAGCAAATGCTTCAATAGAGAGTGCAACTGATTGATCATCAAGGTGATAAAGCCCCTTTTTCAAAGTGCCAGTGAGAACTATGGCATTGTCATCACAAAGATCATATACTAGGCATCTATATCCATCAAAAATCACTCTGAAACCTAAAGAAGCAATTGCTAAAATTGAAATCAAGTTGACTTCAATTCCAAGCACAAAAAGAACATTTGTCAAATTGACAGGACGGCGAGAGGACGGCTTGAAATGGATGTGAGATGCACATCTCCAATTCCTTTTGCAACATAGGAAGCATTATTAGCACATGTGATAGTCCCCCCTCGAGGTGCATTAGCTAAGGAATGAAACAACTGTCTACAAGATGTGACATGCTTGGAAGCACCACTATCAAAGTACCAAGACTGAGCATCATTAGCAGTAAAGAATGCATCAACTTTGGAGGGATCAAAGGAGCAATGGACAGCCCATGCCCAATCATCCTAGAGAGCATGTGCATGTGAGGCATCTGCTGGCTCATGGGATTCAATTTCATGTGAGGCATTAACTGTCAATCCTACTTTCTTTTTCTCCAAAGCAATGTGCTTCGTGCATTCTGAAATTTCATGCCATGGCTTGCAACAATAGTTGCATTCTTTCTTCTTTGACCTATCTGCTATATTTTTAGACACATTGGAGGGGAAATGAACTAAAAATCCCAAATTTCCCAATGTCCTACAAAAGCCCCAAAACTTGAAAATGTCTCTAGATGACTGCAGTGAGACCCTAAAAGGGCTATAGCAAGCAAGAACCAAAAACCGGGTTCACAGCCAATGCTAAAATAGGTACGAAACTCGCATGTGTAGAGCAACGGAGTAGGTACAAGCTGTACAGATAGCTAAAAATCTGCAAGTACATGTGTACAAATGGCAGGTATGCCTGTAGGTACGCTTGTACGAAAGCAAGTACGCCTACAAGTACACTTGTGCAAAAGCAAGTGCATCTCTATGGAAGGCAAGTACATCTATAGGTACACTTGTACGGAAGGTTGTATCATGCATGTACTACAGTAGGCAGGTACAATTGTACGGCGTAGGTATGGCATAGTTATGTACCACTATACAGATGGCGAGGGACTGTAAGCAGATTAGACAGGCATCTAGCAAAACACATGAAGCTGTACGAAATGACACGGGATCTGTATGGATGTTCATACAGTTGTATGGACTGTACGGATGGCACACGACTCAAGCTATTGATGGCTAGGAGCAATGCAGGTCTAGGGGTAGGGGAGTAGGTCCTAGGAGCTCTAATACTAATGTAGGTGCATGGAGTGTGGAAGCAAGCACAAGAGTCAAAGCTAGGAGCTGAAGGCTATCACATCAACTAGAATAGTGGAAAGGAAAGTACAAAGTACATGAAGATACACCCTATGACTAAGTGTCCTAGGTGTCACATAGGACTAAATGTCCTATGTGGCATAAAAGGCACTAAAACACTAAAGTGCCTATACTTATGCCTACAAGGCACATACTAGGGCCCATAGGGCATCACTACGACTGGGAGAAGTGGCTTACAGATAGTCCTGAGGGTAGTCTTCATCGTAGGCATAGTGAGCGGATTGCTGATGATGATAATTGCCTCGACAAGGGTTGTGAGACCTATTTGAGTCATGGTACTCCCACTAGAGGGGGACATGGAATCGTACAGGTAGAGGTAACTCTAGAAGATGAGAAAATCAAGGAAGTCCTTGAGAGTGGCACTAGTGCCAATATCCCTTGAGATAAATTAAAAGACCTCATAAGAAGTCCTTGAGAGTGGCACTAGTGGAGAATGGTAGTGATGCCAATCTCATGCTAGCAACTAAATAATGACACTGAGATCATCAAACTCACATGTGCATTCTTCTATGTAGTGATCACTGTCTCCGCTATGTAGAGATCATATGGAATTGTGTCAGTCTTTGTGGAGAATGCCACCAGTGGAGAATGGCAGTGGTGCCAATCTCATACCATGACCTGAAAACATGCACAAGGAATCCTAAACTCACATGTGCATTGGCACTTTTGCCATTATCCTACTACAGCCAATAAAATTAGTGGAATGTCAATCTATAGGTTCAGTTTGTCTAGACTACCACTAGTGGAGAATGGCAGTGATGCCAATCTCATGATGTCAACTACATAATGACACTGAGATCATCAAACTCACATGTGGAATGGAATAGGACACCACTCTCTTATGATCGCTAGAATACCCCTCCTAGAATAGCAGGGTAAACATTTGTACAAGTGGAGAATGGCACTGGTGCTAATCTCTTATTAGGCCCTAAGAAATGGCATTGAGAAGCCTAAACTCACATGTGCAGAGATCATACGGATTTGTGTCAATATCTGTGGAGAATGCCACCAGTGGAGAATGGCAATGGTGCCAATCTCATACCATGACCTAAAAACATGCACTTTTGCCATTATCCTACTGTGCATTCTTCTATGCAGTGATCATTGTCTCCACTGTCTAGAGATCATATGGAATCCTAAACTCAAATTTGGATTGGAATCGGACACCACTCTCCTATGATCACTGGAATACCCCTCCTAGAATAGTAGGGTAAACATTTGTACAAGTGGAGAATGGCAGTGGTGCCAATCTCTTATTAGGCCCTAAAAAATGGCATTGAGAAGCCTAAACTCACATGTGCATTCTTCTATGTAGTCATCACTATCTCCGCTGTGTAGAGATCATATGGATTTATGTCAATCTCTATGGGGAATGCCACCAGTGGAGAATGGCAGTGGTGCCAATCTCATACCATGACCTCAAAACATGCACAAGGAATCCTAAACTTACATGTGGATTAGCAATTTTGCCATTATAGAATGCCACCAGTGGAGAATGGCAGTGGTGCACAAGGAATCCTAAACTCACATGTGCATTCTTCTATGTAGTGATCACTGTCTCCGCCATATGGAACTGTGTCAATCTCTGAGATCATCAAACTCACATGTGGATTGGAATCGGACACCACTTTCCTACGATAAATGGAATACCCCTCCTAGAATAGTAGGGTAAACATTTGTACAAGTGGAGAATGGCAATGGTGCCAATCTCTTATTAGGCCCTAACAAATCGCATTGAGAAGCCTAAACTCACATGTGCATTCTTCTATGTAGTGGTGCCAATCTCTTATTAGGCCCTAGAAAATGGCACTGTGACGCCTAAACTCACATGTGCAGCCAATAAAATTACTGGAATGTCAATCTATAGGTTTAGTTTGTCTAGATTACCACTAGTGGAGAAGCCTAAACTCACATGTGCATTCTTCTATGTAGTGATCACCGTCTCCGCTGTGTAGATATCATATGGAATTGTGTCAATCTCTATGGAGAATGGCAGTGGTGCCAATCTCATACCATGACCTGAAAACATGCACAAGGAATCCTAAACTCACATGTGCATTGGCACTACCAGTAGTGGAGAATGGCAGTGATGCCAATCTCATGCTGGCAACTACATAATGACAATGAGATCATCAAACTCACATACATGTGCATTGAAACTTTTGCCATTATCCTACTGCAGCCAATAAATATAGTGGAATGTCAATCTACAGGTTTAGTTTGTCTAGATTACACTAGTGGAGAATGGCAGTGATGCCAATCTCATGCTGGCAAATACATAATGACACTGAGACCATCAAACTCACATGTGCATTCTTCTATGTAGTGATCATTGTCTCCACTGTGTAGATATCATATGGAATTGTGTATATCTCTGTGGAGAATGCCACCAGTGGAGAATGGCAGTGGTGCCAATCTCATACCATGACCTGAAAACATGCACAAGGAATCCTAAGCTCACATGTGAATTGGCACTTTTGCCATTATCCCACTGCAGCCAATAAAATTAGTGGAATGTCAATCTATAGGTTCAGTTTGTCTAGATTACCACTAGCGGAGAATGGCGGTGATGCCAATCTCATGATGGCAAATACATAATGACACTGAGACCATCAAACTCACTTGTGGAATCGAATCGGACACCACTCTCATATGATCACTAGAATACCCCTCCTAAAATAGTAGGCTAAACATTTGTACAAGTGGACAATGGCAGTGGTGCCAATCTCTTATTAGGCCCTAATAAATGGCATTGAGAAGCCTAAACTCACTTTGTGCATTCTTCTATGTAGTGATCACTGTCTCCGCTGTCTAGAGATCATATGGATTTGTGTGAATCTCTATGGGGAATGCCACCAGTGGAGAATGGCAGTGGTGCCAATCTCATACCATGACCTGAAAACATGCACAAGGAATCCTAAACTCACATGTGGATTGGCACTTTTACCATTATAGAATGCCACCAGTGGAGAATGGCAGTGGTGCACAAGGAATCCTAAAATCACATGTGCATTCTTCTATGTAGTGATCACTGTCTCCACTGTGTAGAGATCATATGGAACTGTGTCAATCTCTGAGATCATCAAACTCACATGTGGATTGGAATCAGACACCACTCTCCTATGATCAGTAGAATACCCCTCCTAGAATAGTAGGGTAAACATTTGTACAAGTGGAGAATGGCAGTGGTGCCAATCTCTTATTAGGCCCTAAGAAATGGCATTGAGAATCCTAAACTCACATATGCATTCTTCTATGTAGTGATCAATGTCTCCGCTGTGTAGAGATCATATGGAATTGTGTCAATCTCTGTGGAGAATGCCACCAATGGAGAATGGCAGTGGTGCCAATCTGATACCATGACCTGAAAACATGCACAAGGAATCCTAAACTCACATGTGCATTCTTCTATGTAGTGATCACTGTCTCTGCTGTGTAGAGATCATATGGAGTTATCTCAATCTCTGAGTTCATCAAACTCACATGTGGATTGGAATCGGACACCACTCTCCTATGATCACTGGAATACCCCTCCTAGAATAGTAGGGTAAACATTTGTACAAGTGGAGAATGGCAGTGGTGCCAATCTCATACCATGACCTGAAAGCATGCACAAGGAATCCTAAACTCACATGTGCATTGGCACTTTTGCCATTATCCTACTGCAGCCAATAAATTTAGTGGAATGTCATTCTATAGGTTTAGTTTGTCTAGATTACCTTTAGCGGAGAATGGCAGTGGTGCATCTCATACCATGACTTGAAAACATGCACAAGGAATCATAAACTCACATGGGCATTGGCACTTTTGCCATTACCCTACTGCCATTCTCCACTAGTGGTAATGTGCATGCTTCTATGTAGTGATCATCACTGTCTATGCTGTGTAGAGATAATATGGAATTGTGTCAATCTCTATGGAGAATGCCACCAATGGAGAATGGCAGTGGTGCCAATCTCATACCATGACCTGAAAACATGCACAAGGAATCCTAAACTCACATGTACATTGACACTTTTGCCATTATCCTACTGCCATTCTCCGCTAGTGGTAATGTGCATTCTTCTATGTAGTGATCACTGTCTCCGCTATGTAGAGATCATATGGAATTGTGTCAATCTCTGTGGAGAACACCACCAGTGGAGAATGGCAGTGGTGCCAATCTCATACCATGACCTGAAAACATGCACAAGGAATCCTAAACTAACATGTGCATTGGCACTTTTGCCATTATCCTACTGTAGCCAATAAAATTAGTGGAATGTCAATCTATATGTTTAGTTTGTCTAGATTACCTTTAGCCAAGAATGGCAGTGATGCCAATCTCATGCTTGCCCTAAGAAATGGCATTGAGAATCATAAACTCACATGTGCATTCTTCTATGTAGTGATCACTGTCTCCACTGTGTAGAGATCATATGGAATTGTGTCAATCTCTGTGGAGAATGGGAGTGGTGCCAATCTCATACCATGAACTGAAAACATGCACAAGGAATTCTAAACTCACATGTGCATTGGCACTTTTGCTATTATCCTACTGCAGCCAATAAAATTATTGGAATGTTTAGACTACCACTAGTGAAGAATGGCAGTGATGCCAATCTAAACTCACATGTGCATTGGCACTTTTGCCATTATCCTATTGCAGCCAATAAAATTAGTGTTATGTCAATCTATAGGTCCAGTTTGTCTAGATTACCACTAGCAGAGAATGGCAGTGATGCCAATCTCATGCTGGTACTTATATAATGACATTGAGATCATCAAAGTCACATTTGGATTGGCATCGAACACCACTCTTCTATGATCACTGGAATACCCCTCCTAGAATAGTAGGGTAAACATTTGTACAAGTGGAGAATGGTAGTGGTGCCAATCTCTTATTAGGCCCCAATAAATGGCATTGAGAAGCCTAAACTCACATTCTTCTATGTAGTGATCACTGTCTCCACTGTGTAGAGATCATATGGATTTGTGTCAATCTCTATGGAGAATGCCATCAGTGGAGAATGGCAGTGGTGCCAATCTCATACCATGACCTGAAAACATGCACAAGGAATACTAAACTCACATGTGCATTGGCACTACCACTAGTGGAGAATGGCAATGATGCCAATCTCATGCTGGCAACTACATAATGACAATGAGATCATCAAACTCACATGTGCATTGAAACTTTTGCCATTATCCTACTACAGCCAATAAATATAGTGGAATGTCAATCTACAGGTTTAGTTTGTCTAGATTACCACTAGTTGAGAATGGCAGTGATGCCAATCTCATGCTGGCAAATACATAATGACACTGAGACCTGTTGGGATATCGAGCTCCACTCGCGATATGCCAGGGTGACCATTATGCATTTATGTCACCGACTTGTTAGCTACAGATGCGGTTGGTACACCGCCCACAAATAATAGCTGGATGACAGTTATCCTTATCTACTCTAGTTTTTGGCTCAGTTAGTATGCCACCTTAGTTAGTTGAGTTTGGTTTGAGACCCACATATAGGTTTCTTCTATTTCTTTGTACTTGAGTTCTTTTGGCTTTCACAACTAAGAAGAGGAAAACTGTTTTCAGCCACCACCTTTGTGTGTATTCCCCCATTATGCATGTGAGAAAGCCACAGTGAGACTCCTTCCCTCTCTCCCACTCTCTTCACATGGTATCAGAGCCTTGTTCATGGTAAGGAGCTCAAGAAAGCAAACCAAGTTTGTGGTGTCCTGGTAAGAGGACCAGTGTTGCTTTCCTATTTCGAGTTTGGGAGCAAATCTCTACAGGTAGCACAGCCAGAAGTGCAAGAGTGCATTGTCTCAGATTGAGATGCCCTTCACGGTGTGGCGAGAGCATAGTATATGCTGCGGGTGAGGGCAAAGCCCACAGTGACTTTATTTTTTCGATTCGAGGCCATTTCGGAGCCCATTTTGAAGGCAAAAGTTCTTCGTAGGCACTCAGAAAAAGGCCCTGTTTTTGCTGTGCGACCACTGCTCGGCTGGTCGGTGAAAAGTTGCCACAGAAATTGCATCGTATGCCTGTGTGCAGAGATATTGGGAGTTGCAGAATCATGCTTGTTGCCTGTTGATGCAAAATTGTCACTAGGAAGTGACTGCATGGTCAAATACCACTTTCGTCATTTTTGCAGATCTGCCCGTGTGAGGCAAAAGCTGTGTTTTTTGTAGTGACAGAATATTTTGCAGTGTTCTGTAATGGCATCTGATTCTCTCTCACAGATTGTCACAGAAAAGCTTGACAAGAACAACTTCCAGGCATGGAAGTTTAGAATGACAAATTTCCTTATGGGAAAAGGCTATTGGGAGTTCATTACAGGAAATGAAGAAGAACCTGTTCTTCCTAATGTTCCCAATCAACAGGAAATGCAGGCATTTAAAGGATGGCATGAGAGAGCCAGAAAAGTTATGTATTGGCTGTCTATCAGTATTTCGGACTCTATGATTGTGCATATTCAGGATGAAAGTATGCCAAAGGAGGCATGGGATACTTTGGCAAAAATGTACAGCACAAATACACAAGCCAGGAAAATGCAGCTCAAACAGGAGTTGCACAATGTGCAGAGAGAAAATTTGAGCATAAATGACTACCACATGAAGGTGAAGAAAATTGCAGATGCACTTGCTTCCATTGGGTCACCAGTGGAAGATGATGATCTAGATTTTGTGACCTTGAATGGTCTAGGAAAGGATTATGCACAGTTTCGGACATCCATTGCCGTCTGTGAAAAATTTCTTGATTTTGAAGAGTTGTTTGCTCTTCTAATTTCTGAAGAGCAGAGAAATGGGGGTGCATCTTCTTCAAGCGGAGCTTTATGTCAAACCCTAGAATACGTGGTTCATATGTGAACCCAAACCAAAAACATACGTGGTAGTCTAACTACACCACGAGTACAACTAACATAGGCGGTGACATAAATGATAGTCATCCAGGAGATATATCGGGGGTAGAGCTTGATATCTCAACACAAAGATGCATCAATACCCTCTGACACTGGCTCAATAAGAGCATGAGCATGTGTAGCATGTGACATACTGGGCTCCCTCCCTGTGTCAATGATCTCATGATCCACAACACCAAAGGCAAAGTCCTTGTCATCCTGGGCATAATGTGCATGAGAAGAGGCATTTGAATTTTCAGCAGCTGCCACAAAATTACTGTTTGTAGTCCTCCTCTTCTTCTCATTAGCAATCCTCTTCTGACAGTCGGCAATGTAATGACCAGGCTTTTTGCAATAGTTACATTTACCCTTTTTCTTAGAGGCGGGACTTGCCTGAGAACTTGCATTTGCCTCACTTTTGGGCTGAAATCCATTGCTGTTTTTTTTGTGAAAGTATCCTCCTTTTGACTGAAATTTGCCCTTTCCCTGCATAGCAAGAGCTTGCTCACCTTGGCGAGATGAATGAGCAAAATTAGAGGTTCTTTCCTCTTCTTGCAGGAGCAGCCCTACCAACTCATCAAATGAGACAGGTGCAGCTCTAAGCATGATAGACAAAGAGGTAACAAAAGTGCCAAATGACGGAGCCAGGCTATTGAGAGTGATAGTGACCAACTTTCTGTCTTCTATCTCCTCATCAACGCCTGCTAATTGATCTCTAAGATCAGTAATCTTAGCAATATGCTCTGCAATTGTTTGCCCTTCTTCCATCTTCAACTCCTTGAGTTGATTTGTCAAAGCTAGCACTCTAGCTTCATTTTTGACCTGATACATAGATGCCAGTTTAGCCCAAGCATCTTTAGCATACCTGCAGGACTTGATAGTAGACATAATGTGCCTCTTCACTGAGAGGGATATCAAAGATAAAGCTTGGGCATTTCTTCTATCAAACCTCCTTTGCTCCTCCAATAGAGCAGGAGTAGGAGCTGTGGATGTAGATGTGATGGATGAAGATGAACTAGTTGCAGCAGCAGTTGGCCTAGTTTCATCACCACTCACAATGTCCCACAAGCCCTTGCCAACCAAAATATTGTGGAGCATAAATGACCACAAGGCATAGTTTGATCCTTCCAATTTATCCCCTTCAGTGATAGTGCCAAAGCTTTCAGAAAGAGACATTTTTCCTTGACAAATAACTGACACGAAGATTTGGGTGTCCAAGAAGCAGGAAAAGAGTGTTGAAGCAAATCGATTTGAAGTAGGAGCTTTCGAGGTGGATGTCAGTTTGATTCGGGGCTGGAAATTGCTGAGAAGAGCACCAATGTAGCAGTAGATGAACTCATATTGAAGAAGATGGCTGCTGCTGCTGAGAAGAGCATCAATGCAACTATAGGAGACTGCTGTAGGCAGTAAAAACAGCAAGAGGAGATGCCGGAAAGTGCTGGAAATCAGGGCGACCTGAAGTAGAAGCCCTCGGGCTCAAGGGCGACCTCAAAAAGAGGGGCGAAGTGAAGGCGACCTAATCTGAAGCTGTTCGGGCTGAAGTCTAAGTGAAAACGAGCTGAAAATCAGCAACATTGGTTGTCGACCAAGTCCTGGAGAGAGGTGACCTGAAGAAGACTTCCCGGGGCAGCAAAAAACTCAAGTTCTTCACGGCAACTGACTGAAAAACGAGCTGGAAACTGAAGTGGGCTGAATGTAGGATTGAGAGCAACACGAGGACATGAGAGAACTTGCCACAAGACGGAAGGCAAGGCTGAATCTCGGTTCAAGTGACTGAGGCTCTGATACCACTTGAAGGAACACAAATGGAGACAAAAAGTGAACACCAGTGAATGGATGTGCTCACACACGAAAGCTCCAACAGATGTTCAATAGATAAGAATACAAAGTACTTGGCATATATAGTGACCAAGTAGAACATAGAAATAAACCAAGTACTAGACTAGCCTACAAGATCATATCTTTGTATATGTCTACATCCAATGCTGGACAATCCTCAACTCCGACACGACCGGCAAGGGATCCAGCTAGAGAAGAAAAAGCATATGGTATCATTGCTCTTGCTTTAGGAGATGATTATATTCACCATATCTCTGACTTGGAGTCTCCTTTGGAAGCTTGGCAGAAGCTTGACATGATTTTTGGTGCTAGCTCTCACATCTCTAAACTATCACTTAAAATCTCTTTCTTTGAATTGAAGATGGCTAGTGGTACTACTTTAGCAGCTCATGTCAACTATATGCGGAGTCTTATGACTCAATTAGCTTCTATCAACTCTCCTATTACTCCAGATGATGCTATGGCAGTGTTACTTAAGAGTATGCCTGAAGATTATGATCACATTGTTAGCACTTTGAAAAATCTTCCTAATCCTAATCTTGAAGGTATTATCTCTGCTCTCCAAGAAGAAGAAAGGCATATGGAGCTCAGGAAAGGCAATGACACTGCTTATGCTGTAAAAGTCCAGAAGGGCAAGTATACCCCTTGCAATCACTGTGGAAAGACAAATCACCTTTCAAAGGACTGCTTCAAAATTAATCCATGCAAGCACTGTGGCAAGAACAACCATAATGAGAAGTTTTGCAGAGCCAAAGCAAAGATAGAAAATGCAAATCTACTTACAGTTAATGAGCCTCCACAAGATGAGGCATCCTTTGAAGATTATGCATTTTAAACACATCTCTATGTATGCTCCAGATCTCTCTTTTTATGTCAAGGTACTCAGCCTGGATAGTCCTCCAAAATGAATGAAAATAAACTATTGTGTTTTGTGTGTTTTGTAAACACCTCTGGTCACCTTATGATGTAGGCCATGTGTATGTTTTATTCCATGGTACCTCTTGCAGACATTGTGTGCATGTACATGCAGGGGAGATAACCATTGGAAGGTCTTTTTGTATCCCTTTTGTTTACCTTACACCCAAGGGAACCCTTGCTAGCATGAGAACCTAGCCATAGATTAATCCTTGACCACCATGAGATGGCATGAGAAACTATGAGACTAGATGTATCCTTGACATAGCCTGAGGCATTCCCTTGAGGGGGGGTTTGTTGGGATATCTCAAGGTGTATGCCTCAGGCACACCTTGGTTTCTATGTGTGAGTGCTAGAGGCATAGTTAGGTGCCCACAAGCACAATTAGGTGGTGGAAGAGCCACATAGGATGATTGAGAGAATCTAGGAGCAGATTGAGGAGATGATTGTGGAGCTTTGAAGTCATCAGTGATGTTAGTGAGCATGTATGAGGTGCCTACTTAAGGACCTCACTCTTCTTCATTCTACAAGCAAGTAAAGCAAGTATTCTGAGTTTGTGTCCACTCTACTCTTTCCTTTTAGCCTTTCAACATGCCACCTAGGTTGGTTGAGTTTGGTTTGAGACCCACATATAGGGTTCATCTATTCCTTTTTGTAAGAGAGAGTTTTTTGGCTTTCACAACTAAGAAGAGGAAAACTGCTTTCAGCCTCCACCTTTGTGTGTATTCCCCCATTGTGTATGTGAGAAAGCTACAAGTGAGACTCCTTACCTCTCTCCCACTCTCTTCACAAATTGCACATACTTGATAAGTTGTATTTGCATCTTGTTTATGCTTGGAATTTAATTCCGCAAAAAGTATTCGCACGGTGCATTGCAGAAGCTGAGAAGTTATTATTAGAGACAGGATTCCATGGAGGACATGTCAAAATTAAGGAGGATAAGAAAATGTCTGGGGCAACACAGAATCTTCCTACAAAAGTGTCCATGGTGGAGGGAAGGCAAGGAGATTCCTATCGAACCACAATCTCAACAAAGACAAACATACATTGTCTCAAAGTATTTTGGGTTGGGAATATTGGAAAGCATTGTGTGAATGCATGACCAATAAGGCTTCTCATTCTCAAGTAGCAACTTTGAGAGCTAAAGTATGGACAAAGGTAGATGCGTTGATAAAATTGCTTCGCAAAGTTCAAATTGATGAGATGTATTATGAAAGGTTCAGGATGGCTATGAAAGAGTTTATGCATTTAATGGTGAAAGCATGGGGGGAGTTGCACATTACACATTACATGGTAATCTTGGCACCATCATAATATTTAGCACTTGCTTTATAAATAGTTTTTGTTGTTGCTGATTTGATTCTCATCATGTTTGTAGCATATTCTCTATGCACACGGACCATGGTTTGTACAAAATGTTAGATATCAATGCTCCACTCTCATGTAAGTACGCGGGAACCAGCTAACTCTACTTGTAAGCCCCCATATGAGGAGAAGGCATTTGAGTAGCTCGGTTATCTAGTAGTTCCTGGTTTGGACACCAGATGGGGGCCATGTGTGGCTTGATGGCTGGATGGCTTCAGATAGAGCTGGCACACTGCCAACTAGGCTACATGCAAGTGTGGGAAGGCATCCATGACTGACTACACTGAGGCTAGACAGAGCATTTCTTGAGGTAGCCCACTCTTGGGTTGTGGGGCCTATTTGGAGCCCCAGATGATTCTGGATGGCCGAACGGAGGCGGTAGGTTAGATTCTCTATTCTGTGCCATGGTTATAACGTGTGGTCGGTGCCTCTAGTCGGCCGTTTTGGGCGGACTGGGTCGGTCACCCAATGTTGGAATACTGAAAGGAAAGAGTAGAGTGGACACAAAATCAGAATACTTGCTTATGGAATGAAGAAAAGTGAGGTCCTTAAGTAGGCACCTCATACAAGCTCACTGACATCACTGATGACCTCAAAGCTCCACAATCATCTCCTCAATCTGCTCCTAGATTCTCTCAATCATCCTATGTGGCTTTTCCACCACCTAACTGTGCCTCTAGCACTCACACATAGAAACATAAGGTGTGCCTGAGGCATACACCTTGAGATATCCCAACAAACCCCCCCTCAAGGAAATGCCTCAGGCTATGTCAAGGATACATCTAGTCTCATAGTTTCTCATGCCATCTCATGGTGGTCAAGGATTAATCTATGGCTAGGTTCTCATGCTAGCAAGGGTTCCCTTGGGTGTAAGGTAAACAAAAAGGGATACAAAAAGACCTTCCAATGGTTATCTCCCCTGCATGTACATGCACACAATGTCTGCAGGAGGTACCATGGAACAAAACATACACATGGCCTACATCATAAGGTGACCAGAGGTGTTTACAAAACACACAAAACACAATAGTTTATTTTCATTGATTTTGGAGGACTATCCAGGCTGAGTACCTTGACATAAAAAGAGAGATCTGGAGCATACATAGAGATGTGTTTAAAATGCATAATCTTCAAAGGATGCCTCATCTTGTGGAGGCTCATTAACTGTAAGTAGATTTGCATTTTCTGTCTTTGCTTTGGCTCTGCAAAACTTCTCATGATGGTTGTTCTTGCCACAGTGCTTGCATGGATTAACTTTGAAGCAGTCCTTTGAAAGGTGATTTGTCTTTCCACAGTGATTGCAAGGAGTGATTGCAAGGAGTATACTTGCCCTTCTTGACTTTTACAGCATAAGCAGTGTCATTGCCTTTCCTTAGCTCCATATGCCTTTCTTCTTCTTGGAGAGCAGAGATAATGCCTTCAAGGTTAGGATTGGGAAGATTCTTCAAAGTGCTAAGAATGTGATCAAAACTTTCAGGCATACTCTTAAGTAACACTGCCATAGCATCATCAGGGGTGATAGGAGAGTTGATAGAAGCTAATTGAGTCATAAGACTCCGCATATAGTTGACATGAGCAGCTAAAGTAGTATCACTTGCCATCTTTAATTCAAAGAAAGAGATTTTAAGTGATAGTTTAGAGATGTGAGAGCTTGCACCAAAAATCATGTCTAGCTTCTGCCAAGCTTCCGATGGAGACTCTAAGTCAGAGATATGGTGTATATAATCATCACCTAGAGCAAGAGCAATTATACCATATGCTTTTTCTTCTCTTGCTGGATCCCTTGCCGGTCGTGTCAGTGTTGAGGATTCTCCAGCATTGGAGGCTGTAGAAGAAGCGGTAGGAGTGGGTTTGACAAGTCCCCATAAGTTCTCCCGCATCAATGCAAATTTCACCTTCATTTGCCATGTATGGAAGCCCTTTCCATTGAACTTCTCAAGATTAAATATGGTAGCCATGAGAGGGTCTAACCCAGATATTGGGCAGTGTCTATCTCTCTTATAAGGCAAAAATAACTGAAAGACTTCTAAAATATGAGCACTTGATGTAGCAAATAGTAGTGACTAGATTTCAAACAATGATGCTTCTTCTTACATGCTTCATAGAAGTGGGTGAAATAAACACTTTCCAATCAAAACCAGGTCTAGCAAGTCAAAACAAAACTGAATCCACACTTGTACTGAAGTTATTGAAAGCTTCAAAAAACCAGAAATGCTAGAGTAGCATTTTATGTAGCATCATCTTCAAAAACTTGTCCAAAACTGTCAAAACTGAAAAGCTGAACTTGGAGGGCTTGTAGCTCACTCTTCAAAGCAAGGAAAAGAGGGCTTTCTGAAGCAAAAGAAAGCTCATATACCAGAGAAGGTCCAGCACAGAGGTTGGATGAAATGGTGCGCACTTTTGCCCGGGAGAGTTGCTACAGGCTGAAACTGAGTTTTGACGATTTCTCCCTCGTTACTGAACCAAATGACCTGAAAAATGGCTCAAAATCTTCGTCTTGAGGTCACCCATCTACTCCTAAGAGGGCTCAGGCAATGGCGAAGCAGGCAGGGAGTATTGAGCAACAGAAGAAATTCGCTATTTGGAGAATGGCAGCCACCACAGACGTTTTTTCTTCAATTGCTTGCAGGTGGAAGTTCGCCCATACTAGAGGAGTTTCCAGCTCAGAGGGTTTGGGCAATGGTCGTTTGTAGATGGAGAACCAAGCTCTCAAAGATTTTGGGAAGAAAGAGGAAAATGGAGAAGAAGAAGATGATGATGTGGCAGAAATGGGCTCAAGGGGGATCAAAGGGCTCTGATACCATGTTGGAATACTGAAAGGAAAGAGTAGAGTGGACACAAAATCAGAATACTTGCTTATGGAATGAAGAAAAGTGAGGTCCTTAAGTAGGCACCTCATACAAGCTCACTGACATCACTGATGACCTCAAAGCTCCACAATCATCTCCTCAATCTGCTCCTAGATTCTCTCAATCATCCTATGTGGCTTTTCCACCACCTAACTGTGCTTGTGGGCACCTAACTGTGCCTCTAGCACTCACACATAGAAACATAAGGTGTGCCTGAGGCATACACCTTGAGATATCCCAACACCCAATTGGGTCTAACTGACTACAACTGGTGGCTATATAAGAGCAAGCCCATGAGGCCCATTATCATCACTGGCTACAACAACCCTAATTCCTTAGCATCTAGCCTCCATCCTCTACTGTTTCCAGCATGCCATCGAAGCTTCTCACACAGGAGCGCACCGCTGGGAGGCAGTGCCATCTATTATATCAGTTTTGTAGTAATCAAATTTTTTATTCTCCATACTATCTACTTTTCTCTCTTGCATACAAGATCTTGTTATCTATTGAGCACAGACATTGTATTGTTTTCTTACACAAAATTGGGGTCCTTTGTCCATTTGGAATACACAAGGCATGGAGAAGTCACACTATAGAGCCAAGGCAGCCTACTTCAAGAACTCAAGGCATTGTGGTGGTGTCACTCGTAGCAATGCTTTGCATGAGATGTTCAACTAGTTTTATAGATGTTTACTAGGAAGGACTTTGAAGTATGAAAAGGCAAAGGCATCAGAACTTGCAAAAGCAATTCAAATTGTATCAAAGAATAGAAGGCATAGTGCTTGGAAAGCATCCATAGGGAGTCGAGGAGTCACACGTTGGTTGCAAGCTAGAGTGAGAGAAGGGAGAAGATGGGTCCAACCACCAATAGAAGCTATGGTATAATTGTACATACAAATATGAAATAAATATATTGCTTATTTTGACCACAATTTATGTACTCACTCTTTAATATCTTGCTTATTTTAACCACAATTTTTTTACTCACACGACATTGGGGAAAGTGGGGACATGGTGAAGGAGGGGGAAGAGAAGGGAGGGGCATGGGGTGGGGCAAGGGGAGGGGTGGTAGCAAGGGTGGGGGGAGGGGGGGATGGGGGGTATGGGGGAGGGCGATGGCCAAGTGTGGGCGGGGCTAATAGGGTGAGGGCAAGGGGGGGAGGGCAACTAGGGTGGGGGGGGTGGAGGGGTTAGGGCGAGGGCACGATGAAACCCTAAATGTAATTAAAAGGGATGTCAAAACATGATGGGCCCTTATAAAACATTAAAAAAAACTTTAACTCTCATCATTCAATGGCAAGAGTGAAGAACACTACTAGACCCACTAGATGCCACCTCCACCCTTCCTTCTCTAGCTCCACAACCTCCATGGCATCCGTGCACATGAACATATTTGGGTCCCCGGTGGTGCCTCCCTTGACTCTCATGAGCCCTCCCCCAACTCTCGGGAGGTCTCCCAGGCTTCTCCTCAACTTCAACCTTCCCCTCAGCCTCAACCTTCCCCTTAGCCTTAGCCTTCCCCTCAGCCCTCTCCCCAGCCTTCCCCTCAGCCTCACCCTCAACCTTTGCCTTAGCCTTCCCCTCAGCCTCATCCTTTCCCTTAGCCTTAGACTCAGCCTAACCCTCAGCCTTCCCCTCAGCCTTCTCCTCAGCCTTCCCCTCAACCTTCCCCTTGGCCTTCCCCTCCCCATGAGAGCCCTCTCTGGATCGAACAAAATGTGTTCCTGGACATAGAGAGGCTTCCTGAGGGCCAACAGACTGCTAGGAAGAGCACCATCTTCCCTCTCCTAGAGATACAACCCATTGCAGAGATGATCCCTATGCCCATGAGGAGGGCAAAGCAAACTGCGAGGAAGCCCCATCCCAAAGAAGGCCAAGGCTCTAAACATTAGCGAGAGAAGGACTGACACAGACAAGAGTAGTGGAAGAAGTTCAAGGCAGACATGAGGCAGTGGGAAGGTGTTCAGCTACCTGTAAGGCCCCCACCAAGAGTCAAGAAGCCATACAGAGCAAAGCCAGGAGCACAGGCTCTGAGGGAAGCCCTCAGTGACTTTATTTTTCTGATTTGAGGCCATTTCGAGGCCCGTTTTGAAGGCGGAAGTTCTTCGCAGGCACTCAGAAAAAGGCCCAGTTTTTTGCTGTGCGACCACTGCGCGGCTAGTCGGTGGAAAGGTGCCGCAAAAATTGCATCGTATGCCTGTGTGCAGAGATATTGGGAGTTGCAGATTCATTCCTGTTGCCTATTGATGCAAAATCGTCACTAGGAAGTGACTGTGTGGTGAAATACCACTTTCGTCAGTTTTGCAGATCTGCCCGTGTGAGGCAAAAGCTGTGTTTTTGCAGTGACAGAATATTTTGCAGTGTTCTGTAATGGCATCTGATTCTCTCTCTCACAGATTGTCACTGAAAAGCTTGACAAGAACAACTTCCAGGCATGGAAGTTTAGAATGATGAATTTCTTGATGGGAAAAGGCTATTGGGAATTCATTACAGGAAATGAAGAAGAACCTGTTCTTCCTAATGTTCCCAGTCAACAGGAAATGCAGGCATTCAAAGGATGGCATGAGAGAGCCAGGAAAGTTATGTACTGGCTGTCTATCAGTATTTCGAACTCCATGATTGTGCATATTCAGGATGCAAGTACGCCAAAGGAGGCATGGGATACTTTGGCAAAAATGTACAGCACAAATATGCAAGCCAGGAAAATGCAACTCAAACAGGAGTTGCACGATCTGCAGAGAGAAAATTTGAGCATAAATGACTACCACATGAAAGTGAAGAAAATTGCAAATGCACTTGCTTCCATTGGGTCGCCAGTGGATGATGACGATTTGGTCTCTGTGACCTTGAATGGTCTAGGAAAGGATTATGCATAGTTCCGGACATCCATTGCCGTCCGTGAAAAATTTCCTGATTTTGAGGAGTTGATTCCTCTTCTAATTTCCAAAGAGCAGAGAAATGGTGGTGCATCTTCTTCAGCAGGAACTTCAAAAGAAACTGTCTTCTACTCAAATGCTAGCAGAGGTAGAGGCAGAGGTAGAGGAGGCCGATCTGCAGGCCGTGGTAGAAATCAGAATATGCAGCAAAGGCAAGAAAACCAGTCCTATGCAGGAGGACATGGTAACTCTAGAGGCAGGGGGAGCCAAAGAGGCCATGGTGGATGGCTATTTCATGTCCCGAACATCACCAAGAACCTGGTTTCTGTTGGTCAGATGGTTGAGCAGGGCTTGCAGGTTAGATTTAATCCTCATGGATGCTTTGTTGAGGATATGAAAAATAACGATCGCTTGATAGCAAAAGGAAAGAAGAAGGGCAGGATGTTTACGTTAGATGCGGACATGCCTGAATTGAGTGCAGCAATGTTTGCACATGGGACCGGTGTAGTTGTAGATATTGATATCTGGCACAAACGCATTGGTCATGTTAATATACAGCGACTTAAATCAATGCAAGCCCAAAATATTGTTGCAAGATTGCCTAAATTCAAGGTTGTAGAAATGCACAAGGTTTGTGAAGCCTGTCAATTTGGGAAACAGGCAAGGAAACCTTTTCCTAGGCATGTTCAAGAGAGTAAAAAGCCATTGCAATTAATCCACTCTGATGTGTGGACTACAAAAGCTGCATCTATTGGAGGCTGTCACTATTTTGTCACATTTATTGATGACTTTAGCAGAAAACTGTGGGTGTATTTTATGAAAAAGAAAAGTGAAGTGTTTGGGCACTTCAAAGCTTTCAAAGCTATGGTGGAAAAAGAAACAGGCCTGCAAATAAAATGCCTAAGGTCAGATGGAGGGGGAGAGTACATCTCAAATGAGTTTGCAAGGTTCTTGCAGGAGCATGGTATAAAGCAGCAATATTCATGCAGTCATACCCCACAGCAAAATGGAATTGCAGAAAGAAAAAACAGGCATATTGGAGAGGTATCTCGGGCTATGCTAAATGAGAAAGATCTACCAAATTATTATTGGGCTGAAGCAGTTGCTACAGCAGTCTATATAATGAACAGGACTCCCACTACAGCAATACATGGCATGATGCCAGAGGAGATGTATACTGGTAGGAAACCGGATATTTATCATTTGAAGATTTTTGGTTGCATTGCCTATGTCCATGTGCCAGATGAGTTGAGGTCCAAGTTGGATCCAAAAGCTGTGAAGTGCATCTTTATTGGTTATTCTCTGCAGCAGAAAGGGTATAGATGCTATAACCCTTCTACATGTAAGTTCACAGTGAGCAGAGATGTTGTTTTTGATGAGATGAGCAGCTGGTATAAACCAGTAAATGTGATGATTGATGTAGATGCACAAAATGGTAATGCTGCACAGAATGCACAGCAGCAATCACAAAATATCAGTGGACCTGGAGTGTCCTCTACCAGTGTTTCACATACTTCGCCATGGACAGGCAGATTGAGATCAGGAGAATCCCCTCAAAGCAATGCAGAGAGTGGTACGTAGGTATCACGAAAAGGAGAAGAGAAGGTAGATCAACACATGTTTGATGTGAATGCAGGTCACTCTTGTGTGGATGGTGAATCCAGTGGCTCAGAACAGAGCATTGATGATGAGTTGGGTATTCCTACTGTTGTTACACCTGGAGTAAGGAAGACCAGGGATGTTTTGAGAGCACCTAGAAGTGAGCCTATTTTGCGCAGGTCTACCAGGGTTAGGTATCCTGTGGATAGGCTGAAATATGATGGATTTACAGCCATTCACTATGCCTATATGGTCAAAGTGATACAGGAACCAGAGCCCACTTCTTTTGAGCAAGCCATGGGAAATGAAAAATGGGAGAAAGCCATGGATGAAGAAATGGATGCCTTGGATGCTAATGCTACATGGGAATTGGTGCCTTTGCCTAAAGGCAAGAATGCAATTGGCTGTAAGTGGGTTTATAAGATCAAGCACAATGCAGATGGTTCTGTGAATAGATACAAGGCAAGATTAGTTGTCAAGGGGTATGCACAGACATATGGCATTGATTATGAAGAAACTTTCAGCCCGGTTGCAAGGATGGCAACCGTAAGAGCAGCCATTGCTATGGCTGCATCAAAAGGGATGGTCTTTACATTAGATGGATGTAAAGAATGCCTTCTTGCATGGTGATTTGCAAGAAGAGGTCTTTATGGAGCAACCAGTAGGTTATGTTCATGCTACTCGTTTGTTTGCAGGTTGAAGAAAGCCTTGTATGGCTTAAAGCAAGCACCTAGAGCATGGTCTGACAAGATAGGACAGTATCTTGTTGTTAGAGTTAGCTCAAATGTCCACCTCTCATGTAACCCACCAATATTCTGTGTACCCAATGTTGTAAGGTCCCCATATGAGGAGAAGCCATGATGGGTATCGGATATTGGGAGGGATCCCCAGTTTAGACACTGGAAGGGGTCTTAGAGTAGACCAGATGGTTATGAGACGGCTTAGGAGCCAAGAGTAGATACCCGTCTGCAAAAAGGGGGGGTTCGGGGGGCGCAGGCCCCCGGTGGGGGTCTGGGGGCAAAGCCCCCAGTGGCAGGGCCTGACGGTATGACCTATGCGCGATCCTTCATCTGCCCGCCGGCATGTTTTCTGAAGGGTCGGCTGGTCTTCCAGGCCGACTGTCTATTAGGCCGACTGCCTATTACAAGGCCGACCGTCAACCACTTACATTATATAAGTGGCCACCCCCTATCATCATATCACCAGTTCTTCACGCTCATAGTCCTCCGTCCAGCATCTGTCTAGATCACCATCGAAGCTCTGTCTGTAGAGCGCACGGGTGGACAGCCAACCATCAGTTGTATCAGCAGTTTGGTATATCAGAATTTTTGTATTCTCTCCAGCTTTCCATCGTGTACTTGCGTTTTGTTGTTATCTTCCACTGCGTACTATTTTCTTACACTTGTCACTATTGGCTTTCACATTTCCAAGGCAGATTTCTCACTCTATGTGAGAAAAACAGAGAAAGGGATTATGTTGCTGGTCATTTATGTTGATAATTTGATCATCACAGGTGATAGTGATGAAGATATCCTTCATGTGAAAATGCTATTGAGGCAGAAGTTTGAGATGAAGGATTTGGGAGAGCTGCGTTATTTCTTGGGCATTGAGGTGATTAGATCACCCAGTGGGATACAGCTCTTGCAGAGGCAGTATGGATTGGACATGCTGTCCAAATATGGGATGACAGGCTGTAAGCCTATTTCAGTTCCTTTGGAGCAGAATGTGAAGCTGAGCGCAGATGCAGGTGAGCTTCTGGAGGACCCTACTATGTACAGATGCATAGTAGGAAGTTTGATTTACATGACTATTACCAGGCCAAATTTGAGCTATGCTGTTGGGTTGGTAAGTCAGTTTATGCAGGCTCCAAGGAAACCGCATTTGGATGCAGCTAGACGCATACTCAGGTATGTGAAGTCCACATTGCAGTATGGACTATTTTATGAGGCTGGGGTTCAGATACAGTTGCATGGATACACTGATGCTGATTGGGCTGGTATCATTTCAGATAGACGATCCACCAGTGGATATGTGTTCTCTTTTGGGAGTGCTGCAGTCACTTGGAGCAGCAAGAAACAGCCTACAGTTGCCTTGTCGAGCATAGAGGCTGAGTACAGGGGTGCAGCAATGGCTACATGTGAGGTAGCTTGGTTGCATAAGCTACTCTATGATATGCATCAGTCTACAGATGAGCCAGTTGTCATTTATTGTGACAACATGAGCAATATACACTTGGCAAAGAACCCAGTCTTTCATGCTAGAACAAAGCACATTGAGGTGCATTATCACTATGTGTGGGAGAAAGTGTTACTACGTCTTATTGATCTAGTTTATGTTAGCACAGAGGATCAGGTAGCTGACATCTTCACAAAAGCATTGGGTGCAGAGAAGCTGTGCAAGTTCAGAGACCTACTTGGTGTGCAGGAATTGGGATTGAGCTCGAGGGGGAGTGTTGAGATATCGAGCTCCACTCGCGATATGCCAGGGTGAATATTGTGCATTTATGTCACCGACTTGTTAGCTGGAGGTGCGGTTGGTACACCGCCCACGAATAATAGCTGGATGACAGCTATCCTTATCTACACTAGTTCGTGGCTCAGTTAGTATGCCACCTTAGTTAGTTGAGTTTGGTTTGAGACCCACATATAGGGTTCTTCTATTTCTTTGTACTAGAGTTCTTTTGGCTTACACAACTAAGAAGAGGAAAACTGTTTTCAGCCTCCACCTTTGTGTGTATTCCCCCATTGTGATTGTGAGAAAGCCTCAAGTGAGACTCCTTCCCTCTCTCCCACTATCTTCACAGCCCTTTGCTGTCGTCGATCCCCTTCAATATGAGCTTATGCTCGCAGTCGATACAACTGGCTTCTGCCGTACATGTGATGATCTTACAACATGTTTTGTTGGAGCTTTTGGAGAAGCCATTTGCTCTATGGTAGTATGGAGAAGGACCTTGCACTCGCCAAGCGCATTCGCTCTGATCCCTCCCTTAAGCCCTAGATGTTGTTTAGGTTCATTTGGTGTAACCTGAATCATTTTGTAAATCTCTGCCCTTTGAGGCCAATGAATAAAAGATATTTTTATGTTCTATTACTGCTCCCATGTTATTATACATGTTGCGTGATGATTATCATCAGTTTATGTAGTTCAGTGTGAATTTTAGTGGTCAAATGATGTTTTTTCACCATGGTGCAGAAGGCAAATGTGTTCGGCATCGGAGCTTGGTCAAACAGGCCCCATATGTGCCATAGTAGGTTTTGCCATTTTTGGGCTCCCCACACGATGCCGATCACATTTGCCTTCTACCATGCAGTGAGATTCTTACCAAGTTGCCCAGAAATGACCATTATAGTGCAAATATTTATATGATCGCATGCTTTTGAACAAAATAGTGAATGAAAATATTAATGCCAACAACAGTTAAAGTTACAAAATACAATGACAGTATAAAATAAATTTTTTAAAAGCACACAAAACGAGGCACTGTATAAAAAGTATAACTGTATTCATATAAAATAAAATTTCCATACAATAAGGCTTTAGAGCCTTTATCTCTTCCCTAAAACATTAAGAACATCGGGCTTTGAATTCCCAAATACACTCCTATCTCTATACCTAGTTGATAGAGAGTCAATGCTATTGTCGTTGCTGGCTAGGGACATGGCTACTGCCATCAATGCCATTCCTTGAAAATTGGTTCCAAAGGCATTGAGGGCAGCCATGCGGTTCACCAAAATGACCTTGCAGCATTGCGATTGATGTCAGCATGACCAATCACTCTTGACAAGGCCTTGCACTTCAGGAAGTCCTCAACCACAAAGCGCCCTTTTGCTTGGCCAAGGTAATGTGCTAGTGAATGATCTCAACCGAAGCTACTACGAACAAGGCACTGCTGAGATGAGAATAGGTCGACCTCAAATGCCTCCTCCAACAGTCCAACATTACATTAGAATTTCATTAAAGCAAAAGTATAATAAGAGAGAAGAAATTCAAAGCTCTATGGAGTCATATGCTCAATCCCTTCCTCTTTGTCAATGAGGATGGATCTAGAGGCCTTCTGCTGCCCTGAGTGAGATGTGGAGGCTTCTTCTTGAACATTAGGTAGGTCAGAGTAGATTGATGTCTCTGCATCTTTGATTTGGGCCAGTGTCAAAGCAAGAACCTCTTTTATTGAATCATCTGCTCCCAAAAATCTAGGTTCTTGCATAGTCCCATCCACCTCGTATCCACACAGGATACCAAGAGCTTCATCCTCCCAGAGACCAAACATTACCTCTATGTCATGGAGAAAGAGGTACTGTTCTCCATCGACAAGAACCGCCCCCTCTCCTCTCACCCCCTGCCCTCACCCCCCGCCCACCGCCCTGCCCCCCTCTCCTCTTCCCCCTCGCCCCCTCCCATCTCACCCTCTCCCCTCTCCCCCCCTCTCCCTGTTCAAACCCCCTGGTAGCTCAAAGTTTTAATGTGTTGACTAGCCCTCACAGTCATGATAGGTAGATATTGGTATTGGATTTAGTCACACACACACACACACACACATAGAGAGAGAGAGAGAGAGAGAGAGAGAGAGAGGACTCAAATCATATCTTTTAAGCTATGCTTTGAGATAGTGGCAATTTAGTAACCTAATATCAAGCTCTACAAAGCGGAGAAAGTGTGTTTGAAAGAACATTTGAATGTGGAATGGTCTTAAGGACAATTCTACTATAGGATGTTATTGCGAATGATCATGTACAATTTAAATCTCCAAGAGTTCTGCCACTTATGTACCTTTTGGGCATGACAAAACTTGACCACTTTAAAGTGGAAAAAGAGTACCGGTAACCTTATTGTATATATAACCTTCTACATAACCTTTCCCTATATTTATAACCTTCTACATTTCAAATGATAAGAAGCACAAAATTTTATGTTGGGATATCTCAAGGTGTATGCCTCAGGCACACCTTATGTTTTTATGTGTGAGTGCTAGAGGCACAGTTAGGTGCCCACAAGCACAGTTAGGTGGTGGAAAAGCCACATAGGATGATTGAGTGAATCTAGGAGCAGATTGAGGAGATGATTGTGGAGCTCTGAAGTCATCAGTGATGTCAGTGACCTTGTATGAGGTGCCTACTTAAGGACCTCTTTCTTCTTCATTCTATAAGCAAGTATTCTGATTTTGTGTCAACTCTACTCTTTCCTTTCAGTGTTCCAACATGGTATCAGAGCCATTTGATCCTCCTTGAGCCCTAGTTAGGTGCCACATCATCATCTTCTTCTTCACCTCCATCTTCCACCTTCCCTTCCAAAATCGATTTTGGAAGTGCAAGTTCTCTTCAAACCTGCATTCTCAGCATCTCATCCTTTAGGAGAGTCTTCCCAAGGGCAGGGCGAATCTGCAGAACAAGCTACACGACTTATCTCGCCATCTTCTGGGCGGCATTGTCTCAGGAAGCCGCGACGATCTTTTTCCTGGTTCTCACTGTGGAGAGCTACATTGTCGATTTCCTCTCAGAGGGAACTGGGCGACATCACGACCTCCCTGCTCATCAAGTCTGAGCCCTTTTGGAGTAGTATTTGGGTAGTTTTCGACGAAAAACTAGTCCATTTTTCCTCTACAATGGTGGGTGACGTGGCCGTTTTCTGCGCAAATCCTTTCTGAGGGAGAAGCTCTACCTATTTACCTTTCTCTTCAGTACAAAAGCCCTATGAATTCCAACCTTTGCATAACGATTTGGAGTAGATTTCTGAGTTGCCTCTTTGGCCATGAAAGCTTGACTATGCAAGTCTAAGTTTGACCTTGGACAGTCAAAGTTTGACCAAGATTTATTTTCAGTCTGCTATGCTCATTTTTCTAGCATCTACCTGGTCATTTCTTGCTTAGACAGCTTGCATTTCAAGATTGTTACTCTTTGAAAAGATTACCTTTTATTGCTCATATTTCACCTGTAAGAGAGAAGACACTACCCAATACTTGGGTTAGAGCCTCTCATGGCTTGCTTATGCCAAATATGTGAAAAGCCAAAACATAAAGCAATGTCTTGTTATGCTAGGATAAAAATGCCAACCTGACTTCCTTATTGAAGATTGCCAAAACAATGGTTGCCAAAAAGGAAGCAAATACAGAGATCTACACTCATGGCACTTTTATTTGACTCCAAGTACAAGAAAAAGATGAAGGTCAGACACCTAAGATATGCTTCTCTACACAACTATGGAGATGACAAGATAATTGTTCTCATGAAGGATATGACTTTCAGATCCACTTGTTCTATCATAGCACCATCTTATAAGGCATTAGACACTGCCCATGTGGTAAGACCTTGCCTTGACATGGATATTTTGCCTCCACAAGATGAGGCATCCCATGAAGATTATGCATTTTAAATCATCTCTATGTATGCTCCAGATCTCTCTTTTTATGTCAAGGTACTCAGCCTGGATAGTCCTCCAAAATGAATGAAAATAAACTATTGTGTGTTGTGTGTTTTTGTAAACACCTCTGGTCACCTTATGATGTAGGCCATGTGTATGTTTTGTTCCATGGTACCTCTTGCAGACATTGTGTGCATGTACATGTAGGGGAGATAACCATTGGAAGGTCTGTTTGTATCCCTTTCTGTTACCTTACACCCAAGGGAACCCTTGCTAGCATGAGAACCTAGCCATAGATTAATCCTTGACCACCATGAGATGGCATGAGAAACTATGAGACTAGATGTATCCATGACATAGCCTGAGGCATTTCCTTGAGGGGGGGTTTGTTGGGATATCTCAAGGTGTATGCCTCAGGCACACCTTATGTTTTTATGTGTGAGTGCTAGAGGCACAGTTAGGTGCCCACAAGCACAGTTAGGTGGTGGAAAAGCCACATAGGATGATTGAGTGAATCTAGGAGCAGATTGAGGAGATGATTGTGGAGCTCTGAAGTCATCAGTGATGTCAGTGACCTTGTATGAGGTGCCTACTTAAGGACCTCTTTCTTCTTCATTCTATAAGCAAGTATTCTGATTTTGTGTCAACTCTACTCTTTCCTTTCAGTGTTCCAACATTTTGTTCATACAACATTGCTTTATGTTACACCACGAATGATTGTAATTACTTGTAAAGAAACATTGAGTTTGGTTTGATGGCATAGCCTCCCAGTTTCACAACCTGAGTGCAAAACTCCCTGAGGGTTCCATCTACCCACTCGACTATCTCAACACGCATGTCCACAAATCATGCCCGCAGATCCCCGAGTCCATCCGTCGAGGCAATCAATTGCTAGTCTCTACCATATCCTTTGCAATCAGCAATTCTCTGTAATTTGTCAATGGGGAAATCTCCAAAGTGTTGCACGTGTGGAACCCTTTGAATTCACAAAGTTAAAACTTTGTTTGACTATTGTAAGCCTTGGGTGCCCAAATCTTTAATTCCTTTTTTCTTTTTAAATAGAGAGAACCCAAAGGTTCATAAAAGCACCTTTAAGGGATTTTTTTAAAAAAGAAGACATTTTGTGGAGGAACTACTACAGAGAGGATTGATAAGACCCATTAGTTCTCCTTATGGGGCACCTGTCTTGTTAGTCAAAAAGAAAAATGGAACCTATAGAATGTGCATAGACTACCGTGCACTACACAAAATCACACTGAGTAATAAATACCCAATTCCTAGGATTGATGATCTTTTAAACAAATTTAAAGGGGCTAAGGTCTTTAGTTAGATTGATCTTAAATTAGACTATCATCAAGTTCATATGATAGAAGAGGATATATACAAGACTTCCTTTCGAAAAACGGGACATTATGAATTCCTAGTTATACCTTTTGGGCTAACTAATTTATTTATGTCACCGACTTGCTAGCTACAAATGCAGTTGGTACATAGACCTATTAAGAGAGAGGGAGAGAGGTAAGGAGTCTCACTTGTATCTTTCTCACATACACAATGGGGGAATACACCCAAAGGTGGAGGCTGAAAACAGTTTTCCTCTTCTTAGTTGTGAAAGCCAAAAACTCTCTCTTACAAAAAGGAATAGATGAACCGTATATGTGGGTCTCAAACCAAACTCAACTAGCCTAGGTGGCATACTAATTGAGCCACTAACTAGAGTACATAAAGATAGTTGTCATCCAGCTATTATTCATGGGTGGTGTACCAACCGCATCGGTAACTAACAAGTCGGTGATATAAATGCACAACGGTCACCTTGGCATATCACGAGTGGAGCTCGATATATCAACACTCCCCCTCGAGCTCAATCCCAATTCCTGCACACCAAGTAGGTCTCTCAACTTGCATAGCTTCTGTGCACCCAATGCCTTCGTGAATATGTCAGCTACCTGATCCTCTATGCTGACATAAACTAGATCAATAAAACCTACTAGAACCTTCTCCCGCACTTAGTGGTAATGTACCTCAATGTGCTTTGTTCTAGCATGATAGACTAGGTTATTTACCAAGTGTATACTGCTCATGTTGTCACAATAAATGACAATTGGCCCATCTATAGACTGATGCATATCATAAAGCAGCTTATGCAACCAAGCTCACATGCAACCATTGCTACACCCCTGTATTCAGCCTCTGTGCTTGATAAGGCAACTGTAGGCTGTTTCTTGCTGCTCCAAGTGACTGCAGCACTCCCAAAAGAAAACACATATCCACTAGTAGATTGTCTATCAGAAATACTACCAGCCCAATCAGAATCAGTGTATCCATGCAACTATATCTGAACCCTAGTCTCATAAAATAGTCCATATTGCAATGTGGACTTCACATACCTCAGTATGCATCTAGCTGCATCTAAATGTGGTTTCCTTGGAGCCTACATAAACTGACTTACCAACCCAATAGCATAGCTCAAATCTGGCCTGGTAATAGTCATATAAATCACAGTGGTGGCTAATATCAAAAATATATATTTGTTGACATTTATAAATATATAGGTCCTAGGTATTGGTCAACTCCAGTGACACCATAGCTGTTGGTCAACTTGCTAGAGATAGCATCTTACCTTAGGTGAATAAACTATCTTTTTTGTCACTTTTTTTTTTGGGAATAATTTTAGCTACATATTAGTGAGTAAGATCTATATTATTTTTTCTTATAGATTCATTCCTGATTCAATTTTTTTGTTGGAACTCCAAGTTGGAGACTATGTTTTTGGGGGATACATGCACCAAGGATATTATTGTATTGTTCCTCGATGAGTTGCAGGCACCTGGCTTCAAATAGATGTCAAGACTTGTCATTGTTGATATATTCCAAAGGAACATGAATCACATGTGCCCACTTAGCAATGTGAGATTTTTTATTATAGTATGTCCGATGTTCTTGTATACATGCACAGCAATAACATGATAATTGTATTGCTCTCAAATTAGTAGGACCATCCTTTGAAAAGCTGCTCACATAATGCATCGACTAAGAGCCATGTACCTATCTAGTCTTCAAGAAGTATATCCATATCCTTCTACTGTAGTCGTTGATCAGCATCATGAAGTAGTAGGAACCACCCAAAGCTTCCATCTCCATCTTTTTGCAGAGGTCCATGTGAACGAGCTCTAGAGGAGCCTTTGCCCTGCTTGCCTCTTTAGGAAAGGGCTGCCGATGCTGCTTGCTTATCATGCAAGCTTCACATACATCGGGCAGATCTGTAATTTCTGGTAGGCCTGCAATCATTCCACTTTTATGCGTCTCCTTTAAAGAAATAAGGTTTAGATGACCAAACCTCTCATGCCATAGCTTAGTATTGCTCACATCGGCTTGAGCACTGAAAGCTGAGAGTTCGTAGATGTTGTTGCGGTGCATACCTTTACCAATGACCTTCCCTTGAAGATCCAAAATCTGTGCGCCATTCTTATCGAAGTGAACTTTGAGGTCCCGATCCGTGATCGCAGAAACAGACAACAAGTTCCTCTTGATATCTAGCACATAAAGAACATTGGACAACTATTTTTATACAACTCCATCTGACTTGAGAGCAATCATACCTTTTCCTTTTGCTAGACATTTTGCATCATTGCATGAGAGGATCTGCCAAGGGTCCACATAAGCTTCCCAAGAGGCAAAGAGGTGATATTTTGCATAAATGGAAGGGACGCATCCTGAAGTTCAAGCTTGAGAAGAAAGGATTGCTTGCAAAGGTGCAACACATATACATGGGGAAGGACATGCACCTTCCTCTGTTAAGCAATCAATCAACAATACCATCGCATTGTAAGTCTGCATTTTGTGTAAAATTTTGAAGTGTAATGAGTCAGCTTGAAATTGTATTTTGAAATAAAACCAGTGTGATGAGTCAGTTTGAAATTGTATTTTGAAATAGCATTTGTTCATAGCAGATGTATTTCCTTCAGACTTTTAGGAGTGGGAACCAATCGATTGCTTCTTAGGGGGTGTGATTTTTTGGTGAGCTTTTTGTCATGAGCTTTTTTTCAATTTTCATGAATATTGCGAGCTTTTCATTCACCTGAGAGAGAGAGAGGGGGGGGGTCATGGAGTGGGGTGGGTTGAAAGTTTGGGTTGTGGTTGCAGTTAAGAGGAGAGAGGGGGGTGAGGGGAGATAAAGGAAAGGGGGAGGGACGGGCGCATGGGTAAGGTGGCATGGAGAAGGGAGGGGAGGGGAGTTGGAACATATATTCATTATCATAGTGGAGAACGTAGAGGGGGAACTTATAAGGTATGCAAAGAGGAGTGCAAGGAGGAGAGAGAGGATGAGGAATGTGAAAGTTATGTTCATCTACTAAATCTAAAGGGGAAGGGAGAGCATGTGGGAAATTTGTTTATTTTCAAAGTGTATAATTTGAAACTTTTGACCTCATATTTGGATTCCTCGTCAAATTTCGGTCATTTTGAGTACCAACATGACCATATTCTGATAAAAATTGGAAAAATGGTGTTTTTGTCATTTTGGCCTGTTTGGGGCCTATTTTGAGTCTGCTTTGAATATGGACATATCTTCCATAATTAAAAAATGACTCAAAACAGGCCCCAAACAGGCCAAAATGACAAAAACACCATTTTTCCAATTTTTATCAGAATATGGTCATGTTGGTACTCAAAATGACCGGAATTCGACGAGGAATCCAAATATGAGGTCAAATCTGTCAAATTATACACTTTTAAAATGTACATATCTCCCATAGTTCCTCCCTTCTACTTTGAATATGGACATATCTTCCATAATTTTTTGCCTCCTACTGCCACTCATATCCTCCCCCCCCTTGTGCATAGTATACACTCTTCCACCCCTCCCACATGCTATGAAAATGAACATATCCTATATTCTCTCCCCCTCTTTCTAACCTCCCCATCTTTCTTATAACAAAAACATGTATGGATTTCTAAAAAAAGCTCGTAAAAACAAAGGAAATGGTAAAAAAGCTCACATTAAAAAGCTCGCCAAAAGATTTCCCCCCTTCTTAGGTAAGTTTACTGCCGTTCATGAGGACTTAGGAAGGCAAATGCATGCTGGAGAGAAGTCCTTCTCTTTGAAATAGATTGAAGACATGGATTGCAGCATGGTTGACACAAGAACAATGCAATCATACAAGAAAAAGATTGCAAAGGATGTGGGCATGGCCATGAAGTTTACATTTGGCTCTAAATGGGTAAGGTTGTCTTGGTTTATGCCTCTGCACATTTTTGCTTCTTGTTTTCATAATATCCAGATGCACAAAACAAAAACCATGTGGTCATGCAAGTGCCTACATGAGAATGCCCTTGAGGAATTTCTTGGGGTGAATTGGGGAAGCAGGTCAGGTGAACAAAAGGGTGATCTATTTCAATGCCATGTATGTAAGGACAATGTGGTTGTCAAGTACCACATCTCTTGCCAAATGTTATATTTTGCTTTCCAATATAGGCGTTGGAAGAAAACAGGTGACAATTGGCTCCCCCTTGACTCTAACGATGATGATAATACAGGGGTAAGATTATGTATTGGTTCTCATTTAGGAGATGTTAAGAATGTGACTGTCACATCACAGTGGACTCTCAGGGACATGCGGGAACACCTATTGGTCATGGAGGATGGCATGTTTGGGTCCTTTCACTTTACCTTAAATGGTGAAAAGGTAGGAAAGCATGCAGAGAAGCTTGTGCATAGTGCCACTTTTATCCCTCCTGCAATATTGAAGATTGTCTAGAAAATGTGGGGTGGAACAATTGTGGATTTTGAATTTTCCAATTAATAATGGTGCAATTAATTTTGATGTTTTGAATGGTTTTGTTTCATGTCAATGTCAAGTTTTTCTCAAAAATTTATAATTCTTTTTATTTTTTATATTTAGAACATTTGGGTATATATAGGTTATAAAGTTACTTTAGTTTCAAAGTTTCACTATCATAGCCATAGTTCTCCTAGCTACCAAACTACCATTGATTCTGCTAGGTCTTGCTTCCATGATTTCATCTCCCGTACTCCATTAATTGATAGAGAGGAGGAGTTATTTCTAGTCTTTGATAACAGCATAGATGTCCTAGGCACCTACTTGGGAGCTCAAGATGATTTTGAAGACCTCATCAAGTAGATGCAAGACTACATCGTGAGTTTTGCATATCAACTTGATGAATCTACAAAAAGATGGGTCCCAATTGATTATTTGAAGTACTTGTTCAATCAAGAACCCAAGTTCATGAAGCATTTAGATCGCTTTTGAGCCTAGCTCACACCCCTAGGGTTTAGGGAGGTGGACACTAATGACCTCCTAGCATGTGGAGTCATCGAAAACATAGGAAATAGGTCCCTATCCTAGGAAATGACCTTTATTTTCCTTCTCTAGGAGGGACAAATGGAAGAGGAGGCCTTGACCTCAAGCCCTAACCCTGCCCCTGCCCTTTCCAATCCTCTTATTTCTGTAGATGAGCCCAACATCTACAATGAAGAGCCCTTAGATGAAGAAGCTGAGGAGCAGGAAGCTACATTGGCCCTAGAAGTTCTCCAGCGACCTCCTGAACCCCATTCTACTTCTCAACTTCCATCCACCTTGGGCACTACCTCTGTTGATCCTGCAACAATGATATGGTTTCTTGCTCCCCTTCTTGTCGATGGAGAACAATACCTCTTTCTCCATGACATAGAGGTTATGTTTGGTCTCCAGGAGGATGAATCTCTTGGTATCCTATGTGGATACGAGGTGGACATGACTATGCAAGAACCTTGGTTTTTGGGAGCAGATGATTCAATAACACTGGCCCAAATCAAAGATGCAGAGACATCAATCTACTCCAACCTACCTGATGTTCTTGAAGAAGCCTCCACATCTCACTCCAGACAACAGGAGGCCTCTAGATCCATCCTCATTTACAAAGAGGAAGGGATTGAGCATGATGACTCCATAGTGGTAAGAAACTATGAGCTTTGAATTTCTTCTCTCTTGGTATACTTTTGCTTTAATGGAATTCTAATGTAATGTTGGACTATTGTCGGAGGCATTTGAGGTCAACCTATTCTCATCTCAGCAATGCCTTGTTCGCAGTAGCTTCGCGGCCGAGATCACTCACTGGCACATTACCTTGGCCAAGCAAAAGGGTGCCTTGTGGTTATCCACAAAAATTTTTCTCCACATGGCACTGATGACCTCCTAAAGTGCAAGGCCTTGTCAAGAGTGATTGGTCATGCTGACATCAATCGCAATGCTAACAAGGTCATTTTGATGAACCGCATGGCTGCCCTCAATGCCTTTGGAACCAATTTTCAAGGTATGGCATTGACGGCAGCAGCCATGTCCCTAGCTAGCAATGACAATAGCAATGGCTCTCTATCGACTAGGTTTAGAGCTAGGAGTGTATTTGGGAATTCAAAGCCCAATGTTCTTAGTGTTTTAGAGAAGAGAGAAAGGCTTTGAAGCCTTACTGTATAGAAATTTTATTTTATATGAATACAGCTATACTTTTTATACCGTGCCCCATTTTGTGTTCTTTTACAAAATTTACTTTATATTATCATTGTATTTTGTAACTTTAATTGTTGTTGGCATTAATATTTTCATTCACTATTCTATTCAAAAGCATGCAATCAGATAAATATTTGCGCTATAATGGTCATTTTTTAGCAATCCAGTAAGAATCTCACTGCGTGGTAGAAGGCAAATGTCTTCGGCATACAGGCCCCATACGCGTCATAGAGGGTTTTTCCTTTTTTGGGCTCCTTGTGCGATGTCGAACACATTTGCCTTCTACCACACGGTGAAAAAACATCATTTGACCACTCAAATTCACACTAAACTTGATAAACTGACAAAAAGCATCACATAATATGTATAATTACATGGGAACAGTAATAGAACATAAAAATATCTTATATTCATTGGCTTTAAAGGATAGAGATTTACAAAATGATTCAGGTCACGCCAAATGAACCTAAACAACATCTAGGTCCTAAGGGAGGGATTGTTTGGAGCGGATGCGCTTGGCGAGTGCAAGGTCCTTGTCCATCATTGTTACTCTTTTGGCATGGATAGCACATAAGTTCATGTCTTCAAAAAGACCTACTATCATCTGCTCCATTGCCTTTAGATCCTTGGTGATCATTGCCCTCTTGGCCATTGGGGCTTGTTGTATGTTCGGAGGCCATGGCATTGTGAGGAGGACAACGGGTAGCATCTAAACGGCGTCTAGTGGGTCTAGCAGTTTGTTTAACTCATGCCATAGAAATGAGGGATTTTAGGGTTTTGAAGTGCTTTATATAGTCTTTTTTAAAGCACTTTAGGGTTTTTCTTTTAAATTAGGGTTTTTTGAGTGCACCTCCTCCCCCCCAATCTTTTGTCGCTAGTTCGGTAATACTTAATCTTCACCACCCTCCCTCCCAACCCACTCACCCCTCCGCCCTGCCATGTCGCACATGCAATTCTACAATTTCCAAACAAATTTGTGAATTTTGGAATCTATAATTGACTCAAAATAGTGTTAACTTTATTCATCAAACATTTTACATTTGGGGCTCTCTTAGGACCCAACGCCTCCCCTGTCTAACTCTACGTTGCAACCAAAGTGCAACCCCTTGGCTCCCTGTTGAGGACTTCCAAGTAGCACATCTCCTTGTCTTCTTGACATGTTGAACTGCTTTTGCAAGACTTGAGACCTCTACTTTATTGCGCTTGAGAGTCCTGGCCTCTAGACATGTATAAAACCAATTGAACATTTCATGTAGTGCATTGCTTCATGCGATACCACCCCCATGCCTTGTATTCTTGAAGTATGCTGCCTTTGCTCTGTAGTGTGATTTCTCCATTCCTTGAGTATTCCAAATGGACAGAGGGCCCCATTGCTCCACAAACCATGGTGCATGTGCATAAAGAATGTGCTGTAAAGAAAAACATTGTATTAGAAACATAAACTACTCAAGTTTAAAGCACAAAATTTCAACCTGAGGAGGATTACCATGTAATGTGTAATATGTGACTCCCCCCATGCCTCTACCATCAATGATATGGATTCTCCCAATGCCATCCTGAATCTCTCATAGTAAAGCTCATCTGTTTGACCTCGTCTAAGCAACTTTATAAATGCATCAAGCTTTGTCCACAGTTTTGCTCTCAAAGTAGCAATTTGCAGATGTGAAGGTTGATTTGTGGTGCACTCACACAAATCTTTCTAGTACTCACAACCTAGGGTGCTTTGAGCCAATGTATGTTTTTCTTTATCAGCACTGTGGTTGGACAAGAACCTCCTTGCATTTCCTCCACCCATGGACACTTTAGTAGGAATATTTTGTGTCTTTCCTGATTGTTTCTTGTCTTGCTTAAGCTTCACATTGCCTCCATGAAATCCCATTAGTGAGAGTAGTTCTTCAGCTTTTGCAATGCATTGTGCAGATACTTGCTGTGGCCTCAAATTCCAAGCATAAACTAGATGGAGATAGAGTAACTTATCAAGTATACGTAGTTCAGCATGCAAAGTACACATGTGTACGTGCTGCAATGGAATTGGTAGAATGGGGTCCCACTTAGGATACTTTTTGTGATGATCAACAGCTGTACTTTGGTTGCAAGAAAGGATGCCATTTTCCCACTGTAGGCTTCCCTTTTGCATCTTCTGAGAGTGGGTGCAATACAAGCATGTCCATTTTGCATCTGCACCTGTATCACAACCATACAAGCACTTGAGGGTCTTCAAATCACTAGCTAGATGCCATTCAACTTGAAACATTCCATGCCCATCCACAATGAATGTTTGCCATGCCTCTTCTCTTCGAATAATTGATGGGATGCTGGTTCTCTCCAAAACCCACTTCAATGTCTCATGGCACTCCTTTGGGGTCTCAAAGGCTACAAGCCACCATACGTCCTTCTCAGATTAGACTGAGAAACCCTGCTCAACTTCCTCATCCCCTTCAGCAAAATGCAAGGCGTTGTTCATAATATGAATGCTCACCCTCTCTAGCTTGTGCTCTTTTACCAACTGAGCTTCATCCATTTTTATAACAAATACTAGCTTGCCATCTATACAATGAAAGATAAATTTAGTAAGGATATAGAAATCAAAAGAAATAAAGTTGAATGTGAAGAGGGAATTTCTCTTACCTTCTTGTCTCATCCCATAGAATTTGACCATGGCTCTCTGCAAATTCTCTACATCCACATAAACATTATTGAAAGCATTCATCTCAAACATTTGGATGCCTGATTTCTTTTTACTCTTCCAAGTCATTGTGCCACTTACACAATGGTATCCTCCAAGCTTTTCTCTAGCACATTGGTTTGTTTCTTGACGTGCAAGCCTTACAGACCACGGTGTTGGCAATGGCATTGTAGATATCTTATATTTTTCCTCCATAACAGACTTGAAAATTTTAAAAATAGAGTTGTAAGCTTCACGACTTACACCAGCAGCATCACAAACTCCAAGCACCTCCTTTGCTTGGATGAGGCCCTTGAAATCCTTCATTACCTCTCTAGCAACTTGTTTATGTAGCCCTTTTTGTCTAGGGTCCTTCAACGCTTCCATGACATCACTTGGCTTTATTAAACTTCTTTGAACATATGAAGGATCACTACATCCTCCATGAAATACCTAAAGTAGAGTACAAATGAGCCTTAGTGGAAAGAATTGAACACCACAGATATTTTGGGGTAAGAAATTTCATTGAAAATTTGGGGAACTAACTTGCAGCTCGTATTCTCCTCTTTCGAGCACCACTATTGGTTGATAATGCATCCATAGATTGCAATTGTCTTTTCCTCTCCTTCACTCCCAAAGGTGTTCCCTTCATGTTTTGTACTCATTCTATCGACTTCTCTCGTTCCTTCTCCACAACACGTTGAACTTGGCCATAGATAGACCTTTCCAAATCTTGTTTGCTTTTAGCAAGCTTCTGGATTGATTCTTCCAATTCATGTCGCTCCAAGTCTAGTGCACGTGCTTTGTCACTGAGTTCTTTGTTTTGCAATTGGAGATCCTACATACTATTATGCATTGCCACAATAGTAATGTTTCCCAAATGTGCAAGTTCTTCTGCTTGGGCTCTCTGCACCTCGCTTGCTTGCATAGCCAATGTCTGAGAATGGTTCAATCAATTGTAATAACTGAGCAATCCAGCATGTCCCTTGCCAACAAACCAAACAACATCATGCATTGTATGAAAAGGAGGACTCTTTTGGGTGGCAGGGTCTAAAGGATACAAGTTTCCATCCACCCAAAGGTCAAGATGCTTCTTCCCTTACAATCGAAGACTATGGAGCACACTTTGAGGAGTTCCACTATATCCCAAAGAACGTGTGCTTGCATATTCTACCTCGAGTTGTAGGTTCATATGGTACTTGTTGGATATGTCCTTGAATGGTGCCATGAGTACTCAAAGAGAGGTATCAGTGATGCAGGCTAAAATGTAGGGGAGATCTGGCAAAGATGGAGCAGTGAGAGGGAGAGAGTAGCAAGGAAGAGGGAGGAGGAGAAGCAGATGAGGGCAAGAGGAAGAGGAAGAGAAGACTAGGGCGACAGGTGTAGAAGGGAGGAGGAGGGGAGAGATGATACAAGAGGGAGGAGGAGGGGAGAGATTCTGCAGAAGGGAGGAGCAGTGGAGAGGGATCCTGGGTAGTTGGAGAACGAGGGGAGAGGAAGGAGGGAGGAGGAGCCAGAAGGAGAAGGAGTGGGTGTGGAGGAGGAAGGAGGAAGGAGGGAGGAGCAGGAGGGAGGGGGGAGGAGGAACAGCAGTGGAGGAGGAGGGAGAGGGAGGGCAGGATGAGCAGGTATTGGGGAGGGAGGAAGGGGGAGGGTAGAAGGGGCAGGCGTGGAGGAGGGAGGGAGGGAGGGGGATGAGGAGGAAGGGGGAGGAGGGAGTAAGGAGGGGGAGGGGACGAGAGGGGAGGGGGAGGAGGGAGGGAGGGAGGGGGAGGAGGGAGTGAGGAGGGGGAGTGAGGGAGGGGGAGGGAGGAGGGGCAGGGAGGGAGGGAGGAGAGAGAAGGAGGGAGGGAATTCAAAATTTGAATTTTTGAATTTTTAATTTTTTGGTTCCCACTTACGAGTAAGAGTTGTGTAAGAGGTGTAAGAGTTGGGGTCACTTGTGGGCTAAACGCACCTAGGTGAGGGGGGGTTAGGACTTTTTGGAACCTACCTTGGCCCTTTCATTAGGACTAATCCATTTCTTAATCCATTCCTTATGAGGCCCTTTCGAGACCCTAATGTGAGCCTATTTTGCATAGGTCTACTAAAGCTAGGTATCCTATTAATAGGCTGAAATATGATGGATTTACAGCCATTCACTATACTTATATGGTCAAAGTGATACATGAACCAGAACCACTTCTTTTGAGCAAGCCATGGGAAAAGAAAAATGGGAGAAAGCCATGGATGAAGAAATGGATGCCTTGGAAGCAAATGCTACATGGGAATTGGTGCCTTTGCCTAAAGACAAGAATGCAATTGGCTACAAGTGGGTTTATAAGGTGAAGCACAATGTATATGGTTCTTTGAACAGATACAAGACAAGATTATTTGTCAACGGGTATGCATAGACATATGGCATTGATTATGAAGAAACATTCAGTCCATTTGCAAGGATGGCAGCCGTAAGAGCAGTCATTGCTATGGCTGCATCAAAGGGATGGTCTTTACATCAGATGGATGTAAAGAATGCTTTCTTGCATGGTGATTTGCAAGAAGAGGTCTATATGGAGCAGCCACCAGGTTATGTTCATGCTGTTCATCCTGAGTTTGTTTGCAAGTTGAAGAAAGCCTTGTATGGCTTGAAGCAAGCACCTAGAGCATGGTCTGACAAGATCGGACAATATCTTGTCACTATTGGCTTTCAGATTTCCAAGGCAAATTTCTCACTTTATGTGAGAAAAACAAAGAAAGGTATTATGCTGCTTGTCATTTATGTTGATGACTTGATCATCACAGGTGATAGTGATGAAGATATCCTTCATGTGAAAATGCTATTGAAGTAGAAGTTTGAGATGAAGGATTTGGGAGAGCTGTGTTACTTCTTGGGCATTGAGGTGATTAGATCCACAAGTGGGATATGGCTCTTGCAAAGGCAGTATGGATTGGACATGATATCCAAATATGGGATGATAGGCTGTAAGCCTATTTCAGTTCCTTTGGAGCAAAATGTGAAGTTGAGAGCAGATGCAGGTGAGCTTCTAGAAGACCCTACTATGTATAGACACATAGTAGGAAGTTTGATTTATATGACTATTACCAGGCTAGATTTGAGCTATGCGGTTGGGTCGGTAAGTCAGTTTATGCAGGCTCCAAGGAAACCTTATTTGGATGCAGCTAGACACATACTAAGGTATGTGAAGTCCAGATTGTAGTATGGACTATTTTATGACACTGGCATTCAGATACAGTTGCATGGATACACCGATGCTGATTAGGCTAGTAGTATTTTTTATAGATGATCTACCAGTGGATATGTATTCTCTTTTGGGAGTGCTGCAGTCACTTGGAGCAGCAAGAAATAGCCTATAGTTGCCTTGTCAAGCACGAAGGCTCAGTATAGGGGTGCAGCAATGGCTGCATGTGAGGCAGCTTGCTTACATAAGCTACTTTATGATATGCATCAGTCTATAGATGGGCCAGTTGTCATTTATTGTGACAACATGAGTAGTATACGCTTGGCAAATAACCCAGTCTATCATGCTAGAACAAAGCACATTGAGGTGCATTATCACTATGTGCGGGAGAAGGTTCTAGTAGGTTTTATTGATCTAGCTTATGTCAGCATAGAGGATCAGGTAGCTGACATATTCACGAAGGCATTGTGTGCAGAGAAGCTGCACAAGTTCAGAGACCTACTTGGTGTGTAGGAACTAGGATTGAGTTCGAAGGGGAGTGTTGAGATATCACGCTCCGCTAATGATATGCCACGGTGACCGTTGTGCATTTATGTCACCGACTTGTTAGCTGCAGATGCAGTTGGTACATTGCTCATGAATAATAGCTAGATGATAGCTATCTTTATGTACTCTAGTTAGTGGCTCAGTTAGTATGCCACCTTAGTTAGCTGAGTTTGGTTTGAGACCCACATATAGGGTTCATCTATTCTTTTGTACTAAGAGAGAGTTCTTTCGACTTTCAGAACTAAGAAGAGGAAAACTATTTTCAGCCTCCACCTTTGTGTATTTTCCCCCATTGGTTATGTGAGAAAGCTGCAAGTGAGACTCCTTACTTCTCTCCCACTCTCTTCACACACTCTAGGTAGGAAGTTCAATACAACCTCTTTTGGTATGCAGAATCTCTCTTATTTGCTCCTCACTCAATGTAATAATATGTCGAATGCACATGCTACAAACAAGGTGTTGCAACTCAATTCTCCAATTGTCACTCTCTCTTTTTGAAGAGGTGGCTGTTATGAGGAAAGCAGAGGTATAGACCTAATTCACAGAACAATCATTACGTAAACACGTGTGAGGTTCTGTTACCATGACGACATGTACATATGAAAACCTTACAATGAACGGAAATTCTCTACAGAAGTGAACTCTCACAAGAACAATCGAGAAGATCTCAATCTCTCAATCTCTCTCACGATCTCATGAATTGCAATGCCTCAGCGGAAGGCAAGGGAGCTCTGATACCATGACAAAATATGAAGAGGGGAAAGGAGAAGAATGGATATGAGGAGAGAGGGCATAGCTAGAGAGCACACCACAAATGACTAATTGTACACTAGATTTAGTTGAAAGTGTAGAATATATACCAACCCATCTAGGGTTAGGGTTAGGGCATCTAATGTTGAGATATCAAGCTCCACTCGAGATATGCCAGGGTGACCGTTGTGTACTTATGTCACCGACTTGTTAGCTGGAGATGCGGTTGGTACACCGCCCACGAATAATAGCTGGATGACAGCTATCCTTATCTACTATAGTTTGTGGCTCAGTTAGTATGCCACCTTAGTTAGTTGAGTTTGGTTTGAGACCCACATATAGGGTTCTTCTATTTCTTTGTACTAGAGTTCTTTTGGCTTACACAACTAAGAAGAGGAAAACTGGTTTTCAGCCTCCACCTTCGTGTGTATTCCCCCATTGTGCATGTGAGAAAGCCTCAAGTGAGACTCCTTCCCTCTCTCCCACAATCTTCACATGGTATCAAAGCCTTGTTCGTGGTAAGGAGCTCAAGAAAGCAAGCCAAGTTCGTGGTGTCCTGGTAAGAGGACAAGTGTTGCTTTCCTATTTCGAGTTTGGGAGCAAATCTCTGCAGGTAGCACAGCCAGAAGTGCAGGAGTGCACTGTTTCAGATTGAGATGCCCTTCGCGGTGTGGCAAGAGCGCAGTATATGTTGCGGGAAAGGGCAAAGCCCTTAGTGACTTTATTTTTCTAATTAGAGGCAGTTTCGGGGCCCGTTTTGAAGGCAGAAGTTCTTCGCAAGCACTAAAAAAAAATCCCTGTTTTTTGCTGTGCGACCACTGCGCGGCTAGTCGGTGGAAAGGTGCCGCAGAAATTACATCGTATGCCTATGTGCAGAGATATTGGGAGTTGCAGATTCATGCCTGTTGCCTGTTGATGCAAAATCGTCACTAGAAAGTGACTGTGTGGTGAAATACCACTTTTGTCAGTTTTGCAGATTTGCCCGTGTGAGGCAAAAGCTGTGTTTTTTTGCAGTGACAGAATATTTTGCAGTGTTCTGTAATGGCATCTGATTCTCTTTCATAGATTGTCACTGAAAAGCTTGACAAGAACAACTTCCAGGCATGGAAGTTTAGAATGACGAATTTCTTGATGGGAAAAGGCTATTGGGAATTCATTACAGGAAATGAAGAAGAACCTGTTCTTCCTAATGTTCCCAGTCAACAGGAAATGCAGGCATTTAAAGGACGGCATGAGAGAGCCAGGAAAGTTATGTACTGGCTGTCTATCAGTATTTCGGACTCCATGATTGTGCATATTCAGGATGCAAATACGCCAAAGGAGGCATGGGATACTTTGGCAAAAATGTATAGCACAAATACGCAAGCCAGGAAAATGCAACTCAAACAGGAGTTGCACAATGTGCAGAGAGAAAATTTGAGCATAAATGACTACCACATGAAAGTGAAGAAAATTGCAGATGCACTTGCTTCCATTGGGTCGCCAGTGGATGATGATGATTTGGTTTCTGTGACCTTGAATGGTCTAGGAAACGATTATGCACAGTTCCGGACATCCATTGCCGTCCGTGAAAACTTTCCTGATTTTGAGGAGTTGATTGCTCTTCTAATTTCCAAAGAGCACAGAAATGGGGGTGCATCTTCTTCAGCAGGAACTTCAAAAGAAACTGTCTTCTACTCAAATGCTGGCAGAGGTAGAGGCAGAGGTAGAGGAGGCCGATCTGCAGGCCGTGGTAGAAATCAGAATATGCAACAAACGCAAGAAAACCAGTCCTATGCAGGAGGACGTGGGAACTCTAGAGGCAGGGGGAGCCAAAGAGGCCGTGGTGGATGGCAGAGAGGCCAAAATGCAAACAGCAATATTGAATGCTACTATTGTGGCAAAATGGGTCATATGGCTAAAGACTGCTACAAAAAGCAGAATGACATTATGAGTGGAAAATTACAGCAAGGCAATTATGCATCCTCTAGTAGACAAGGCGATGACAGAAATGAGCATTTGTTTATGGTGCAGCATATGACAAATTCTGTAACAAGTGCAAAAGAAAGCAATGATGTGTGGTATGTTGACTCGGGTGCATCAAACCACATGACAGGTCATGCAGAATGGATGCAAGATGCAAGGAAGATGGAAAAGCCAGGATTTATGGAGACTGGTGATGATACTGCACATCCTATTGTGCAGATTGGCAAAATTCCTTTGTCTATGCAGGATGGGAAAAAGAAATACTTGTCTGATGTATTTCATGTCCCGAACATCACCAAGAACCTGGTTTCTGTTGGTCAGATGGTTGAGCAGGGCTTGCAGGTCAGATTTAATCCTCATGGATGCTTTGTTGAGGATATGAAAAATAATGGTCGCTTGATAGCAAAGGGAAAGAAGAAGGGCAGGATGTTTACGTTGGATGCAGACATGCCTGAATTGAGTGCAGCAATGTTTGCACATGGGACCGGTGTAGTTGCAGATATTGATATCTGGCACAAATGCATTGGTCATGTTAATATACAGCCACTTAAATCAATGCAAGCCCAAAATATTGTTGCAGGATTGCCTAAATTCAAGGTTGCAGAAATGCACAAGGTTTGTGAAGCCTGTCAATTTGGGAAACAGGCAAGGAAACCTTTTCCTAGGCATGTTCAAGAGAGTAAAAAGCCATTGGAATTAATCCACTCTGATGTGTGGACTACAAAAGCTGCATCTATTGGAGGCTGTCACTATTTTGTCACATTTATTGATGACTTCAGCAGAAAACTGTGGGTGTATTTTATGAAAAAGAAAAGTGAAGTGTTTGGGCACTTCAAAGCTTTCAAAGCTATGGTTGAAAAAGAAACAGGCCTGCAAATAAAATGCCTAAGGTCAGATGGAGGGGGAGAGTACCTCTCAAATGAGTTTGCAAGGTTCTTGCAGGAGCATGGTATAAAGCAGCAATATTCATGCAGTCATACCCCACAGCAAAATGGAATTGCAGAAAGAAAAAACAGGCATATTGGAGAGGTATCTCGGGCTATGCTAAATGAAAAAGATCTACCAGATTATTATTGGGCTGAAGCAGTTGCTACAGCAGTCTATATAATGAACAGGACTCCCACTGCAGCAATACATGGCATGACGCCAGAGGAGATGTATACTAGTAGGAAACAAGATATTTCTCATTTGAAGATTTTTGGTTGCATTGCCTATGTCCATGTGCCAGATGAGTTGAGGTCCAAGTTGGATCCAAAAGCTGAGAAGTGAGTCTTTATTGGTTATTCTCTGCAGCAGAAAGGGTATAGATGCTATAACCCTTCTACACGTAAGTTCACAGTGAGCAGAGATGTTGTTTTTGATGAGATGAGCAGCTGGTATAAACCAGTAAATGTGATGATTGATGTAGATGCACAAAATGGTAATGCTGCACAGAATGCACAGCAGCAATCACAAAATATCAGTGGACCTTGAGTGTCCTCTACCAGTGGTTCACATACTTCGCCATGGACAGGTAGATTGAGATCAGGAGAATCCCCTCAAAGCAATGCAGAGAGTGGTACGCAGGTATCACGAAAAGGAAAAGAGAAGGTACATCAGCCCATGTTTGATGTGAATGCAGGTCACTCTTGTGTGGATGGCAAATCCAGTGGCTTAGAGCAGAGCATTGATGATGAGTTGGGTACTCCTTCTGTTGTTACACCTGGAGTAAGGAAGACCAAGGATGTTTTGAGAGCACCTGGAAGTGAGCCTATTTTGCACAGGTCTACCAGGGTTAGGTATCTTGTGGATAGGCTGAAATATGATGGATTTACAGCCATTCACTATGCCTATATGGTCAAAGTGATACAGGAACCAGAACCCACTTCTTTTGAGCAAGCCATGGGAAATGAAAAATGGGAGAAAGCCATGGATGAAGAAATGGATGCCTTGGATGCTAATGCTACATGGGAATTGGTGCCTTTGCCTAAAGGCAAGAATGCAATTGGTTGTAAGTGGGTTTATAAGATCAAGCACAATGTAGATGGTTCTGTGAATAGATACAAGGCAAGATTAGTTGTCAAGGGGTATGCACAGACATATGGCATTGATTATGAAGAAACTTTCAGCCCGGTTGCAAGGATGGCAACCGTAAGAGCAGCCATTGCTATGGCTGCATCAAAGGGATGGTCTTTACATCAGATGTATGTAAAGAATGCCTTCTTGCATGGTGATTTGCAAGAAGAGGTCTTTATGGAGCAGCCAGCAGGTTATGTTCATGCTACTCATCCTGAGTTTGTTTGCAGGTTGAAGAAAGCCTTGTATGGCTTGAAGCAAGCACCTGGAGCATGGTCTGACAAGATAGGACAGTATCTTGTCACTATTGGCTTTCAAATTTCCAAGGCAGATTTCTCACTCTATGTGAGAAAAATAGAGAAAGGGATTATGCTGCTGGTCATTTATGTTGATGATTTGATCATCACAGGTGATAGTGATGAAGATATCCTTCATGTGAAAATGTTATTGAGGCAGAAGTTTGAGATGAAGGATTTGGGAGAGCTACGTTATTTCTTGGGCATTGAGGTGATTAGATCACCAAGTGGGATACAGCTCTTGTGACAAAGTGAGGATCCTACTCTCCTAGTCACTAAGACAACATCCTAATACAACACTAATCTACGGAGGATGCAACCTAAGTGCAAGCATGATGAAGAGAGTGCTCATGACATGTATCTCAAGTCAATTAGGTTCCAAGATAGATTAACTTGGACTCATAAAGAGAATCTTGAGATAGTGCAAAGTGCTTGATTGATATTACTTCAAATGAACCTCCCTTTTATAGGTGAGGGTACTTACATCCATTTGCTTGCTCACATGTGGGATATCTCCTCCATGCCATGTGGCAGCTTACCCTTTGCTCATACCTTTGCTCTACAAGTGCTCATGGCACCACAACTCTCAACACCTCCCCTTGGTGCCATAATCCTTTGGCTACTGCAAGGTGGTCAGATGTGAGTTACAAATCCATCACCTCCCCTTAGTGCATGCATGCTACTTAAGGTGGTCAAGTGTGGCTTCTACATGTCAATACCTCCCCTGGGTGCTTTCATAGCTACTCTCAGGTGGTCAGGTTTGATTACAAAACATAATAGGCAAGGTTGGCAAGGTTTTTTGCTTTTCAATACATTCCATTGATGTCACCTTTTGGCTCATGGCTTGATGATGACTCCACGTAGTTGACTTGTTGATTCTTCAACCTGCAATCTTCTTCCTTGTGTCTGAGCTTCTTGCAATGGTGACACTTTGGTTTGTTCTTCAATCTGTAGTCACTTTGATAGTGACCCATCCTTCCGCAATGGTAGCATTTCACTGATGTTTTACTGAATATAGTGCTTGTTCTTCATTATAGCTGTTGTATGTTGATGTCGATGTCGATGTCGATGCCTTTAACTCTCTTTCTTTTTCGAGAAGAGAGGATACACATTCTTCAAACTTTGGATCTGGCAAATTCTTCAAAGTGGTTGTCAATGCACTATACTCTGCAGGCATGCTTTTAAGGAGAATTGCAAGTGCATCTTTCTCTCCTACTTTTGCATTTATGCCCTCTAGTTGGGTCATAATGCTTTTGATTTTGTTGACAAATTGTGCCATGGATTCATTGAAGCCCATGTGCATACCATAGAATTCAATCTTAAGATGGATTTCTTGGTTTTTGGCTTTTCCACCAAACACTGTGTTCAACTCATCCCATGCATCCTTGGCATGATCCTTAGAGTCTATATGATGAATTATGTTTGGACCTAAGTGCAATCCAATGAGTGATAGTGCTGCTTCATCTTGTTCCTTCCAAGCATCATTTTGTGCAATGGGTATGTCTTCTTTTACAATCTTCCAAAGCTTTTGGTGCATCAGGAGATATCTCATTTGTGTAGACCATGTGTGAAATCCTTCCCTGGTGAACTTCTCAACAGTTGGAGTGCGGATTGCCATTGCAAAGGTCTTACCACTTTGATGATACTTTCAAATCTGGCAGTGTCTAATTGCATACAATGATTCTGAACAGACAGGGCGTAGAGCTCAAAAAGACGATCACTTTTCCTTTTTGGAGCATGTGCAAATTCTTCCTGGATTGCAAGTTATGGCTTGTTGAATTTTTGTGAAGAAAAGGGCCTTTGATGATGTGGCTTGGCTATTCACATGCTGCTTGCAGGACTGTGCTTGGCAGGGGCTGTGTGCTTAGGTGGCCCTGTGCCATGTGGCAACCTTCTAACCCACTTGGTTAACCCAAGTCTAGATTAACTTAACCATGGTCCACGCAACTAAACCTAACCATGGTGATTATTAAGGTAACCACAGTTAAGTCCTATCTTGACACGTGTCAATCAATGGGAACCTTAGCAAGAAACCTTCTGGATACTCTGTCGACTCTTCTCCTTTGTCGTTGAAGCTGGTCGCTGCTTTCTTCACAGAGGTTGCCGTCTAGTTTGGAGAGGTCTAGGGAAGTTGAGCGCTGTCGTGAGCCCGTGTGCTCAGGTGTGATGGAGCCGTCAATGGAGCTGCTCTATTGGGGTCGCCTTGGAGCTCGCAAGGCTGGCTGTTGGTGGCGCTTCTTTGGCTGTGTGGCATCGAGGAGCGCTACTTTGCTTGAAGCTTTGGCGCAGCCGTTCAGTTCAGGAGCTTTGTTGGTGAGGCCGCTCGTTGACAGCAACTGTGTAGGTTGGAGTGCCCGGGCATTCGGGTGGGATTCGTCTGCTACTGGAGAGTGTCGTTGGCGGCAGCTACTAGGAGCTCACGTTGGAGGAGCTGTTGAGCCACTCTAGCTCTATCGGCTGCCTTGTTGGAGTCGCTAGAGCTTTGCAGTCGTTTAGTTGGAGGCCTTAGCTCACTGATAGGTAGAAGGTTCGTTGTTGTAGCAGCGAAGCTATGGCGGCCGAGAAGCTGATTTACAGGCTGCCTACTCGTAGATAACCATGTTGATGGTTGTAGCTTGGTCGTTTGAGTGTAGCGCCTCAGGGCTGGTAGTGTAGGAAAACGAGAAGTTGTAGATAGGCATTGCCTTAGTTGTAGTTTGAAAGACAGAGAAGCAATACTCCTCACAATACACCTCTCAAAACTTTGAAAAAATCTTATTCTCACATCTCTCAAGTCAAAATGAAGAAGAAGATACTCTCTCTCTTACACACACAATGTCTCTCAAAGAAACAATGAATTGAATTGAAGAAGATGAACGGAAACCTTTCAATCTCAGATGGACAGAACTCTCCCTCAATCTAGAACAAAAAACTAACCTAGGAGAAAAACATGAACTCCTAAGATATGCCTACAACTAATCTAGGAGACTAGACCTAAGCTCTGATACCATGACAAAGTGAGGATCCTACTTTCCTAGTCACTAAGACAACATCCTAATACAACACTAATCTACGGAGGATGCAACCTAAGTGCAAGCATGATGAAGAGAGTGCTCATGACATGTATCTCAAGTCAATTAGGTTCCAAGATAGATTAACTTGGACTCATAAAGAGAATCTTGAGATAGTGCAAAGTGCTTGATTGATATTACTTCAAATGAACCTCCCTTTTATAGGTGAGGGTACTTACATCCATTTGCTTGCTCACATGTGGGATATCTCCTCCATGCCATGTGGCAGCTTACCCTTTGCTCATACCTTTGCTCTACAAGTGCTCATGGCACCACAACTCTCAACATCTTGTAGAGGCAGTATGGATTGGACATGCTTGTCCAAATATGGGATGACAGGCTGTAAGCCTATTTCAGTTCCTTTGGAGCAGAATGTGAAGCTGAGCACAGATGCAGGTGAGCTTCTGGAAGACCCTACTATGTACAGACGCATAGTAGGAAGTTTGATTTACATGACTATTACCAGGCCAGATTTGAGCTATGCTGTTGGGTTGGTAAGTCAGTTTATGCAGGCTCCAAGGAAACCGCATTTGGATGCGGCTAGATGCATACTCAGGTATGTGAAGTCCACATTGCAGTATGGACTATTTTATGAGGCTGGGGTTCAGATACAGTTGCATGGATACACTGATGCTAATTGGGCTGGTAGCATTTTTGATAGACGATCTACCAGTGGATATGTGTTCTCTTTTGGGAGTGCTGCAGTCACTTGGAGCAGTAAGAAACAGCCTACAGTTGCCTTGTCGAGCACAGAGGCTGAGTACAGGGGTGCAGCAATGGCTGCATGTGAGGTAGCTTGGTTGCATAAGCTACTCTATGATATGCATCAGTCTACAGATGGGCCGGTTGTCATTTATTATGACAACATGAGCAGTATACACTTGGCAAAGAACCCAGTCTTTCATGCCAGAACAAAGCACATTGAGGTGCATTATCACTATGTGCGGGAGAAGGTTTTACTAGGTCTTATTGATCTAGTTTATGTCAGCACAGAGGATTAGGTAGCTGACATATTCACGAAAGCATTGGGCACAGAGAAGCTGCGCAAGTTCAGAGACGTGCTTGGTGTGTAGGATTTGGGATTGAGTTCGAGGGGGAGTGTTGAGATATCGAGCTCCACTCGAGATATGCCAGGGTGACCGTTGTGTACTTATGTCACCGACTTGTTAGCTGGAGATGCGGTTGGTACACCGCCCACGAATAATAGCTGGATGACAGCTATCCTTATCTACTATAGTTTGTGGCTCAGTTAGTATGCCACCTTAGTTAGTTGAGTTTGGTTTGAGACCCACATATAGGGTTCTTCTATTTCTTTGTACTAGAAATCTTTTGGCTTACACAACTAAGAAGAGGAAAACTGGTTTTCAGCCTCCACCTTCGTGTGTATTCCCCCATTGTGCATGTGAGAAAGCCTCAAGTGAGACTCCTTCCCTCTCTCCCACAATCTTCACATCTAACCCTTTCCTTTATAGCAATCTATTGGGCTAGTGCTATGCACATATGATCACATAATGTTGAGCGTGAACTCTCAATGGAATTTGTGGACAAAATCGACCAAAAACTTATTTGTTTTTCTTGGTCGAAGGCCATTGGCAGAATGAATGCCTGTATGCTTAGGAATGGGATCGACAATGGGCTGAGTAGCAAAAGATGATGGGGAAAATGCCCAACACTTCCATGGTGCACATTGTTGAGGATGACCCATTGGTGTGGCTGAAGATTAGCATAATCACCCGTGCAGGTACAAAGCTGCAGGGGCCAACCCTCAAGAAAGGTGACAAGCTACTGTATTGGCCAATACAGGCACAGGTATAATGAGAAGTCCGCAACTTGGCGATAGAGGATCCATCGTTGATGCAATTGGCGGAGTCTGCAAAGGCGCCCATTGGGCACACAAGGTGCAGTTCGCAGAACCGATTGTCCAACTGGAGTCGGAAATGGCACAAGGCAAGTTCAAACTGAACACTGACTGGGGAACGGCCTACCAAAGTAGCTCCCTTATTGGTGGCTAACCAAGCCAAGGAGTAGGAAAATTCTCCGCAAAGGGAGTTGGGGTTGGAATGCATTCTTGAAGCACCAATCCAGATTTCTTTGGGGAGATTACTCAACTTGGTTCCTAGATTCCACCGGCAATTGTTGCACTCCCTTCACATGGAGTCGGAGCCAAAAGAGGTGGATCTGTGCCAAGCTGATTCCTCTCCAGTACCGGTAGTCCCACTGACTGACATGAGAATTTTGATGATATCAGCAAAAGAACAAGGGTAGACTTTCACATAGGTCTTGGTAAATGGAGGTTTGGGGGTCAATATAGTCGCTTTGAAGACGTGCCAAGAAATGGGATGGATGTCCTGGGAACTGGTGCCATTCTTAGTCTGCATGGCTGATAAACACCGAGTTTGACCACTTGAAATCTTACAGGGAGTGGTCTTGGAGGTGGTGGGAATCTCGTTCATGGTCTCATTTGTGGTGCTCAATATGGAGGCCTGGACACCAGAGGATAGCGTACTCTTGGGCAGGCCCTAGTTGCGACAAGCAAAGGTCAAGCAAATCTAGGAGCAGAATGTCATTTCCATGCAGAGAGGAAAAAAGAATGTACGTGTCACAATGGGAGTGGCGGTAGCTTTGGCAGATTTGGTACGACCCGTGTTGGCGGAGACAGTGAACATGGCAGACGGACTGGAGGATGATGAGGAGGAAGCCTTTCTCAAAGAAAATCTGGAGTTAGTTATTATGATATTCACCATCAATGTGGAGGGCATTATGGAGAGATACCTACATCAAAATCTTCTAGCAAGTTCAATCAGCATAGTTCTAGAGGAGGTGATCAAGCCTCAGCAAGTAGCAGCAGATATGGATCTGCGGGATCTTCTGCAATAGGAGAGAGTTCAAGGAACGCATGGGCTGAGTCATGCAAGTGCAAGAAGATTCTTTGGATATGGTATATCTAGGGGATGATGGTGCATCTAAGCCAGTCAAAATAAGCACGTTGTTGATGGCTGATTTTTGCAGCAAACTGATAACCCTATTGAGGGATTATTCCGATGTGTTTGCATGGGATTATGCAAATATGAAAGGTTTGGATCCAAAATTTTACCATCAGGTGAACCTCAAGACAGATGTGACTCTACCAAAGATCCAACACTATCGCATGAATTCGCATGTGGCCAAGAAAATATGAGAGGAGCTGGAGCGCTTGCTGCGGGTGGGATTCATTGCATTTATCAAGAACCCGGAATGGATTTCTCCTATTGTCATTGTGTTGAAGAAGAATATGAACTTGAGGATTTGTGTAGATTGCCGCAAGATGAATGCGGCCACTGTACTAGTTTCCTTGCCTCTGTTGCACATGGATTCTATGCAAGATGAATGCGGCTACTATACTAGATCCCTTCCCTCTGTCGTACATGGATTCTATGCTAGATGAAGTGGCAGGGCATGAGGTATACTCATTCTTGGATGGGTATAGTAGTTACAATCAAATTAGGATGGCTCTAGAAGACCAGCCTAAGACAATGTTCATCACGTCGTAGGGAGTCTATGTCTCTATAGGCATGTGGTTTGGATTGTGGAATGCTCCCTCTACTTTTCAGTGCAATGTAGGAGATTTTTGGCTCGTACTTGACAAACTTCATGTGGATTTTCCTCGATGATCTTAGTGTGTTTGAACATTCACGGAGCACCTGGAGCATTTGCGGAAGTGTTTTCAACGATGGAGAGAGGTATCCTTCAGCTTGAATCCTATGAAATGTGCATTCGCGGTACTTAGCGGCTGACTCCTAGGTCACGTAAGTTTGGCGGAAGGAATTGCAGTGGATCCAAACAAAGTGGCAGTGATTATACAACAAGTGTTGAGATATCGAGCTCCACTCGTGATATGCCAAGGTGACTGTTGTGCATTTATGTCACCAACTTGTTAGCTGCAGATGCAGTTGGTACACCGCCCATGAATAATAGCTAGATGACAGATGTCTTTATGTACTCTAGTTAGTGGCTGAGTTAGTATGCCACCTAGGTTAGCTGAGTTTTGTTTGAGATCCACATATAGGGTTCATGTATTCCTTTTGTACTCAGAGAGTTCTTTTGGCTTTCACAACTAAGAAGAGAAAAACTATTTTCAGCCTCCACCTTTGTGTATATTCCCCCATTGTGTATGTGAGAAATCTGCAAGTAGGCTCCTTCCTTCTCTCCCACTCTCTTCACATGGTATTAGAGCTCGGTTCGTGGTAAGGAGCTCAAGAAATCAAACCAAGTTCATGGTGTCTTGGTAAGAGGATCAACGTTGCTTTCCTTTTTCGAGTTTGGGAGCAAATCTCTATAGGTAGCACAGCCGAAAAGTGCAAGAGTGCACTGTCTCAGATTTGGACACCCTTCGCGATGTGGTGAGAGGGCAGTATATGCTACGGGCAAGGGCTTAGCCCTTGGTGACATTATTTTTTTGATTCGAGGCTAGTTTAGGGCTCGTTTTGGTGGCGGAAGTTTTCCGCAGGCACTTAGATAAGTGCCCTATTTTTACTGTGCAACCACTGTTCTACAGGTTAGTGAAAAGTTGTCATAGAAATTGCATCGTATGCTTGTGCGTAGAGATATTGGGAGTCACAAAGTCATTCTTATTGCCTATTGATGCAAAATCATCACTAGGAAGTGACTATGTGGTCAAACACCACTTTCATCAGTTTTGCAGATTTGCACTTGTGAGGCAAAAGTTGTGTTTTTTTGCAGTGACAGAATATTTTTGCAATGTTTTGTAATGGTGTTTGATGCTCTTTTATAGATAGTCACTGAAAAGCTTGACAAGAACAACTTCCAAGCATGGAAGTTTAGAATGACGAATTTCCTTAGGGGAAAAGGCTATTGGGAGTTCATTACTAGAGCTAAACAAGAATTAGTTATTCCTAATGTTCCCAATAACAGGAGTTGCAGGCATTTAAAGGCTAGCATGAGAGAGCCAGAAAAGTTATGTACTGGCTATTGACTCTTTGCCAACATGGACTTTTGTAGAAAGAGAATGTATTACAACTTTGTGTTACAACTTTTACCTATAGAAAGAGAATGTGTTACAACTTTGTGTTACAACTTCTACATGTAGAAAGAGAATTTGTTACAACTTTGTGTTACAACTTCTACATACGACTTCTACATGTAGAGAGAGAATGTGTTACAATTCCTACATGTAGAGAGAGAAGCTCTCCAACTTGTATAAATACCCCATAATGGAATGACGCCCACACTCTTTGGGGCATTGTGTTGAGTCTACTTTGGTATTCCAAGCATTTGTCTCAAGTGTCCATGCTTCCTTGCACTCCATGTCCAAAAGCATGTCCTAACCTTGCAACTCCTCCTCCCCTCACCTCTAACCTTGCAACCAATCCTCTCCCTCTCCTCCTCCCTCCTCCTCCTTCCCCCTCCTCCTCCCTCCTCCTCCTCCTCCTCCTCTCTCCTCCTCCTCCCTCCTCCTCCTCCCTCCTCTCTCTTCTTTCCCCCATGCTCTTACACCTTCTTCCTCTCTGACTCCTATGCTCCCCCTAAACCCTTTGTTCCTCAACCCTTAAACTCCATGATCTATGAGGGAGACGAGTTCTCCAGCATGTACTCTACCCTGAACCTTGGATCCTGCTTCTAACCTTGGACTCCTTCCAAACCTTGGAACCTCCTAACCCTGGACTCCTTCTAAACCCTGGGACCTCCTTCTAAACCCTGGAACTCCTCCTAAACCCTGGAACCTCCTTCTGACCCTGGAACCTCCTTCTAACCCTGGAACCTCCTTCTAACCCTTAAACTCCTCCTAAACCCTACCTCCCCCATCCATTTCCACCACCCCCTCCCCCCTTCTCCCACCTCCATCTCCACCACCCCCTTCCCCCTCCATCTTCACCACCCCGTCCCCCCTCCCCCTCCATCTCCACCACCCCCTCCCCCCTCCCCCTTTCCCCCCTCCATCTCCATCTCCCCCTCCCCCTCCCTCTTTCCCTTCCCCTTTCTCTCTCTCTCTCTCTCTTTCCCTCCCCCTCCATCTCCACCACCCCCTCCCTCTTTCCCTCCCCCTCCCCCCTCCATCTCCACCACCCCCTCCCCCCTCCATCTTCACCACGACTTCCCTTCTTCCCCCCTCCATCTCCACCACCCCCATTCCCCTCCCCCCTCCATTACCACCACCCCCTCCCCCCCCTCCATCTCCCACTCCCCCCCCACCCCCTCCCCCCTCCATCTTCAGCACCCCCTCCCCCCTCCCCCTCCATCTCCACCACCCCCTCCCCCCTCCCCCTTTCCCCCCTCCATCTCCATCTCCCCCTCCCCCTCCCTCTTTCCCTCCCCCTTTCTCTCTCTCTCTCTCTTTCTTTCCCTCCCCCCTTCTCCCCCCTCCATCTCCACCACCCACTCCCCCCTCCATCTTCACCCCCCCTCCCCCCTTCATCTCCACCACCCCCATCCCCCCTCCCCCCTCCATTACCACCAACCCCCTCCCCCCCTCCATCTCCCCCTCCCCCCTGCCCCCTTCCATCTTCACCACCCCCTCCCCCCCTCCCCCCTCCATCTCCACCACCCCCATCCCCCCTCCCCCCTCCATTACCACCACCCCCTCCCCCCCTCCATCTCCCCCTCCCCCCTCCCCCCTTCCCCCTTCCATCTCCACCACCCCCTCCCCCCTCCACCACCACCCCTCCCCCTTTCTCTCTTTCTCTTTTTGTATCTCTCTCTTTCCCTCCTCCTTTCTCTCTCTCTCTCTCTCTTTCGCTCCCCCTCCCTTTTCTCTCTCTCTACACTCTCTCTCTCACTCTCTGTCTCTTTTCTCTCTCTTTTCTCTCACTCTCTCTCTCTCTCTCCTCATTTGACCCTGTGAGCAGCATGTCATCTCCGTAAAGAATGATGACCAAGATATCCCCTCACTCTCTCACTCTTTTCTCTCACTCTCTCTCTTACACTCTCTCTCTCTCACTCTCTCTCTATTTTCTCTCACTCTTTTCTCTCACTCTCTCTCTCACTCTCTCTCTCTCTCTCTCACTCTCTCTCTCTTTTCTTCTACTCTCTCTCTCACTCTCTCTCTCTCTCTCTCTCTCTTTTCTCTCTCTCTTTTTCTCTCTCTCTCACTCTCTCTCTCTCTCTCTCTCTCTCACTCTCTCTCTCTTTTCGGCGAGAAGATGTATGCACGTACCTAGGTAAGATGAAGAGATTAATCACCAAATGTAACCCATGCTCAGATACAAAGTACCCAAGGCATGGTTCATTGTGGGACTCAGAACGAAAATCCAAAAGGATATAAAAAAGATAAGTAGCTATGAAATGTTCAGTGCTGCTCATGCGGTAGCCATTGACATCAAGGATGGCATGACCGACTCAGACACTAGCAGTGATGACGGCAGGTCTAATACATGAGATAAGTGCTCAAAAAAGGGTAAATCAAAAGGACACTACCGAAACATCCAATGAAGATCGTCGCCTAGAGGCCATGACCATGAAGCTGAAAGAAGACATGATGTAGGCCATGGAACAAAAACTTCACTTGTCTCAGCCGCCAACTCAGATATATCCATGGCGAGAAAATGTCTGGTGTCCACACTGCATGGCAAATCATATAGCAAATGAGTGCCCAGTCCTCAGAGCCAGGATCACTGCACAAGCAAATCCACCACCAAGGTTGTGGTGCCATATCTGCGTCGTCGGTGGCCATGATGAGAACAGTTGCATCTTCAACATGTGCAACAACCCGCCTCGACCTCAATAATACCAAGCGGCACCCATGCCAGTATACAAGTAACTGGCACTTGCACAGGCACCCCCAGCCTCGAGGCTAAATCCTGTTCCCATTTGGACACAAGTGCCACAACTACTCAGGAATCCAAATTCACAACCATATCCAAGAGCACCAAACCCAGCTCCTCAAGCAGATCCAATACATCAATTACAAGCCAAGGAAGTAGACTCATTATTTGAGTATGAAGGAGAGTACCCAGTGTACTATGTAGAAGGTGCAGGGAGTCTAATACTAGTTTATGCAAATCAAGTACGATCCAACACATTTCAAGCACCAATCAAGTGCTACAATTGTGGCTAAAATCATCGGATCGCAGAGTGCCCTCATCGTGGTAGCCCAGCTACTTTCCAACCACTCTATCGAGATTGTGGCATAGGACATGCCTGTATGGATTGTCCCATGAAAAATAAGGTCCTCAAACAAACAGAGGTTAAGCTTGACATCCCAATCGGCATCATTGGGGTGGACCATCAAACTTTGGGTCCGACAAGTGTAAAATCACAACCTGTAAGTGTAATTACATGCCAACAAAAAGAGGCCACCAAGGACTCTAACATTCCAATCCAACCAAAGCGACTTCTTAAAAAGAAAGCACAAGTGCCTCCACCTCCGCCAAGCAATGAGTAGCCGAGTTCATCCACATCAACTCCCGAGCCTCAAATAAAAGAAGCTCCATACCCAAATTCAAAGGTGGAGAAGGCTCGCTTTCAGGCACTTTAACAATGGATACAAAATGAACAAGCTCAATTTGAGGCTGAGAAACAAGCTCAAGACCCAATTCATGACTTGGCCCCGCAAAGTTTTGATATTGTACTTGATCCTTTGTTCCAACAACAGACTCCACAACATAATGTACCACCACATCAACTTGAACGAGTCGCACTCTCTAGCATCCTGAGTTGCCCCAATTCCCATCCTGGGAGAGTTTCAAAGGATGGATTGAATGTTCAGATATCGAGCTCCACTCGCAATATGCCAGGGTGACCGTTGTGTATTTATGTCACCGACTTGTTAGCTGGAGATGCGGTTGGTACACCGCCCACGAATAATAGCTGGATGACAGCTATCCTTATCTACTCTAGTTTGTGGCTCAGTTAGTATGCCACCTTAGTTAGTTGAGTTTGGTTTGAGACCCACATATAGGGTTCTTCTATTTCTTTGTACTAGAGTTCTTTTGGCTTTCACAACTAAGAAGAGGAAAACTGTTTTCAGCCTCCACCTTTGTGTGTATTCCCCCATTTGTGCATGTGAGAAAGCCGTAAGTGAGACTCCTTCCCTCTCTCCCACAATCTTCACATGGTATCAGAGCCTTGTTCATGGTAAGGAGCTCAAGGAAGCAAGCCAAGTTCGTGGTGTCCTGGTAAGAGGACCAGTGTTGCTTTCCTATTTTGAGTTTGGGAGCAAATCTCTGCAGGTAGCACAACCAGAAGTGCAAGAGTGCACTGTCTCAGATTGAGACACCCTTCGTGGTGTGGCGAGAGCGCAGTATATGCTGCGGGTGTGGGCCAAGCCCTCAGTGACTTTATTTTTCTGATTTGAGGCCGTTTCGGGACCCGTTTTGAAGGCGGAAGTTGTTCGCAAGCACTCAAAAAAAGGCCTTGTTTTTTGCTGTGCGACCATTGCGCGGCTAGTCGGTGGAAAGGTGCCGCAAAAATTGCATCGTATGCCTGTGTGCAGAGATATTGGGAGTTGCAGATTCATGCCTGTTGCCTGTTGATGCAAAATCGTCACTAGGAAGTGACTGTGTGGTAAAATACCACTTTCGTCAATTTTGCAGATCTGCCCGTGTGAGGCAAAAGCTGTGTTTTTTGCAGTGACAGAATATTTTGCAGTGTTCTGTAATGGCATCTAATTCTCTTTCACAGATTGTCACTGAAAAGCTTGACAAGAACAACTTCTAGGCATGGAAGTTTAGAATGACGAATTTCTTGATGGGAAAAGGCTATTGGGAATTCATTACAGGAAATGAAGAAGAACCTGTTCTTCCTAATGTTCGCAGTCAACAGGAAATGCAGGCATTTAAAGGATGGCATGAGAGAGCCAGGAAAGTTATGTACTAGCTGTCTATCAGTATTTCGGACTCCATGATTGTGCATATTCAGGATGCAAATACGCCAAAGGAGGCATGGGATACTTTGGCAAAAATGTACACCACAAATACGCAAGCCAGGAAAATGCAACTCAAACAGGAGTTGCACAATGTGCAGAGAGAAAATTTGAGCATAAATGACTACCACATGAAAGTGAAGAAAATTACAGATGCACTTGCTTCCATTGGGTCGCCAGTGGATGATGACGATTTGGTCTCTGTGACCTTGAATGGTCTAGGAAAGGATTATGCACAGTTCCGGACATCCATTGCCGTCCGTGAAAAATTTCCTGATTTTGAGGAGTTGATTGCTCTTCTAATTTCCAAAGAGCACAGAAATGGGGGTGCATCTTCTTCAGCAGAAACTTCAAAAGAAACTGTCTTCTACTCAAATGCTGGCAGAGGTAGAGGAGGCCGATCTGTAGGCCGTGGTAGAAATCAGAATATACAGCAAACGCAAGAAAACCGGTCCTATGCAGGAGGACATGGTAACTCTAGAGGCAGGGGGAGCCAAAGAGGCCGTGGTGGATGGCAGAGAGGCCAAAATGCAAACAGCAATATTGAATGCTACTATTGTGGCAAAATGGGTCATATGGCTAAGGACTGCTATAAAAAGCAGAATGACATTATGAATGGAAAATTGCAGCAAGGCAAATATGCATCTTCTAGCAGGCAAGGTGATGACAGAAATGAGCATCTATTTATGGTGCAGCATATGACCAATTCTGTGACAAGTGTAGAAGAACAAAATGATGTGTGGTATGTTGACTCAGGTGCGTCAAACCACATGACAGGTCACGCTGAATGGACGCAGGATGCAAGAAAAATGGAAAAACCAGGATTTGTGGAGACTGGTGATGATACTGCACATCCTATTGTGCAGATTGGCAAAATTCCTTTGTCTATGCAGGATGGGAAAAAGAAATACTTGTCTGATGTATTTCATGTCCCGAACATCACCAAGAACCTGGTTTCTGTTGGTCAGATGGTTGAGCAGGGCTTGCAGGTCAGATTTAATCCTCATGGATGCTTTGTTGAGGATATGAAAAATAATGGTCGCTTGATAGCAAAAGGAAAGAAGAAGGGCAGGATGTTTACGTTGGATGCAGACATGCCTGAATTGAGTGTAGCAATGTTTGCACATGGGACCGGTGTAGTTGTAGATATTAATATCTGGCACAAACGCATTGGTCATGTTAATATACAGCCACTTAAATCAATGCAAGCCCAAAATATTGTTGCAGGATTGCCTAAATTCAAGGTTGCAGAAATGCACAAGGTTTGTGAAGCCTGTCAATTTGGGAAACAGGCAAGGAAACCTTTTCCTAGGCATGTTCAAGAGAGTAAAAAGCCATTGGAATTAATCCACTCTGATGTGTGGACTACAAAAGCTGCATCTATTGGAGGCTGTCACTATTTTGTCACATTTATTGATGACTTCAGCAGAAAACTGTGGGTGTATTTTATGAAAAAGAAAAGTGAAGTGTTTGGGCACTTCAAAGCTTTCAAAGCTATGGTTGAAAAAGAAACAGGCCTGCAAATAAAATGCCTAAGGTCAGATGGAGGGGGAGAGTACCTCTCAAATGAGTTTGCAAGGTTCTTGCAGGAGCATGGTATAAAGCAGCAATATTCATGCAGTCATACCCCACAGCAAAATGGAATTGCAGAAAGAAAAAACAGGCATATTGGAGAGGTATCTCGGGCTATGCTAAATGAAAAAGATCTACCAGATTATTATTGGGCTGAAGCAGTTGCTACAGCAGTCTATATAATGAACAGGACTCCCACTGCAGCAATACATGGCATGACGCCAGAGGAGATGTATACTAGTAGGAAACAAGATATTTCTCATTTGAAGATTTTTGGTTGCATTGCCTATGTCCATGTGCCAGATGAGTTGAGGTCCAAGTTGGATCCAAAAGCTGAGAAGTGAGTCTTTATTGGTTATTCTCTGCAGCAGAAAGGGTATAGATGCTATAACCCTTCTACACGTAAGTTCACAGTGAGCAGAGATGTTGTTTTTGATGAGATGAGCAGCTGGTATAAACCAGTAAATGTGATGATTGATGTAGATGCACAAAATGGTAATGCTGCACAGAATGCACAGCAGCAATCACAAAATATCAGTGGACCTTGAGTGTCCTCTACCAGTGGTTCACATACTTCGCCATGGACAGGCAGATTGAGATCAGGAGAATCCCCTCAAAGCAATGCAGAGAGTGGTATGCAGGTATCACGAAAAGGAAAAGAGAAGGTACATCAGCCCATGTTTGATGTGAATGCAGGTCACTCTTGTGTGGATGGCAAATCCAGTGGCTTAGAGCAGAGCATTGATGATGAGTTGGGTACTCCTTCTGTTGTTACACCTGGAGTAAGGAAGACCAAGGATGTTTTGAGAGCACCTGGAAGTGAGCCTATTTTGCGCAGGTCTACCAGGGTTAGGTATCCTGTGGATAGGCTGAAATATGATGGATTTACAGCCATTCACTATGCCTATATGGTCAAAGTGATACAGGAACCAGAACCCACTTCTTTTGAGCAAGCCATGGGAAATGAAAAATGGGAGAAAGCCATGGATGAAGAAATGGATGCCTTGGATGCTAATGCTACATGGGAATTGGTGCCTTTGCCTAAAGGCAAGAATGCAATTGGTTGTAAGTGGGTTTATAAGATCAAGCACAATGCAGATGGTACTGTGAATAGATACAAGGCAACATTAGTTGTCAAGGGGTATGCACAGACATATGGCATTGATTATGAAGAAACTTTCAGCCCGGTGGCAAGGATGGCAACCGTAAGAGCAGCCATTGCTATGGCTGCATCAAAGGGATGGTCTTTACATCAGATGGATGTAAAGAATGCCTTCTTGCATGGTGATTTGCAAGAAGAGGTCTTTATGGAGCAGCCAGCAGGTTATGTTCATGCTATTCATCCCGAGTTTCTTTGCAAGTTGAAGAAAGCCTTGTATGGCTTGAAGCAAGCACCTAGAGCATGGTCTAACAAGATAGGACAGTATCTTGTCACTATTGGCTTTCAGATTTCCAAGGCAGATTTCTCACTCTATGTGAGAAAAACAGAGAAAGGGATTATGCTGCTGGTCATTTATGTTGATGATTTGATCATCACAGGTGATAGTGATGAAGATATCCTTCATGTGAAAATGCTATTGAGGCAGAAGTTTGAGATGAAGGATTTGGGAGAGCTGCGTTATTTCTTGGGCATTGAGGTGATTAGATCACCAAGTGGGATACAGCTCTTGCAGAGGCAGTATGGATTGGACATGCTGTCCAAATATGGGATGACAGGCTGTAAGCCTATTTCAGTTCCTTTGGAGCAGAATGTGAAGCTGAGCACAGATGCAGGTGAGCTTCTGGAAGACCCTACTATGTACAGACGCATAGTAGGAAGTTTGATTTACATGACTATTACCAGGCCAGATTTGAGCTATGCTGTTGGGTTGGTAAGTCAGTTTATGCAGGCTCCAAGGAAACCGCATTTGGATGCGGCTAGACGCATACTCAGGTATGTGAAGTCCACATTGCAGTATGGACTATTTTATGAGGCTGGGGTTCAGATACAGTTGCATGGATACACTGATGCTGATTGGGCTGGTAGTATTTCTGATAGACGATCTACCAGTGGGTATGTGTTTTCTTTTGGGAGTGCTGCAGTCACTTGGAGCAGCAAAAAACAGCCTACAATTGCCTTGTCGAGCACAGAGGCTGAGTACAGGGGTGCAGCAATGGCTGCATGTGAGGTAGCTTGGTTGCATAAGCTACTCTATGATATGCATCAGTCTACAGATGGGCCAGTTGTCATTTATTGTGACAACATGAGCAGCATACACTTGGCAAAGAACCCAGTCTTTCATGCTAGAACAAAGCACATTGAGGTGCATTATCACTATGTGCGGGAGAAGGTTTTACTAGGTCTTATTGATCTAGTTTATGTCAGCACAGAGGATCAGGTAGCTGACATATTCATGAAAGCATTGGGCGTAGAGAAGCTGCGCAAGTTCAGATACCTGCTTGGTGTGCAGGAATTGGGATTGAGCTTGAGGGGGAGTGTTGAGATATCGAGCTCCACTCGCAATATGCCAGGGTGACCGTTGTGTATTTATGTCATCGACTTGTTAGAGCTGGAGATGCGGTTGGTACACCGCCCACGAATAATAGCTAGATGACAGCTATCCTTATCTACTCTAGTTTGTGGCTCAGTTAGTATGCCACCTTAGTTAGTTGAGTTTGGTTTGAGACCCACATATAGGGTTCTTCTATTTCTTTGTACTAGAGTTCTTTTGGCTTTCACAACTAAGAAGAGGAAAACTGTTTTCAGCCTCCACCTTTGTGTGTATTCCCCCATTTGTGCATGTGAGAAAGCCGTAAGTGAGACTCCTTCCCTCTCTCCCACAATCTTCACATTGAACTCGCAAATCCCCCTCCACCTATGAATGACATTGAAGATATCCCTATGCAGATGGGTGAGAGAGATGACATATGCAACATTACTGTGCCTTTGATCCACAAGGAATATAATTAAGTCTAAGCCATAGTGGATGGTGGAGCAGGTGTAAATGTCCTATTAAAGGAGCTCTACGAAGAATGGGGTCTCCCACCAATGCAAAAGGCTAATTTCAACATACGCCTTGCCAATGATTCACAGGCTAAACCCTTCGGGGCAGTGAATGGCGTGTCCACAAAGATCACAGAAGTCCGCTTTTCCCTTCAATTCACAATCTTGGATCTCCCCAAAAAATCCTATCAAGTCTTACTGGGACATCCTTGGTTACGAGAAGCATCAGTCCTCCATGACGGGGGAGCTGATAGATTGACAATCCAGAATCATGACACCGCAGTCAGGGTGAATGTGGGGACAGGAGCTATTAAATCAATTGTGCCCAGAGCGTTGGATGACACATCTTCAACAACAATCTCAAGCAAATTATCTCCCTTGCAACAGCATGCCATAGTAGGTGACTCACAAAGCAATGTCAATAACTGGATACAAACATTGGCAACCATCAACAACTGCCATTCATTAGACCCCATCTTCTCACAGATCGATGCTAAGGTGCTGCAAGTAGATCCTCCACTCCAACATGAAGAACCAATCAATCTAGAGATGCCATTCTTTATGGCTGACCTCAAGTGGGATAATGAACCTGAAGAAGATACCCTATATATGACTCAGATTTTCCTTGGGACCTTGAAATAGAAGCTACAAATATTGAAATTGAAGGTCAAATCTTTGATAATGACTTAGCCATTCTGCATGCCCTAATGGCAGTCAAGCTCCCAAAAGTTGAACCTCCAAAGTTGAATAACAGCAGAAGATCCCGCAAGAAAGTTGAAGGAGGAAATCATAGAAAAGCCACAAGGCCGAGCACTTCAATGAATTCGAACGAGTCCAATCAAGGATCGTTGAATTGTACCTTGCAAAGTCGGCTCCTTCAAAATCAGGACCACCGCCTCTTGAATGGTCCCCTAAGGGATAGGAAGGAGTATGCGCAGCAAATGAACCCTTACTTGGAAACACCTTACCAGTGGAAAAGTTACCCCACAGTTCCCAATGTAAGAAGTTTCGAAAATATAAGCCACATGTGCGGATGAAGCTTTATCAAGAGACTTCAAAAAAAGAAAGTCAAGAAGAGCCTAACAAATTAATAAATGCAACTATGCCACCCAGTACACATGACACATGTCAGGCTAGTTCAACCCCATCAGAGGCTGATCTTCGAGAAGTGATGGAATACTTCAAGAATTATACAAGTGGCAGTGTGCCAATAGCAATGCCAAGACCACTGAGAGAATCTGAAGTTCAAGAAACGGATAGCATTGGAGAAACTCCAATCTATGAGGGGCAAGATTAACCTCGCCCTTGAAGGGGAGGAAGAAAAATTGTTTTCATTGGGAAACAGCTTCGTCAAGAGGATGAAACCAAACTCAAAGAACTAATGAAATACCGTGACTGCCTAGCATGGTCATACAAAGAGATGAAAGGAATTTCACCAAAAGTGGCAGTACACACGATACTTATAAGGGAAGGTGCTCACCCTACAGTATGTGGACCTTATCGCACAAATCCTAAATGTGGCACCATGGTTTATGATGAGCTAGAAAAACTCCTAGATGCCGGATTCATCTACAAGATAGAGCACACTGATTGGGTTTCACCCATTGTCATTGAACCTAAATGCAACAAGAAGCTCAGAATATGTGTAAACTTAAAAAATGTGAATGCCGCCACAATTAGGGATCACTATCCTCTACCCTTAACAAAAACAGTGTTGGAAAAGGTGGCAGGATCCAAAATATATAGCTTCTTGGATGGCTTCAGTGGCTATAACCAAGTGCAAATTGCTCCTCAAGACCAATCAAAAATAGCATTTGCTATAGAATGGGGTATTTTTGCATATCGAGTCATGCCATTTGGGCTTTGTAATGCCGGCCACATTCCAACGAGTCATGTTCACAGCTTTCAAGTCATTTTTGAATAAGTTTTTACAGGTGTTCTTGGATGATTTGTGCATCCATTCAAACAAACAGGACCACTTCAAATGTCTTGAAGAAACACTAATCAAATGCAGGGAGTATGGCATCTCCCTAAATCCAACAAAATGCTAGTTCATGGTCACCCATGGAGTTGTTTTGGGACACATCGTCTCTCAACATGGGATTGCAACTGACATGGACAAAATCAAAATCGTCATGGAATTGCCTTCTCCTACAAATTCCAAAGGTGTACAGGTCTTTATGGGACATGTCGGCCATTATAGAAGATTTATATTACGATATGCCATGATAGCTAGACCACTTGACAAATTATTAGTGGAATTCTTATGGAGCGAAGAGTGCAACCAAGCCTTTGAGCTTTTAAAGTGGTTCCTAATCATGAGCATCTGTTTCTTGATAATGCACTTTGACTAATTTCATGTCTAATTTCATCAGTATCAGAGAATGTGCAACCTACTTGCAAGAGTCTGATCAGCGGTGTCTTGAAATACAATCTTGTGATTGGCTAAGCCAAGCACTAGGCCTGGAGACTATCCTGGATTGCCTATGGAGCTATCGTAGCACAGCAAGGATCTAGATGAGAGCCCTCATAATCATGACACGCATGCAAAGTATACATAGAGATTACACTTGGGGGATGGTGGCTTGGTTGACAGAGGGAGGACACGAATTTTAGATTGATGAGATCTCCCCAGCCTATCGGAGAGCATTCAGAGGATTGCACTCCATGAGGTAGTCTCCCCTGACACCCTAGCTCCTCCTTCTCCTAGGGAGGACAGTGTCTGGGAGGTGGTAGCCAACATCATGGCTTGGAACATTTGGGTGGCTCGGTGTAGTATTGTGATGGGAGAGCACCCAGTTCCACCCTCGGCCACCTTGGTTGTCATCTAGTGGGATATCATTTACACTCTATGGTCCACCTAGGAGCACGGGACTCCAGGCTTCAGGGCAACTATTGAGAGGCGTGCTCGTTTTTGCAAGGCTTGGCCTGCAAGCATTTTCTACATTTTCACTCCATGAGGGATTCGATGGCTGTATAGTCCCCCCACTTGGCTATTAGCCCCAGTTCTAGAGATCCCCTAGGCAGTGAGCTGGGCTTCTCTGGAACAGCAGGCTGGATTTTCTTTTAGCCTTTTTTGGTTTTTTTTCATACTCAGCACCTTTAGGGCTATTGTCTTGTATGAAATCTTTCAAGCATTAACAGAAGGTTCCTTTATTTGAAAAAAATAAATAAATATAGATAACAACATGCACGAGGAACAAAAATGGTCATACAAACTCATGAAGAGAAAGCGAATCCAGGAAGATCCAAAAAAGCAACCAAAGACGAAGAGAGTAATGAAAGAGGAGAACATGTTAAATGCATTGGGATATCTATGTTGCAAGCGAAGATGTATGCGCTTCATTGATCTTCTTGCAGACATCAGGGAATGTAGAGGACACATGTGGTAAAGAAGAGGAAGCAGGAGACTAGCATCTCAAGTAGCGAGTAAACATATGTAGGTATGTGTAAAAAACAAACTACTTCGAACTTACACAAACATAACACTCAAGGGCAAGGAGAGTAAAATTTTTTTTCCATTTCTAGCCAAACATATCTATCCCAAGCATCATCCTTGGGTTACTACCTTAAGAATTTTTCTTTATTTCTTAAATAGAAGCCACATGATAAACAATCAGGCTAGGTAGTGGGCACGAATGCGTAGAGCATGCAATTTTGATAATTTTGTTGAGATATCGAGCTCCACTCGTGTGATATGCCAGGGTGACTATTGTGCATTTATGTCACCGTCTTGTTAGCTACAGATGCGGTTGGTACACCACCCACGAATAATAGCTGGATGACAGCTAACCTTATCTACTCTAGTTTGTGTATGCCACCTTAGTTAGTTGAGTTTGGTTTGAGACCCACATATAGGGTTCTTCTATTTCTTTGTACTAGAGTTCTTTTGGCTTTCACAACTAAGAAGAGGAAAATTGTTTTTAGCCTCCACCTTTGTGTGTGTACTCCCCCATTGTGTATGTGAGAAAGCCGCAAGTGAGACTCCTTCCTTCTCTCCCATTATCTTCACATGGTATTAGAGCCTTGTTCGTGGTAAGGAGCTCAAGAAAGCAAACCAAGTTCACAGTGTCTTGGTAAGAGGACCAGTGTTGCTTTCCTATTTCGAGTTTGGGAGCAAATCTCTGCAGGTAGCATAGCTAGAAGTGCAAGAGTGCATTGTCTCAGATTGAGACGCCCTTTGCGGTGTGGCAAGAGCACAGTATATGCTACGGGCGAGGGCAAATCCCACGGTGACTTTATTTTTCTGATTCGAGGCCATTTCCATTTTGAAGGCGTAGTTAGAAAAAGGCCCTGTTTTTCCTGTGCGACCACTGCTCTGCTGGTCGTTGAAAAGTTGCCATAAAAATTGCATCGTATGCCTGTGTGCAAAGATATTGGGAGTTGCAAAATCATGCTTGTTGCCTGTTGATGCAAAATCGTCACTAGGAAGTGACTATGTGGTCAAATACCACTTTCGTCAGTTTTGCAAATTGGCCCGTGTGAGGCAAAAGCTGTGTTTTTCGCAGTGATAGAATATTTTGTAGTGTTCTGTAATGGCATCTAATTCTCTTTCACAAATTGTCACAGAAAAGCTTGACAAGAACAACTTCCAGGCATGGAAGTTTAGAATGACGAATTTCCTTATGGGAAAAGGCTATTGGGAGTTCATTATAGGAAATGAAGAAGAACCAGTTCTTCCTAATGTTCCCAATCAATAGGAAATGCAGGCATTTAAAGGATGGCATGAGAGACCCAGAAAAGTTATGTACTGGCTGTCTAACAGTATTTCGGATTCTATGATTGTGCATATTCAGGATGCAAGTACGCCAAAGGAGGCATGGGATACTTTGGCAAAAATGTACAGCACAAATATGTAAGCTAAGAAAATGCAACTCAAACAGCAGTTGCACAATGTGTAGAGAGAAAATGTGAGCATCAATGACTACCACATGAAGGTGAAGAAAATTGCAGATGCCCTTGCTTCCATTGGGTCGCCAGTGGAAGATGATGATCTAGTTTCCATGACCTTGAATGGTCTAGGAAAGGATTATGCACAGTTCCAGACATCTATTGCCATCTGTGAAAAATTTCCTAATTTTGAAGAGTTGTTTGCTCTTCTACTTTCTGAAGAGCAGAGAAATGGGGGTGCATCTTCTTTAGGAGGAACTTCAAAAGAAACTGTCTTCTACTCAAATGCTAGAAGAGGTAGAGGCAAAGGTAGAGGAGGCCGATCTACAGGCCATGGTAGAAATCAAAATATGCAGCAAACTCAAGAAAACCAGTCCTATACAGGAGAATGTGGTAACTCTAGAGGCAGGGGGAGCCAAAGAGGCCGTGGTGGATGGCAGAGAGGCCAAAATGCAAACAACAATGTTGAATGCTACTACTATGGTAAAATGGGTCATATGGCTAAGGACTGCTACAAAAAGAAGAATGACATTATGAATGGAAAACTACAGCAAGGCAATTAGGCATCTTCCAGTAGACAGGGTGATGACAGAAATGAGCATCTATTTATGGTGCAGCATATGACCAATTTTGTGACAAGTGCAGAAGAACAAAATGATGTGTGGTATGTTGACTCAGGTGCGTCAAACCACATGACAAGTCATGCAGAATGGATGCAAGATGCAAGGAAAATGGAAAAACTAGGATTTGTGGAGATTGGTGATGATACTGCACATCCTATTGTCCAGATTGGTAAAATTCCTTTGTCTATGCAGGATGGGAAAAAGAAATACCTATCTGATCTATTTCATGTCCTGAACATCACCAAGAACTTGGTTTCTATTGGTCAAATGGTTGAGCAGGGCTTGTAGGTCAGATTTAATCCTCATGGATGCTTTGTTGAGGATATGAAAAATAACGGTCGCTTGATAGCAAAAGGAAAGAAGAAGGGTAGGATGTTTACGTTGGATGCAGACATGCCTCAATTGAGTGCAGCAATGTTTGCACATGGGACCAGTCTAGTTGCAAAAATTGATATCTGGCACACACGCATTGGTCATGTTAATATACAGTGACTTAAATCAATGCAAGCCCAAAATATTGTTGTAGGATTGCCTAAATTCAAGGTTGGAGAAATGCATAAGGTTTGTGAAGCTTGTCAATTTGGAAAACAAGCAAGGAAACCATTTCCTAGGCATGTTCAAGAGAGTAAAAAGCCATTGGAATTAATCCACTCTGATGTGTGGACTACTAAAGCTGCATCTATTGGAGGCTATCACTATTTTGTCACTTTTATTGATGACTTCAGCAGAAAAGTTTGGGTGTATTTTATGAAAAAGAAAAGTGAAGTGTTTGGGCACTTCAAATAGGCCAGCAAATAAAATGCCTAAGGTCAGATGGAGGGGGAGAGTATCTCTCAAATGAGTTTGCAAGGTTCCTGCAAGAGCATGGCATAAAGCAGCAATATTCATGCAGTCATACCCCACAACAAAATGGACTTGCAGAAAGGAAAAACAGGCATATTGGAGAGGTATCTCGGGCCATGCTAAATGAGAAAGATCTACCAGATTATTATTGGGTTGAAGCAGTTGCTACAGCAATTTACATAATGAACAGGACTCCCACTACAGCAATACATGGCATGACGCTAGAGGAGATGTATACTGGTAGGAAACCAGACGTTTCTCATTTGAAAATTTTTGGTTGCATTGCCTATGTTCATGTGCCAGATGAGTTGAGGTCCACATTGGATCCAAAAGCTGAGAAGTGCATCTTTATTAGTTATTCTCTGCAGCAGAAAGGGTATAGATGCTATAACCCTTCTACTCGTAACTTTACAGTGAGCAGAGATGTTGTTTTTGATGAGATGAGCAGCTGGTATAAACCAATAAATGTGATGATTGATGTAGATGCACAAAATGGTAATGCTGCACAGAATTCAATGCAGCAGTCACAAAATATCAGTGGACCTGTAGTGTCCTCTAGCAGTGGTTCACATACTTCACCATGGACAGGCAGATTGAGATCAGGAGAATCTCCTCAAAGCAATGCAGATAGTGGTACGCAGGTATCATGAAAAGGAAAAGAGAAGGTACATCAGCCCATGTTTGATGTGAATGCAGGTCACTCTTATGTGGATGGTGAATCCAGTGGCTCAGAACATAGCATTGATGATGAGTTGGGTATTCCTTCTATTATTACACCTAGAGTAAGGAAGACCAGGGATTTTTTGAGAGCACTCGGAAGTGAGCCTTTTTTGCACAGGTCTACCAGAGCTAGGTATCCTGTGGATAGGCTGAAATATGATGGATTTACATCCATTCACTATGCCTATATGGCCAAAGTGATACAGGAACCAGAACCCACTTCTTTTGAGAAAGCCATGGGAAATGAAAAATGGGAGAAAGCCATGGATGAAGAAATGGATGCCTTGGAAGCAAATGCTACATGGGAATTGGTGCCTTTGCAAGAATGCAATTGACTGTAAGTGGGTTTATAAGATCAAGCACAATGCAGATGGTTCTACGAATAGATACAAGGCAAGATTAGTTGTCAAGGGGTATGCACAGACATATGGCATTGATTATGAAAAAACATTCAGTCCGGTTGCAAGGATGGCAACTGTAAGAGTAGTCATTGCTATGGCTGCATCAAAGGGATGGTCTTTACATCAGATGGATGTAAAGAATGCCTTCTTGCATGGTGATTTGCAAGAAGAGGTCTTTATGGAGCAGCCAGCAGGTTGTGTTCATGCTATTCATCTCGAGTTTGTCTGCAGGTTCAAGAAAGCCTTGTATGGCTTGAAGAAAGCACCTAGAGCATGGTCTGACAAGATAGGACAGTATCTTGTCACTATTGGCTTTTAGATTTTCAAGGCAGATTTCTCACTCTATGTGAGAAAAATAGAGAAAGGGATTATCCTGCTTCTCATTTATGTTGATGATTTGATCATCACAGGTGATAGTGATGAAGATATCCTTCATGTGAAAATGCTATTGAAGCATAAGTTTGAGATGAAGGATTTGGGAGAGCTGCGTTATTTCTTGGGCATTGAGGTGATTATTTGACCAGACAGTCACTTCCTAGTGATGATTTTGCATCAACAGGCAACAAGCATGATTCTGCAACTCCTAATATCTCTGCACACAGGCATACGATGCAATTTTTGTGGCAACTTTTCACCAACCAGCTGAGCAGTGGTTGCACAGCAAAACAGGACCTTTTTCTAAGTGCCTGCGAAGAACTTCCACCTTCAAAACGGGCCCTGAAATGGCCTCGAATCAGAAAAATAAAGTCACCATGGGCTTAGCCCTCTCCCACAGCATATACTGCCCTCTCGCCACACCGTGAAAGGTGTCTCAATCTGAGACAGTGCACTCTTGCACTTCTGGCTGTGCTACCTGCAGAGATTTGCTCCCAAACTCGAAATAGGAAAGCAACACTGGTCCTCTTACCAGGACACCACGAACTTGGTTTGCTTTCTTGACCTCCTTACCATGAACAAGGCTTTGATGCCATGTGAAGATAGTGGGAGAGAGGGAAGGAGTCTCACTTGCGGCTTTCTCACATGCACAATGGGGGAATACACACACAGGTGGAGGCTGAAAACAGTTTTCCTCTTCTTAGCTGTGAAAGCCAAAAGAACTCTAGTACAAAGAAATAGAAGAACCCTATATGTGGGTCTCAAACCAAACTCAACTAACTAAGGTGGCATACTAACTGAGCCACAAACTAGAGTAGATAAGGATAGCTGTCATCCAGCTATTATTCGTGGGTAGTGTACCAACCGCATCTGCAGCTAACAAGTCGGTGACATAAATGCACAGTGGTCACCCTGGCATATCATGAGTGGAGCTCGATATTACCTTGAAATGTTTGGACATCCCCTTCATCACAATGATTGACGGTTATTCTTTGCAAAAATGTTATACATGCAATTTATTTGAGGCGAGAGCATGGACTTCAGCTCTAAAGAGGTTGTTCACAATGTACATGATATTAGGAGGGAGACTACTGTCACATTCACACAGGAATAATTTCTCCAGCTTAAAAAATGGGAGCCACCAATTTGGCTATAAACCAGTATTTGCATTGATCATGGGGACAAGGGCATCAGAGGCGAGGCTAGATCCTCCTCTCCTGCCCTTGGGATGCATGCAGCGCTAGTCGTTGAATGAGTGTGCTATGAATTGAGTGGGGGGTGCACCTCTAGAATTTTGTAGAGGTGGAGGTGGGAGCCCTCTAGTTGGCTCTTCCAATGGTGCATTAGTGCACTATCTGGGAGCTCCTGAAAGGACTGGAAGTCTGGGCACCAATAACACCTATTTCATTAATTTTGGACTTTTTGTGTTGTTTTTGGACGAAGCCCAAAAATCCTTCCCAAATGAAAACTTTACTTTGTGACAATATCCTTCCCAAATCAAAATTTTACTTTTTGAAAATATTCTTCCCAAATCAAAAGTTCACTTTGTGGCACTATCATATTCACATAAAAATATTATTTTTTCAATCTATATTTTTGCACCAACATGCAAGAATTTGAAATAATCCTATATTAGAAATTCTAGCTATATCTAAGTTATTTGTTAATTTAATTATTTTTAATGTTTTTCCTTGACATGATAAATTTATAAATCCATGAAGGGAGACTTAAATATTTCATGAAAATAGCATTGTCACTTGCAATATGCACAAAATTTTTAAAACTTTTAATAAATAGAAAAAAGACATGATGCCATAAGACCCAAGTTTTGTATTGAACCAAAGAGGTATAATAGCAATTATAGCTATTATTATATGATTACATTGAGAGACGTTGCTCTCAGCTAGAGTCTTTATATCCAAAATGATATAGATTGAACATATGTTTACAATTTAAATTGTTGCTCTTAAAGAGCCTCAATTCGTGCCATCTGCATAATTTGACTCCCCATTGTCTTATTGCTCAATGTCATGACAGTCCCTTGCCACGTGCCATCTGCATAATTTGACTCCCACTTGTCTTGCCAAGCCTTGCCCCTTGGGTGCATTGACTCCCCATTGTCTTAGTGCTCAATGCGATAGTCCCTTGCCAGCTGCCATTTGCATTGACTTCCTATTGTCTTGCCAAGCCTTGACCCTTGGGTGACATCTAGTGCAAAATACAGGTGCCATCTGCATTAACTCCCATAAGTTATCTTGCCAAGCCTTGCCCCTTGGGTGCATTGACTCCCCATTATCTTATTGCTCAATGTGATAGTCCCTTGCCAGGTGCCATCTGCATTAACTCCCTATTATCTTGGCAAGCCTTGACCCTTGGGTGACATCCAGTGCATATTTTGACTCTCATTTGACATAGGAGGTGATGACTCTGATTATAATTTTCTTGGATTGGCTTCTTGCCTAGTACCCAAATAAAATCCTTCAATGGACTTCAATACAAAGCTTTAATCATGGACATTCTTCATTTGCGCTGTCTCCTTCTACTTCCTCCATGGCGAGCATCCTTAAAAATTCATGTATATGCAAAATAGTTTGCTGCGGTATTTTTATTTTTCCTTCTACCTCATATCCCATGCGCTTCTTTCATTTCTTTGCCCTTGAATGCCAAGACACTATGATTGTCTCCATCGAAACTTGAGAGACCGCTTCATCATTTGGGACCCACTCCTTCATTATACAATTAGTATACAATGTGTTGTTATCCATATTCTCCTTCCTACCCTTTGGCTCATACCATACTGCTGTAAATGTTGTAGCTCTCCCTTGGTCATCTCTTTGCACATCAACTACTTTTGCAACCCAAAACTTCACATTCTCATGTTCATCATCCGATGGCCAAACCACAACAAAACAATCGACCTCTATATCTACTTGTGGCATAAACTCTCTCTTCTTCAGTCTACAATGTGGACGTGGGAGTAATGATACAAATTCATTTTCAAAGACTGGAGCTGGGCGCAAATCGTTATGAATATTTGGCCAAAACATATTGCATTCTTCCTTGACATCCTTTGAGCCTCGCATTCTCTCAAAGTCCTTTATTAAATTTCATGTCTTGTTAATTACAGTGGTAGTGTGTTCTCTCCAAGTAGGCTTCGAATTAGGATATCTCTGGAGCATTTCCTCTTTGTATGTAATAAATGCTTTTAATCCTTCTATTTCACAGTTAGACCTCTCATTGAATTCTTGTATAGGAGCCCATGTTGGATATCTTTCCTTGCTAGGAATTGAAGTTAAGAGACTGTAAGGTTCTTCAGGTTCCCATTTTGTATCATGAGAATACTGTTACCATTGCATTACGGGTTTTTCATCTTTTAAAAAAAAACAAAAGTAGTGTGGATTGGTATGACCTCTCAATGCGTCACCACCCGCTTGTATGAAAGGTAGAATGAAGCTCTTCCAATCATACATTCTTTCGAGCCTCTCACATACTATACTTTCCTTACGACCACCAACTTGCCTGCCACATCTTCTTACCAAGTCATCTATTGTCTCCACATCCTTGCATTTAAGCTCCCTTGAGACTGTGCTAAGAACCTAATCGATATCCTCATGTGTATGCCCAACATACAAAAATCCACATTCGACCTCATTGAAGATTCGATGAGCAACTAGCATCGAGCAGAATGCAAACATGAGTACATTCTTATTTTCTCGCCAGCAATTATCAGCTTGTATTCTCAAAGTCGGTGGTAGGTGACCTTTTTCTACATGTACATTGCGAATTGCCTTCATAATAGATGTTACAACTTGATTGCTATCATGTAGATGCAAGGAATCAATCCAAATATCTGCAAAGAACTTAATTCCATGCACTAACACTCCACATAGATGTGTCTTTAGAAAGTGCTTTCCTTGTAATTTAGGTGAAGTGGCAACAAAACGAGGCAATGTTGTTGTATTCTGATCCATGCCATCTACAATAAGGCACATGTAGTCATCGGGATGTGAAATAGCTTGCTCCTTCCAAAATGCATATTTTTGTCTGGAATGTCGAATACGGTCATGATGAGATTTTTGGTTTTTTTCGTATAATTCCCTTTGATTTGGACATGTTGCACTCTCAATCGCTCGCTTTAAATCATCACAGACATTGCATTTTGACATTTTTTGCCTCCTTGGGATTTTAACATATCCAAAATTCTTCTTCCAAAGAGTATACAAAGTATGAGAAGAAGCTACGACATCCCCTCTTTGCCTTTGCTTTTCTGCAATAGAGTCAAATACTTCGAGCTTTGTCAAGCCCATTGGAAGGTGCATTTCAGTGATTGCATCACTGTTAGGGAGTTTGGTAGATATATGGGGTTGAGGTAAAGCATTTTCATGTATGAAGTCTTGCAAAATTGCTGCTGCCCTGACAGTTGAGATTCTTGATTTGGACCTTCCTCTATTACCATGAATGCTAAATTTGTTGTCGCCCTTTGCCTTGGTGACTAAATCCCAATATGTACCATGGGATAATCTAGTAATATTGCGATATGCCTTATTGCAAATCCTTTTTCCATTTAGGAGAGGTTTTACCTTTTGTCTTGAACTTAGCGTTTTATTGCCATTCTGAAGAAAGCAAGAGAGACTTGTGAGAAGGTATTCATTTCTTTCGCTTCCTCTTCTTTGCCACACGTGTCCTCTACATTCCCTTATGTCTGCAAGATCAATGAAGCGCATACATCTTCGCTTGCAACATAGATATCCCAATGCATTTAACATGTTCTCCTCCTTCATTACTCTCTTCCTCTTTGGTTGCTTTTGTGGATCTTCTTGGATTCGCTTTCTCTTCATGCATATGTATGACCGTTTTCGTTCCTCGTGCATGTTGTTATCTGTATTTATGCACTTCTTCTCCTCACATTTGTTTGTAACCAAGCATCCATGATTGGTCGTTGCATCCTTGGCCATATCACAATCAAAGTTAAATATTGAATAATCCTCTGTTGATCTCATCCTCGTTTTTAACATACTCTTAGGACCATTCAATGAATTCAATATTCTACGAGAGTATTGAGAACCTTGAAACTCTTCCACTCCTGAGAGAACATCACTCATTGGGACATCTTGCATGGCTTTTACAAATCCACAAGCTTGATTGACACCAGGTTTGTTAATATGCATGAACTCATCCACACTTGACAAGACATCGCTATTGAAACCTTTGCCCTTATCACTGTGCAAGAATTCATCCACCCCAGATAAGGCTTCGCTTCTAAAATCATTTATCGGATGGGGGCTCCACTTTGTACACAAGTCCGTTTCAACTATGTTGAGGTGCGTGAAAAGCATTGTCACCATCGGATATGCTTTGCATGGTCGATCATACATTATACACTGTTTTTTCCCTAATGATATGCACATCCGCAAAAAAACACGCCCTTAGGTGTGTTATCTGACCAAGTTCTTATCGGATGGGTGTCACTCTTTGAGAACATTTCAATACCACCTAGGTTGCGGTGTAGGAAAAGTATTGTGCCCATCAGATATCTTTTGCATGGTCGATCGAGCATTAAATACTATTTTTGCTCGTGTCATGCACATCCGTAAAAAAAACACACTGCTAGGTATGTTATCCGATCAAGCACTTATGGGATGGGTGTGCCACTTTGCATGTAAGTCAATTCCACCTAGTTGAAGTTGTGTGCTAAGTATTGTGCCCATCGGATATGCTTTGCATTGTCGATCAAGCATAAAACACCATTTTTGCCTTAGTGTCATGCACAACCATGAAAAAAGACGGTCCTAAGTGTGTTAATCAAAAAGTACTTATTGGATGGGGGCTCCAGTTTGCACGCAACTCCGTTTCAACTAGATTGAGATGCGTGCAAAGTATTGTCACCATCGGATATGCTCTGCATGGTCGATTATGCATTATACAAAGTTTTTCTCGTAGTGATATACACATCCGCAAAAAAACATGCCCTTAGGGATGTTATCTAACCAATACTTATTGGATGGGTGTGCCTCTTTGAGAACATTTCAATATCACCTAGGTTAAGGTGTAGAGAAAGTATTTTGCCCATTGGATATGCTTTGCATGGTCGATCGAGCATTAAATACCATTTTCGCCTTAGTGTCATGCACATCCATAAAAAAACACACTGCTAGGTGTGTTATCCGATCAAGTACTTATGCGATGGGAATGCCACTTTGCACGTTAGTCAATTCCACCTAGTTGAAGTTGTATGCAAAGTATTGTGCCCATCGGATATGCTTTGCATTGTAGATCAAGCATAAAACACCGTTTTTGCCTTAGTGTCATGCACAACCATATAAAAACACGGCCGTAGGTGTGTTATTCAAACAAGTACTGGATGGGGGATCCACTTTGCACGTGAGTCCATTTCAACTATGTTGAGGTGCGTGAAAAGTATTGTCACCATTGGATATGCTTTGCATGGTCCATCACGCATTATACATCATTTTTTCCCTAGTGATATGCACATCTGCAAAAAAACACGCCCTTATGTGTGTTATCTGACCAAGTACTTATCGAATGGGTGTGCCTCTTTGAGAAAATTTTAATATCACCTAGGTTGAGGTGTATGAAAAGTGTTGTGCCCATAGGATATACTTTGCATGGTCAATCGAGCATTAAATACTATTTTTTCTCTAGTGTCATGCACATCCGTAAAAAAACACGCTGCTAGGTATGTTATCCGATCAAGCACTTATGGGATGGGCGTGCCACTTTGCATGTAAGTCAATTCCACCTAGTTGATGGTGTATGAAAAGTATTGTGCCCATCGGATATGCTTTGCATTGTCGATCAAGCATAAAACACCGTTTTTGCCTTAGTGTCATGCACAACCATGAAAAAACACGGTCCTAGAACAAGTACTTATCGGATGGGGGCTCCACTTTGCACACAAGTCCGTTCCAACTACGTTGAGGTACATGCAATATTCTTACCATCGGATATGCTTTGCATGGTCCATCATGCATTATACACCATTTTTTCCCTAGTGATATGCACATCTGCAAAAAAACATGCCCTTATGTGTGTTATCTGACCAAGTACTTATTGGATGGGTGTGCCACTTTGAGAACATTTCAATACCACCCAGGTTGAGGCATACGAAAAGTGTTGTGCCCATCGGATATCCTTTGCATGGTCGATCCAGTATTAAATACTATTTTTGCTCTAGTGTCATGCACATCCGTAAAAAAACATGCTACTAGGTATGTTATCCGATCAAGCACTTATGGGATGGGCGTGCCACTTTGCATATAAGTCAATTACACCTTGTTGAAGGTGTGTGCAAAGTATTGTGCCCATCGGATATGCTTTGCATTGTCGATGAAGCATAAAACACCATTTTTGCCTTAGTGTCATGCACAACCATGAAAAAAACGGTCCTAGGTATGTTATTCAAACAAGTACTTATCGGATGGGGGCTCCACTTTGCACGAAAGTCCGTTCAACCTACGTTGAGGTACATGCAAAGTATTGTTACCATCGGATATGCTTTGCATGGTCGATCACGCATTATATACCATTTTTTCTCTAGTGATATGCACATCCGCAAAAAAACATGCCCTTAGGTGTGTTATCTGACCAAGTATTTATCGGATGGGTGTGCCTCTTTGAGAACATTCCAATGCCACCTAGGTTGAGGTGTACAGAAAGTGATGTGCCCATCAGATATCCTTTACATGATCGATCAAGCAATAAATACTATTTTTGCTCTAGTGTCATGCACATCCGTAAAAAAACACGCTGCTAGGTATGTTATCCGATCAAGCACTTATGGGATGGGAGTGCCACTTTGCATGTAAGTCAATTCCACCTAGTTGAAGGTGTGTGCAAAGTATTATGCCCATGGGATATGCTTTGCATTGTCGATCAAGCATAAAACACCGTTTTTGCCTTAGTGTCATGCACAACCATGAAAAAACACGGTCCTAGGTGTGTTAATCAAACAAGAACTTATCGGATGGGGCCTCCACTTTGCACACAAGTGTGTTTTATCTACATTGAGGTGCGTGCAAAGTATTATCACCATCGGATATGCTTTGCATGGTCGATCACGCATTATACACTATTTTCTCCCTAGTGATATGCACATCCGCAAAAAAACACGCCCTTAGGTGTGTTATCTGACCAAGTACTTATCGGATGGGTGTGCCTCTTTGAGAAAATTTCAATACCACCTACATTTTAGTGTAGGAAAAGTATTGTCCCATCGGATATCCTTTGCATGGTCGATCGAGCATTAAATACTATTTTTGCTCTAGTGTCATGCACATCCGTAAAAAAACACGCTGCTAGGTGTGTTATCCGATCAAACACTTATGCGATGGGTGTGCCACTTTTAATGTAACTCAATTGCATCTATTTGAAGGTGTGTGCAAAGTATTGTGCCCATCGGATATGCTTTGCATTGTCGATCAAGCATAAAACACCATTTTTGCCTTCGTGTCATGCACAACCATGAAAAAACATGGTCCTAAGTGTGTTAATCAAACAAGTACTTATCGGATGGGGGCTCCAGTTTGCATGCAACACGCTTTCAACTAGGTTGAGATGCTTGAAAAGTATTGTCACCATCGTATATGCTCTGTATGGTCGATTACGCATTATACAACGTTTTCCCCGTAGTGATATACACATCTGCAAAAAAACATGCCCTTAGGTATGTTATCTGACCAAGTACTTATCAAATGGGTGTGCCTCTTTGAGAACATTTCAATACCACCTAGGTTAAGGTGTAGGAAAAGTATTGTGCCCATCGGATATGCTTTGCATGGTCGATCGAGCATTAAATACCATTTTTGCCTTAGCGTCATGCACACTTTGAGAAAATTTCAATACCACCTAGGTTAAGGTGTAGGAAAAGTATTGTTCCCATCGGATATGCTCTGCATGGTCTATCGAACATGAAATACCATTTTTGCCTTAGTGTCATGCACATCCGTAAAAAAACACGCTGCTAGGTGTGTTATCCGATCAATTACTTATGTGATGGGAATGCCACTTTGCATGTAAATCAATTCCACCTGGTTGAAGGTGTGTGCAATGTATTGTGCCCATCGGATATGCTTTGCATCGTGGATCAAGCATAAAACACCGTTTCTGCCTTAGTGTCATGCACAACCATATAAAAACATAGCACTAGGTGTGTTATTCGGATGGGGGCTCCACTTGGCACGCAAGACCGTTTCAGCTACATTGAGGTGCGTGCAAATTATTGTCACCATCGGATATGCTTTGCATGGTCGATCACGCATTATACACCATTTTTTCTTGAGTGATATGCACATCTACAAGAAAACACACCCTTAGATGTGTTATCTGACCAATTACTTATCGGATGGGTGTGCCTCTTTGAGAACATTCCAATACCACCTAGGTTGAGGCATACAAAAAGTGTTGTGCCCATCAGATATCCTTTGCATGATCGATCGAGCAATAAATACTATTTTTGCTCTAGTGTCATGCACATGTCCCACTCCCGTGATATCCTGAGTGGCATCATTGGCACAAACAACATGTCTGCCATGGACCGGTATAATGTCCTCAAACCAATCTTTGTGATGAGTCATATGCTTAGAAGCACCACTATCCAGTACCAAGGATCAGTGGTGGCCAAAGATGCATCAATACCCTCTGACACTGGCTCAATAAGAGCATGAGCATGTGTAGCATGTGACATACTGGGCTCCCTCCCTGTGTCAATGATCTCATGATCCACAACACCAAAGGCAAAGTCCTTGTCATCCTGGGCATAATGTGCATGAGAAGAGGCATTTGAATTTTCAGCAGCTGCCACAAAATTACTGTTTGTAGTCCTCCTCTTCTTCTCATTAGCAATCCTCTTCTGACACTCGGCAATGTAATGACCAGGCTTTTTGCAATAGTTACATTTACCCTTTTTCTTAGAGGCGGGACTTGCCTGAGAACTTGCATTTGCCTCACTTTTGGGCTGAAATCCATTGCTGTTTTTTTTGTGAAAGTATCCTCCTTTTGACTGAAATTTGCCCTTTCCCTGCATAGCAAGAGCTTGCTCACCTTGGCGAGATGAATGAGCAAAATTAGAGGTTCTTTCCTCTTCTTGCAGGAGCAGCCCTACCAACTCATCAAATGAGACAGGTGCAGCTCTAAGCATGATAGACAAAGAGGTAACAAAAGTGCCAAATGACGGAGCCAGGCTATTGAGAGTGATAGTGACCAACTTTCTGTCTTCTATCTCCTCATCAACGCCTGCTAATTGATCTCTAAGATCAGTAATCTTAGCAATATGCTCTGCAATTGTTTGCCCTTCTTCCATCTTCAACTCCTTGAGTTGATTTGTCAAAGCTAGCACTCTAGCTTCATTTTTGACCTGATACATAGATGCCAGTTTAGCCCAAGCATCTTTAGCATACCTGCAGGACTTGATAGTAGACATAATGTGCCTCTTCACTGAGAGGGATATCAAAGATAAAGCTTGGGCATTTCTTCTATCAAACCTCCTTTGCTCCTCCAATAGAGCAGGAGTAGGAGCTGTGGATGTAGATGTGATGGATGAAGATGAAGTAGTTGCAGCAGCAGCTGGCCTAGTTTCATCACCACTCACAATGTCCCACAAGCCCTTGCCAACCAAAATATTGCGGAGCATAAATGACCACAAGGCATAGTTTGATCCTTCCAATTTATCCCCTTCAGTGATAGTGCCAAAGCTTTCAGAAAGAGACATTTTTCCTTGACAAATAATTGACACGAAGATTTGGGTGTCCAAGAAGCAGGAAAAGAGTGCTGAAGCAAATCGATTTGAAGTAGGAGCTTCCGAGGTGGATGTCAGTTTGATTCGGGACTGGAAATTGCTGAGAAGAGCACCAATGTAGCAGTAGATGAACTCATATTGAAGAAGATGGCTGCTGCTGCTGAGAAGAGCATCAATGCAACTATAGGAGACTGCTGTAGGCAGTAAAAACAGCAAGAGGAGATGCTGGAAAGTGCTGGAAATCAGGGCGACCTGAAGTAGAAGCCCCCGGGCTCAAGGGCGACCTCAAAAAGAGGGGCGAAGTGAAGGCGACCTGATCTGAAGCTGTTCGGGCTGAAGTCTGAGTGAAAACGAGCTGAAAATCAGTAGCATTGGTTGTCGACCAAGTCCTGGAGAGAGGTGACCTGAACAAGACTTCCCGGGGCAGCAAAAAACTCAAGTTCTTCACGGCAACTGACTGAAAAACGAGCTGGAAATTGAAGTGGGCTGAATGTAGGATTGAGAGCAACACGAGGACACGAGAGAACTCACCACAAGACGGAAGGCAAGGCTGAATCTCGGTTCAAGTGACTGAGGCTCTGATACCACTTGAAGGAACACAAATGGAGACAAAAAGTGAACACCAGTGAATGGATGTGCTCACACACGAAAGCTCCAACAGATGTTCAATAGATAAGAATACAAAGTACTTGGCATATATAGTGACCAAGTAGAACATAGAAATAAACCAAGTACTAGACTAGACTACAAGGTCATATCTTTGTATATGTCTACACTTTGCATGGCTACTTGAAGGTGTGTGCAAAGTATTGTGCCCATTGGATATGCTTTGCATTATCGATCAAGCATAAAACACCATTTTTGCCTTAGTGTCATCCATAACCATGAAAAAACACGGTCCTAGGTGTGTTAATCAAACAAGTACTTATTGGATGGGGGCTCCACTTTGCACACTAGTCCGTTTCAACTACATTGAGGTGCGTGAAAAGTATTGTCACCATCGAATACGCTTTGCATGGTCGATCATACATTATACACTGTTTTTTCCCTAATGATATGCACATCCGCAAAAAAACATGCCCTTAGGTGTGTTATCTGACCAAGTTCTTATCGGATGGGTGTCCCTCTTTGAGAAAATTTCAATACCACCTAGGTTTCGGTGTAGGAAAAGTATTGTGCAAATCAGATATCCTTTGCATGGCCGATCGAGCATTAAATACTATTTTTGCTCATGTCATGCACATCCATTAAAAAAACACACTGCTAGGTATGTTATCCGATCAAGCACTTATGGGATGGGTGTGCCACTTTGCATGTAAGTCAATTCCACCTAGTTGAAGGTGTGTGCTAAGTATTGTGCTCATCGAATATGCTTTGCATTGTCGATCAAGCATAAAACACCATTTTTGCCTTAGTGTCATGCACAACCATGAAAAAACACGGTCCTAAGTGTGTTAATCAAACAAGTACTTATCGGATGGGGGCTCCAGTTTGCACGCAACTCCGTTTCAACTAGGTTGAGATGTGTACAAAGTATTGTCACCATCGGATATGCTCTGCATGGTCGATTACGCATTATACAACGTTTTTCCCGTAGTGATATACACATCTGCAAAAAAACATGCCCTTAGGTATGTTATCTGACCAAGTACTTATCGGATGGGTGTGCCTCTTTGAGAAAATTTCAATATCACCTAGGTTAAGGTGTAGGAAAAGTATTGTGCCCATCGGATATGCTTTGCATGGTCGATCGAGCATTAAATACCATTTTTGCCTTAGTGTCATGCACATCCGTAAAAAAACACGCTGCTAGGTGTGTTATCCGATCAAGTACTTATGCGATGAGAATGCCACTTTGCACGTTAGTCAATTCCACCTAGTTGAAGTTGTATGCAAAGTATTGTGCCCATCGGATATGCTTTTCATTGTAGATCAAGCATAAAACACCGTTTTTGCCTTAGTGTCATGCACAACCATATAAAAACACGGCCGTAGGTGTGTTATTCAAACAAGTACTTATCAGATGGGGGCTCCACTTTGTACACAAGTTCGTTTCAACTATGTTGAGGTGCGTGCAAACTATTGTCACCATCGGATATGCTTGGCATGGTCCATCACACATTATACACCATTTTTTCCCTAGTGATATGCACATCCGCAAAAAAACACGCCCTTATGTGTGTTATATGACCAAGTACTTATCGGATGGGTGTGCCACTTTGAGAAAATTTTAATACCACCTAGGTTGAGGCGTATGAAAAGTGTTGTACCCATCGGATATCCTTTGCATGGTCAATCGAGCATTAAATAATATTTTTGCTATAGTGTCATGCACATCCATAAAAAGACACACTGCTAGGTATGTTATCCGATCAAGCACTTATGGGATGGGCATGCCACTTTGCATGTAAGTCAATTCCACCTAGTTGAAGGTGTATGCAAAGTATTGTGCCCGTCGGATATGCTTTGCATTGTCGATCAAGCATAAAACACCGTTTTTGCCTTAGTGTCATGCACAACCATGAAAAAACACGGTCCTAGGTGTGTTATTCAAACAAGTACTTATCGGACACAAGTCTGTTTCAAGTACGTTGAGGTATGTGCAAAGTATTGTCACCATCGGATATGCTTTGCATGGTCGATCATGCATTATACACCATTTTTTCTCTAGTGATATACACATCCGCAAAAAAACATGCCCTTAGGTCTGTTATTTGACCAAGTACTTATCAGATGGGTGTGCCTCTTTGAGAACATTTTAGTACCACCTAGGTTGAGCTGTATGAAAAGTGTTGTGCCCATCGGATGTCCTTTGCATGATCGATCGAGCATTAAATACTATTTAACTCTAGTGTCATGCACATCCGTAAAAAAACACGCTACTAGGTATGTTATCTGATCAAGCACTTATGGGATGGGAGTGCCACTTTGCATGTAAGTCAATTCCACTTAGTTGAAGGTGTGTGCAAAGTATTGTGCCCGTCGAATATGCTTTGCATTGTTGATCAAGCATAAAACACCATTTTTGGCTTAGTGTCATGCACAACCATGAAAAAACACGGTCCTAAGTGTGTTAATCAAACAAATACTTATTGGATCAGGGCTCCACTTTTCATGCAAGTCCGTTTCAACTAGGTTGAGATGCGTGCAAAGTATTGTCACAATCGGATATGCTCTGCATGGTCGATTATGCATTATACAACGTTCTTCCCATGGTGATATGCACATCTGCAAAAAAACACGCCCTTAGGTATGTTATCTCACCATGTACTTATCGGATGGGTGTGCCTCTTTGAGAAAATTTCAATACCACCTAGGTTAAGGCATAGGAAAAGTATTGTTCCCATCGGATATGCTCTGCATGGTCTATCGAGCATGAAATACCATTTTTGCCTTAGTGTCATGCACATCCGTAAAAAAACACGCTGCTAGGTGTGTTATCCAATCAATTACTTATGCGATGGGAATGCCACTTTGCATGTAAGTCAATTCCACATGGTTGAAGGTGTGTGCAAAGTATTGTGCCCATCGGATATGCTTTGCATTGTGGATCAAGCATAAAACACCGTTTTTGCCTTAGTGTCATGCACAACCATATAAAAACACAGCACTAGGTGTGTTATTCGAATGGGCGCTCCACTTGGCACGCAAGACCGTTTCAACTACATTGAGGTGCATGCAAAGTATTGTCACCATCGGATATGCTTTGCATGGTCGATCATGCATTATACACCATTCTTTCCCGAGTGATATGCACATCTGCAAAAAAACACACCCTTAGGTGTGTTATCTGACCAAGTACTTATCGGATGGGTGTGCCTCTTTGAGAACATTCCAATACCACCTAGGTTGAGGCGTACAAAAAGTGTTGTGCCCATCGAATATCCTTTGCATGATCGATCGAGCAATAAATACTATATTTGCTCTAGTGTCATGCACATCCGTAAATAAACACACTACTAGGTATGTTATCCGATCAAGCACTTATGGGATGGGAGTGCCACTTTGCATGTAAGTCAATTCCACCTACTTCAAGGTGTGTTATCCGACCAAGTATCTGACCAACGAATGGGTGTGCCTCTTTGAGAACATTTCAATACCACCTAGGTTGTGGTGTAGGAAAAGTATTGTGCCCATTGGATATCCTTTGCATGGTCGATCGAGCATTAAATACTATTTTTGCTCTAGTGTCATGCACATCCGTAAAAAAAACACGCTGCTAGGTATGTTATCTGATCAAGCACTTTATGGGATGGGTGTGCCACTTTGCAGGTAAGTCAATTCCAACTAGTTGAAGGTGTGTGCAAAGTATTGTGCCCATCGGATATGCTTTGCATTGTCGATCAAGCATAAAACACCGTTTTTGCCTTAGTGTCATGCACAACCATGAAGAAACACGGTCCTAAGTGTGTTAATCAAAGAAGTACTTATCGGATGGGGGCTCCAGTTTGCACGCAAGTCCGTTTCAACTAGGTTGAGATGCATGCAAAGAATTGTCACCATCGGATATGCTCTGCATGGTCGATTACGCATTATACAACGTTTTTCCCGTAGTGATATGCACATCCGCAAAAAAACATGCCCTTAGGTATGTTATCTGACCAAGTACTTATCGGATGGGTGTGCCTCTTTGAGAACATTTCAATACCACCTAGGTTAAGGTGTATGAAATGTATTGTGCCCATCGGATATGCTTTGCATGGTCGATCGAGCATTAAATACCATTTTTGCCTTAGTGTCATGCACATCCATAAAAAAACACGCTGCTAGGTGTGTTATCCGATCAAGTACTTATGCGATGGGAATGCCACTTTGCATGTAAGTCAATTTCACCTAGTTGAAGGTGTGTGCAAAGTATTGTGCCCATCGGATACGCTTTGCATTGTCGATCAAGCATAAAACACCGTTTTTGCCTTAGTGTCATGCACAACCATATAAAAACACAGCCATAGGTGTGTTATTCAAACAAGTACTTATCGGATGGGGGCTCCACTTTGCACGCAAGTCTGTTTCAACTACGTTGAGGTGTGTGCAAAGTATTGTCACCATCGAATATGCTTTGCATGGTCCATCACGCATTATACACGATTTTTTCCCTAGTGATATGCACATCCGCAAAAAAACACGCCCTTATGTTTGTTATCTGACCAAGTACTTATCGGATGGGTATGCCTCTTTGAGAAAATTTTAATACCACCTAGGTTGAGGCGTATGAAAAGTGTTGTGCCCATCGGATACCCTTGGCATGGTCAATCGAGCATTAAATACTATTTTTGCTCTAGTGTCATGCACATCCGTAAAAAAACACACTGCTAGGTATGTTATCTGATCAAGCACTTATGGGATGGGCGTGCCACTTTGCATGTAAGTCAATTCCACCTAGTTGATGGTGTATGGAAATTATTGTGCCCATCGGATATGCTTTCATTGTCGATCAAGCATAAAACACCGTTTTTGCCCTAGGGTCATGCACAACCATGAAAAAACATGGTCCTAGGTGTGTTATTCAAACAAGTACTTATCGGATGGGGGCTCCACTTTGCACGCAAGTCCGTTCCAACTACGTTGAGATACATGGAAAGTATTGTTACCATCGGATATTCTTTGCATGGTCCATCACGCATTATACACCATTTTTCCCTAGTGATATGCACATCCGCAAAAAAACACGCCCTTATGTGTGTTATCTGACCAAGTACTTATTGGATGGGTCTGCCACTTTGAGAACATTTCAATACCACCCAGGTTGAGGTGTACAAAAAGTGTTGTGCCCATTATCCTTTGCATGGTCGATCCAATATTAAATACTATTTTTGCTCTAGTGTCATGCACATCCGTAAAAAAACACGCTACTAGGTATGTTATCCGATCAAGCACTTATGGGATGGGCGTGCCACTTTGCATGTAAGTCAATTCCACATATTTGATGGTGTATGCAAAGTATTGTGCCCATCGGATATGCTTTGCATTGTCGATCAAGCATAAAACACCGTTTTTGCCTTAGTGTCATGCACAACCATGAAAAAACACGGTCCTAGAACAAGTACTTATCAGGTGGGGGCTCCACTTTGCATGCAAGTCCGTTCCAACTACGTTGAGGTACATGCAAAGTATTGTTACCATCGGATATGCTTTACATGGTCCATCACGCATTATACACCATTTTTTCCCTAATGATATGCACATCCGCAAAAAAACATGCCCTTATGTGTGTTATCTGACCATGTACTTATTGGATGGATGTGCCACTTTGAGAACATTTCAATACCACCCAGGTTGAGGCATACGAAAAGTGTTGTGCCCATCGGATATCCTTTGCATGGTCGATCCAGTATTAAATACTATTTTTGCTCTAGTGTCATGCACATCCGTAAAAAAACACGCTACTAGGTATGTTATCCGATCAAGCACTTATGGGATGGGCGTGCCACTTTGCATATAAGTCAATTACACCTTGTTGAAGGTGTGTGCAAAGTATTGTGCCCATCGGATATGCTTTGCATTGTCGATGAAGCATAAAACACCATTTTTGCCTTAGTATCACCATGCACAACCATGAAAAAAACGGTCCTAGGTGTGTTATTCAAACAAGTACTTATCGGATGGGGGCTCCACTTTGCACACAAGTCCGTTCCAACTACGTTGAGGTACATGCAAAGTATTGTTACCATCGGATATGCTTTGCATGGTCGATCACGCATTATATACCATTTTTTCTCTAGTGATATGCACATCCACAAAAAAACATGCCCTTAGGTGTGTTATCTGACCAAGTACTTATCGGATGGGTGTGCCTCTTTGAGAACATTCCAATACCACCTAGGTTGAGGTGTACAGAAAGTGATGTGCCCATTAGATATCCTTTACATGATCGATTAAGCAATAAATACTATTTTTGCTCTAGTGTCATGCACATCCGTAAAAAAACACGCTGCTAGGTATGTTATCCGATCAAGCACTTATGGGATGGGAGTGCCACTTTGCATGTAAGTCAATTTCACCTAGTTGAAGGTGTGTGCAAAGTAGTATGCCCATCGGATATGCTTTGCATTGTCGATCAAGCATAAAACACCGTTTTTGCCTTAGTGTCATGCACAACCATGAAAAAACACGGTCCTAGGTGTGTTAATCAAACAATCACTTATCGGATGGGGGCTCCACTTTGCACACAAGTGTGTTTTATCTACATTGAGGTGCGTGCAAAGTATTATCACCATCGGATATGCTTTGCATGGTCGATCACGCATTATACACTATTTTCTCCCTAGTGATATGCACACCCGCAAAAAAACACGCCCTTAGGTGTGTTATCTGACCAAGTACTTATCGGATGGGTGTGCCTCTTTGAGAACATTTCAATACCACCTACGTTGTAGTGTAGGAAAAGTATTGTGCCCATCGGATATCCTTTGCATGGTCGATCGAGCATTAAATACTATTTTTGCTCTAGTGTCATGCACATCCGTAAAAAAAAGACGCTGCTAGGTATGCTATCGGATCAAACACTTATGGGATGGGTGTGCCACTTTTAATGTAAGTCAATTGCATCTATTTGAAGGTGTGTGCAAAGTATTGTGCCCATCGGATATGCTTTGCATTGTCGATCAAGCATAAAACACCATTTTTGCCTTCGTGTCATGCACAACCATGAAAAAACATGGTCCTAAGTGTGTTAATCAAACAAGTACTTATCGGATGGGGGCTCCAGTTTGCATGCAACACGCTTTCAACTAGGTTGAGATGCGTGAAAAGTATTGTCACCATTGTATATGCTCTGTATGGTCGATTACGCATTATACAACGTTTTTCCCGTAGTGATATACACATCTGTAAAAAAACATGCCCTTAGGCATGTTATCTGACCAAGTACTTATCGGATGGGTGTGCCTCTTTGAGAACATTTCAATACCACCTAGGTTAAGGTGTAGGAAAAGTATTGTGCCCATCGGATATGCTTTGCATGGTCGATCGAGCATTAAATACCATTTTTGCCTTAGTGTCATGCACATCCATACAAAAACACGCTGCTAGGTGTAATATCCGATCAAGTACTTATGCGATGGGAATGCCACTTTGCATGTAAGTCAATTCCACCTAGTTGAAGGTTTGTACAAAGTATTGTGCCCATCGGATATGCTTTGCATTGTCGATCGAGCATAAAACGCCGTTTTAGCCTTAGTGTCATGCACAACAATAAAAAAACACGGCCGTAGGTGTGTTATTCAAACAAGTACTTATCGGATGGGGGCTCCACTTTGCATGCAAGTCCGTTTCAACTATGTTGAGGTGCGTGCAAAGTATTGTCACCATCGGATATGCTTTGGATGGTCCATCTTGCATTATACACCATTTTATCCCTAGTGATATGCACATCCGCAAAAAAACACGCCCTTAGGAGTGTTATATAACCAAGTACTTATCGGATGGGTGTGAATCTTTGAGAACATTTCAATGCCACCTATGTTGAGGCATACGAAAAGTGTTGTGCCCATCGGATATCCTTTGCATGGTCGATCGAGCATTAAATTCTATTTTTGCTCGTGTCATGCACATCCGTAAACACGCTGCTAGGTATGTTATCCGATCAAGCACTTATGGGATGGGAGTGCCACTTTGCATGTAAGTCAATTCCACCTAGTTGAAGGTGTGTTCAAAGTATAGTGCCCATCAGATATGCTTTGCATTATCGATCAAGCATAAAACACCGTTTTTGCCTTAGTGTCATGCACAACCAAGAAAAAACACGGTCCTAGGTGTGTTAATCAAACAAGTACTTATAGGATGGGGGCTCCACTTTGCACACAAGTCGGTTTTAACTATTTTGAGGTGCGTGAAAAGTATTGTCACCATCAGATATGCTTTGCATGGTCAATCATACATTATACACTCTTTTTGCACTAATGATATGCACATCCGCAAAAAAACATGCCCTTAGGTGTGTTATCTGACCAAGTTCTTATCGGATGGGTGTCCCTCTTTGAGAACATTTCAATACCACCTAGGTTGCGGTGTAGGAAAAGTATTGTGCCCATCCTTTGCATGGTTGATCGAGCATTAAATACTATTTTTGCTCGTGTCATGCACATCAGTAAAAAAAACACACTGCTAGGTATGTTATCCGATCAAGCACTTATGGGATGGGTGTGCCACTTTGCATGTAAGTCAATTCCACCTAGTTGAAGCTGTGTGCTAAGTATTGTTCCCATCGGATATGCTTTGCATTGTCGATCAAGCATAAAACACCATTTTTGCCTTAGTTTCATGCACAACCATGAAAAAACACGGTCCTAAGTGTGTTAATCAAATAAGTACTTATCGGATGGGGGCTCCAGTTTGCACGCAACTCCGTTTATACTAGGTCAAGATGCGTGCAAAGTATTGTCACCATCGGATATGCTCTGCATGGCTGATTACGCATTATACAACGTTTTTCCCGTAGTGATATACACATCTGCAAAAAAACATGCCCTTAGGTATGTTATCTGACCAAGTACTTATCGGATGGGTGTGCCTCTTTGAGAACATTTCAATATCACCTAGGTTAAGGTGTAGGAAAAGTATTGTGCCCATCGGATATGCTTTGCATGGTCGATCGAGCATTAAATACCATTTTTGCCTTAGTGTCATGCACATCCGTAAAAAAACACGCTGCTAGGTGTGTTATCCGATCAAGTACTTATGCGATGGGAATGCCACTTTGCACGTTAGTCAATTCCACCTAGTTTTAGTTCTATGCAAAGTATTGTGCCCATCGGATATGCTTTGCATTGTCGATCAAGCATAAAACACCGTTTTTGCCTTAGTGTCATGCATAACCATATAAAAACACAGCCGTAGGTGTGTTATTCAAACAAGTACTTATCGAATGGGGGATCCACTTTGCACGCAAGTCCGTTTCAACTATGTTGAGGTGCGTGCAAAGTATTGTCACCATCGGATATGCTTTGCATGGTCCATCACGCATTATACACCATTTTTTCCCTAGTGATATGCACATCCGCAAAAAAACACGCCCTTATGTGTGTTATCTGACCAAGTACTTATCGGATGGGTGTGCCTCTTTGAGAACATGTTAATACCACCTAGGTTGAGGCGCATGAAAAGTGTTGTGCCCATCGGATATCCTTTGCATGGTCAATCGAGCATTAAATACTATTTTTGCTCTAGTGTGATGCACATCCGTAAAAAAACACGCTGCTAGGTATGTTATCCGATCAAGCACTTATGGGATGGGCGTGCCACTTTGCATGTAAGTCAATTCCACCTAGTTGATGGTGTATGCAAAGTATTGTGCCCATCGGATATGCTTTGCATTGTCGATCAAGCATAAAACACCGTTTTCGCCTTAGTGTCATGCACAACCATGAAAAAACACGGTCCTAGGTGTGTTATTCAAACAAGTACTTATCGGATGGGGGCTCCACTTTGCACGCAAGTCCGTTTCAAGTATGTTGAGGTACGTGCAAAGTATTTTCACCGTCGTATATGCTTTGCATTAGCGATCATGCATTATACACCATTTTTTCTCTAGTGATATGCACATCCGCAAAAAAACATGCCCTTAGGTCTGTTAGTTGACCAAGTACTTATCGGATGGCTGTGCCTCTTTGAGAACATTTCAATACCACCTAGGTTGAGTTGTATGAAAAGTGTTGTGCCCATTGCATATCCTTTGCATGATCGATCGAGCATTAAATACTATTTTAACTCTAGTGTCATGCACATCCGTAAAAAAACACGCTGCTAGGTATGTTATCCGATCAAGCGCTTATGGGATGGGAGTGCCACTTTGCATGTAAGTCAATTGCACCTAGTTGAAGTTGTGTACAAAGTATTGTGCCCATCGCATATGCTTTGCATTGTTGATCAATAATAAAACACCATTTTTGGCTTAGAGTCATGCACAACCATGAAAAACCACGGGCCTAAGTGTGTTAATCAAACAAGTACTTATGGGATCGGGGCTCCACTTTTCATGCAAGTCCGTTTCAACTAGGTTGAGATGCGTGCAAAGTATTGTCACCATTGGATATGCTCTGCATGGTCGATTACGCATTATACAACGTTCTTCCCGTAGTGATATGCCAATCTGCAAAAAAACATGACCTTAGGTATGTTATCTCACCATGATTGGGTGTGCCTCTTTGAGAAAATTTCAATACCACCTAGGTTAAGGCGTAGGAAAAGTATTGTTCCCATCGGATATGCTCTGCATGGTCTATCGAGCATGAAATACCATTTTTGCCTTAGTGTCATGCACATCCGTAAAAAAACATGCTGCCAGGTGTGTTATCCGATCAATTAGTTATGTGATGGGAATGCCACTTTGCATGTAAATCAATTCCACCTGGTTGAAGGTGTGTGCAATGTATTGTGCCCATCGGATATGCTTTGCATTGTGGATCAAGCATAAAACACCGTTTTTGCCTTAGTGTCATGCACAACCATATAAAAACACAGCACTAGGTGTGTTATTCGGATGGGGGCTCCACTTGGCACGCAAGACCGTTTCAACTACATTGAGGTGCGCGCAAATTATTGTCACCATCAGATATTCTTTGCATGGTCGATCACGCATTATACACCATTTTTTCCCAAGTGATATGCACATCTACAAAAAAACACACCCTTAGATGTGTTATCTGACCAATTACTTATCGGATGGGTGTGCCTCTTTGAGAACATTCCAATACCACCTAGGTTGAGGCATACAAAAAGTGTTGTGCCCATCAGATATCCTTTGCATGATCGATCGAGCAATAAATACTATTTTTGCTCTAGTGTCATGCACATCCCTAAAAAAACACACTACTAGGTATGTTATCCGATCAAGCACTTATGGGATGGGAGTGCCACTTTGCATGTAAGTCAATTCCACCTACTTCAAGGTGTGTTATCTGACCAAGTACTTATCGAATGGGTGTGCCTCTTTGGGAACATTTCAATACCACCTAGGTTGTGGTGTAGGAAAAGTATTGTGCCCATTGGATATCGTTTGCATGGTCGATTGAGCATTAAATACTATTTTTGCTCTAGTGTCATGCACATCCGTAAAAAAACCACGCTGCTAGGTATGTTATCTGATCAAGCACTTATGGGATGGGTGTGCCACTTTGCAGGTAAGTCAATTCCACCTAGTTGAAGGTGTGTGCAAAGTATTGTACCCATCGGATATGCTTTGCATTGTCGATCAAGCATAAAACACCGTTTTTGCCTTAGTGTCATGCACAACCATGAAGAAACACGGTCCTAAGTGTGTTAATCAAAGAAGTACTTATCGGATGGGGGCTCCAGTTTGCACGCAAGTCCGTTTTAACTAGGTTGAGATGCATGCAAAGCATTGTTACCATCGGATATGCTCTGCATGGTCGATTACGCATTATACAACGTTTTTCCCGTAGTGATATGCACATCCGCAAAAAAACATGCCCTTAGGTTTGTTATCTGACCAAGTACTTATCGGATGGGTGTGCCTCTTTGAAAACATTTCAATACCACCTAGGTTAAGATGTAGGAAAAGTATTGTGCCCATCGGATATCCTTTGCATGGTCGATCGAGCATTAAATACAATTTTTGCCTTAGTGTCATGCACATCCATAAAAAAACATGCTGCTAGGTGTGTTATCCGATCAAGTACTTATGCGATGGGAATGCCACGTTGCATGTAAGTCAATTTCACCTATTTGAAGGTGTCTGCAAAGTATTGTGCCCATCGGATATGCTTTGCATTGTCGATCAAGCATAAAACACCGTTTTTGCCTTAGTGTCATGCACAACCATATAAAAACACAGCCGTAGGTGTGTTATTCAAACAAGTACTTATCGTATGGGGGCTCCACTTTGCACGCAAGTCTGTTTCAACTACGTTGAGGTGCGTGCAAAGTATTGTCACCATCGGATATGCTTTGCATGGTCCATCACGCATTATACACCATTTTTTCCCTAGTGATATGCACATCCGAAAAAAACAGGCCCTTAGGTGTGTTATCTGACCAAGTACTTATTGGATGGGTGTGCCACTTTGAGAACATTTAAGTAACACCCAGGTTGAGGGGTACGAAAAGTGTTGTGCCCATCGGATATCCTTTGCATGGTCGATCCAGTATTAAATACTATTTTTGCTCTAATGTCATGCACATCCGTAAAAAAACACGCTACTAGGTATGTTATCCGATCAAGCACTTATGGGATGGGCATGCCACTTTGCATATAAGTCAATTCCACCTAGTTGAAGGTGTGTGCAAAGTATTGTGCCCATCGGATATGCTTTGCATTGTCGATCAAGCATAAGACACCGTTTTTGCCTTAGTGTCATGCACAACCATGACAAAACACGGTCCTAGGTGTGTTATTCAAACAAGTACTTATCGGATGGGAGCTCCACTTTGCACGCAAGTCCGTTCCAACTACGTTGAGGTACATGCAAAGTATTGTTACCATCGGATATGCTTTGCATGGTCGATCACGCATTATATACCATTTTTTCTCTAGTGATATGCACATCCACAAAAAAACATGCCCTTAGGTGTGTTATCTGACCAAGTACTTATTGGATGGGTGTGCCTCTTTGAGAACATTCCAATACCACCTAGGTTGAGGCGTATAGAAAGTGTTGTGCCCATCGGATATCCTTTGCATGATCGATCAAGCAATAAATACTATTTTTGCTCGTGTCATGCACATCTGTAAAAAAACACACTGCTAGGTATGTTATCCGATCAAGCACTTATGGGATGGGAGTGCCACTTTGCATGTAAGTCAATTCCACCTACTTGAAGGTGTGTGCAAAGTATTGTGCCCATTGGATATGCTTTGCATTGTCGATCAAGCATAAAACACCGTTTTTGCCTTAGTGTCATGCACAACCATGAAAAAACACGGTCCTAGGTGTGTTAATCAAACAAGTACTTATCGGATGGGGGCTCCACTTTGCACACAAGTCCTTTTCAACTATGTTGAGGTGCGTGAAAAGTATTGTCACCATCGGATTTGCTTTGCATGGTCGATCATACATTATACACTATTTTTTCCCTAATGATATGCACATCCGTAAAAAAACACGCCCTTAGGTGTGTTATCTGACCAAGTTCTTATCGGATGGGTGTCCCTCTTTGAGAACATTTCAATACCACCTAGGTTGCAGTGTAGGAAAAGTATTGTGCCCATCAGATATCCTTTGCATGGTCGATCGAGCATTAAATACTATTTTTGCTTGTGTCATGCACATCCATAAAAAAAACACACTGCTAGGTATGTTATCCAATCAAGCACTTATGGGATGTGTGTGCCACTTTGCATGTAAGTCAATTCCACCAAGTTGAAGGTGTGTGCTAAGTATTGTGCTGATCGGATATGCTTTGCATTGTCGATCAAGCATAAAACACCATTTTTGCCTTAGTGTCATGCACAACCATGAAAAAACACGGTCCTAAGTGTGTTAATCAAACAAGTACTTATCGGATGGGGGCTCCAGTTTGCACGCAACTCCGTTTCAACTAGGTTGAGATGCGTGCAAAGTATTGTCACCATCGGATATGCTCTGCATGGTCGATTACGCATTATACAACGTTTTTCTCGTAGTGATATACACATCCGCAAAAAAACATGCCCTTACGTATGTTATCTGACCAAGTACTTATCGGATGGGTGTGCCTCTTTGAGAACATTTCAATATCACCTAGGTTAAGGTGTAGGAAAAGTATTGTGCCCATCGGATATGCTTTGCATGGTCGATCGAGCATTAAATACCATTTTTGCCTTAGTGTCATGCACATCCGTAAAAAAACACGCTGCTAGGTGTGTTATCCGACCAAGTACTTATGTGATGGGAATGCCACTTTGCACGTTAGTCAATTCCACCTAGTTGAAGTTGTATGCAAAGTATTGTGCCCATCGAATATGCTTTGCATTGTAGATCAAGCATAAAACACTGTTTTTGCCTTAGTGTCATGCACAACCATATAAAAACACGGCCGTAGGTGTGTTATTCAAACAAGTACTTATCGGATGGGGGCTCCACTTCCGACCAAGTACTTATGCGATGGGAATGCCACTTTGCACGTTAGTCAATTCCACCTAGTTGAAGTTGTATGCAAAGTATTGTGCCCATCGGATATGCTTTGCATTGTAGATCAAGCATAAAACACTGTTTTTGCCTTAGTGTCATGCACAACCATATAAAAACACGGCCGTAGGTGTGTTATTCAAACAAGTACTTATCGGATGGGGGCTCCACTTTGCACGCAAGTCCATTTCAACTATGTTGAGGTGCATGCAAAGTATTGTCACCATCGGATATGCTTTGCATGGTCCATCACGCATTATACACCATTTTTTCCCTAGTGATATGCACATCCGCAAAAAAACACACCCTTATGTGTGTTATCTGACCAAGTACTTATGGGATGGGTGTGCCACTTTGAGAAAATTTCAATACCACCCAGGTTAAGGCGTACGAAAAGTGTTGTGCCCATCAGATATCCTTTGCATGGTCAATCGAGCATTAAATACTATTTTTGCTCTAGTGTCATGCACATCCGTAAAAAAACACGCTGCTAGGTATGTTATCCGATCAAGCACTTATGGGATGGGCGTGCCACTTTGCATGTAAGTGAATTCCACCTAGTTGATGGTGTATGCAAAGTATTGTGCCCATCGGATATGCTTTGCATTGTCGATCAAGCATAAAACACCATTTTTGCCTTAGTGTCATGCACAACCATGAAAAAACACGGTCCTAGGTGTGTTATTCAAACAAGTACTTATCGGATGGGGGCTCCACTTTGCACGTAAGTCCGTTTCAAGTACGTTGAGTTACGTGCAAAGTATTTTCACCGTCGGATATGCTTTGCATGGTCGATCATGCATTATACACCATTTTTTCTCTAGTGATATGCACATCCGCAAAAAAACATGCCCTTAGGTCTGTTATTTGACCAAGTACTTATCGGATGGCTGTGCCTCTTTGAGAACATTTCAATAACACCTAGGCTGAGCTGTATGTAAAGTGTTGTGCCCATTGGATATCCTTTGCATGATCGATCGAGCATTAAATACTATTTTAACTCTAGTGTCATGCACATCCGTAAAAAAGCATGCTGCTAGGTATGTTATCCGATCAAGCACTTATGGGATGGGAGTACCACTTTGCATGTAAGTCAATTCCACCTAGTTGAAGGTGTTTGCAAAGTATTGTGCCCATCGGATATGCTTTGCATTGTTGATCAAGCATAAAATATCATTTTTGGCTTAGTGTCATGCACAACCATGAAAAAACACGGTCCTAAGTGTGTTAATCAAACAAGTACTTATTGGATCGGGGCTCCACTTTTCATGTAAGTCCGTTTCAACTAGGTTGAGATGCGTGCAAAGTATTGTCACCATCGGATATGCTCTGCATGGTCGATTACGCATTATACAACGTTCTTCCCGTAGTGATATGCACATCTGCAAAAAAACACACCCTTAGGTATGTTATCTCACCATGTGCTTATCGGATGGGTGTGCCTCTTTGAGAAAATTTCAATACCACCTAGGTTAAGGCATAGGAAAAGTATTGTTCCCATCAGATATGCTCTGCATGGTCTATCGAGCATGAAATACCATTTTTGCCTTAATGTCATGCACATCTGTAAAAAAACACGCTGCTAGGTGTGTTATCCGATCAATTACTTATGCGATGGGAATGCCACTTTGCATGTAAGTCAATTCCACCTGGTTGAAGGTGTGTGCAAAGTATTGTGCCCATCGGATATGCTTTGCATTGTGGATCAAGCATAAAACATTGTTTTTGCCTTAGTGTCATGCACAACCATATAAAAACACCGCACTAGGTGTGTTATTCGGATGGGGGCTCCACTTGGCACGCAAGACCGTTTCAACTACATTGAGGTGCGTGCAAAGTATTGTCACCATCGGATATGCTTTGCATGGTCGATCACGCATTATACACCATTTTTTCTCGAGTGATATGCACATCTGCAAAAAAACACACCCTTAGGTGTGTTATCTGACCAAGTACTTATCGGATGGGTGTGCCCCTTTGAGAACATTCCAATACCACCTAGGTTGAGGCGTACAAAAAGTGTTGAGCCCATTGGATAACCTCTGCATGATCGATCGATCAATAAATACTATTTTTGCTCTAGTGTCATGCACATCCGTAGAAAAACACACTACTAGATATGTTATCCGATCAAGCACTTATGGGATGGGAGTGCCACTTTGCATGTAAGTCAATTCCACCTACTTCAAGGTGTGTTATCTGACCAAGTACTTATCGAATGGGTGTGCCTCTTTGAGAACATTTCAATACCACCTAGGTTGTGGTGTAGGAAAAGTATTGTGCCCATTGGATATCCTTTGCATGGTCAATCGAGCATTAAATACTATTTTTGCTCTAGTGTCATGCACATCCGTTAAAAAAACACGCTGCTAGTTATGTTATCCGATCAAGCACTTATGGGATGGGTGTGCCACTTTACAGGTAAGTCAATTCCACCTAGTTGAAGGTGTGTGCAAAGAATTGTGCCCATCAGATATGCTTTGCATTGTCGATCAAGCATAAAACACCGTTTTTGCCTTAGTGTCATGCACAACCATGAAGAAACACGGTCCTAAGTGTGTTAATCAAAGAAGTACTTATCAGATGGGGACTCCAGTTTGCACGCAAGTCCGTTTCAACTAGGTTGAGATGCATGCAAAGCATTGTCACCATCGGATATGCTCTGCATGGTCGATTACGCATTATACAACGTTTTTCCCGTAGTGATATGCACATCCGCAAAAAAACATGCCCTTAGGTATGTTATCTGACCAAGTACTTATCGGATGGGTGTGCCTCTTTGAGAACATTTCAATACCACCTAGGTTAAGGTGTAGGAAAAGTATTGTGCCCATCGGATATGCTTTGCATGGTCGATCGAGCAATAAATACCATTTTTGCCTTAGTGTCATGCACATCCATAAAAAAACACGCTGCTAGGTGTGTTATCCGATCAAGTACTTATGCGATGGGAATGCCACTTTGCATGTAAGTCAATTTCACCTAGTTGAAGGTGTGTGCAAAGTATTGTGCCCATCGGATATGCTTTGCATTGTCGATCAAGCATAAAACACCGTTTTTGCCTTAGTGTCATGCACAACCATATAAAAACACAGCCGTAGGTGTGTTATTCAAACAAGTACTTATCGGATGGGGGCTCCACTTTGCACGCAAGTCTGTTTCAACTACATTGAGGTGCGTGCAAAGTATTGTCACCATCGGATATGATTTGCATGGTCGATCACGCATTATACACCATTTTTTCCCTAGTGATATGCACATCCGCAAAAAAACACGCCCTTAGGTGTGTTATCTGACCAAGTACTTATTGGATGGGTGTGCCACTTTGAGAACATTTCAATACCACCCAGGTTGAGGCGTACAAAAATTGTTGTGCCCATCGGATATCCTTTGCATGGTCGATCTAGTATTAAATACTATTTTTGCTCGTGTCAAGTCCATTTCAACTACGTTGAGGTGCGTGCAAAGTATTGTTACCATCGGATATGCTTTGCAGGGTCGATGACGCATTATACACCAGTTTTTCTCTAATGATATGCACATCCGCAAAAAGACATGCCCTTAGGTGTGTTATCTGACCAAGTACTTATCGGATGGGTGTGCCTCTTTGAGAACATTTAAATACCACCTAGGTTGCAGTGTAGGAAAAGTGTTGTGCCCATCGGATATCCTTTGCATGGTCGATCGAGCATTAAATACTATTTTTGCTCTAGTGTCATGCACATCCGTAAAAAAACACGCTGCTAGGTATATTATCCGTCTAATGAAAGCATGCTATCTTTATACTCTATGATTATTTAAACCTTTATTTTTATTTGGGATGTGTAAATCTCAAAACTTTTTAAATTTTTCCTCCAAGAGGAGGAGAGAGTCACTCTAATGAAAGCATGTATGAAACCTTACTCTTTAAATTTTTGCTCCAAGCGGAGGAGAGACTCACTCTAATGAAAGCATGTATGAAACCTTATCTGCTTGTTTAAGCCTTTATTTGGGATGTGTACATCGCATAACTTTTTTATATTTTTATAGCAGAAGGAGGATGTAGAAGACATAGCAAGTGAAGAAGAATATGATGTAGACTACTCTCTCAATAAGATGAGTCATGAAAATATGAATCTATTGGAGTAGATTGGAAGTTCATTCACTGCTATGTTGTTAATTCGACAACAACCTCATTTTTTTGAATTTGGTGAAGAAGAGATTTCAATCCTCTTGAATCCTAAGAAAGAGGTTAATGTCAAAGTCATTACAACCATCCTCAGGTTTGATGCAGCCTTTGCCTTGGCTTTATACTTTGCTTATTTTGATTAAACCCAAGAAGCTAATACTTTTTTTTTAAATATAGTAATGTTATAGCAAATTTTCCGCAAAATATACAAAGCGTTTCATATATGCTCGATCCTCGTATTTTGGAAGTGCTTAGCAACAAAGAAGAAACCATAGAGGATGTTTGCAAGTGGTTGAAGCACGTTCCTATGACTAAAGCACGAGTTATTTTTATAGCATATTATGAGAAGTAAGCATCAAACCCTACTTGTTTTTCCTATTTCCTTGCTAGAATTGTCTCAAACATAGTAATTATTCTTTATTGATAATGCAGCTCACATTGGAGTCTGATAGTCGTGGACATCTTTGTGAACAAGTGCTTCTTTGCCAACTCAATGACATCCATCCATGGCACTATGTTAGAGTAAGTATAGACTACACTTGTTGTCACTTCTTGACATGTAGATTGATATGCAATGCACATATTCACAGTTGTTATATGTTTTGATGTGTAGATCAGCTCGAAAGTTGGTAGGTGCTATCGACACAGTAATGCAGCAATGTGACTTGGCACAACAAATAGAGTATATAACATGTCAGGTATCACATCAAGAGAATAGCCACATCTATAATTGTGGATGGAGGGTGGGCTACAATTGCTTTTTGGTACTTGGTCAAATTTTTGAGATGTACATAGACCTCAATATCTTGAATTTGGGGGAGAGAAGATTTCAATCCTCTCTAGAGCTTCAAATGAGGTCAATAACAACGTTATGATGGCCATTCTTAGGTTTGATACAAACTTCTATACTTAGCGATAGCAGAAAGACGATCGCTGATGTTTGTAAATGGTTACAGCCTTTACATTTACATGGCGTGCGAGTCCTATTTATGGCATATCACAAGATGTAAGTATCATGGCAACCTTTATTTTCATCTTATACTGGAAACATTGTGTTAAATGATAATGGTTCTTAATTATTCGTGTAGGGAACATTGGAGTCTGGTGGTTTGGGACCTTGAAGACAACTATTGTTGGTTTGTTAACTCGATTGTAGGCTTTCATGGCTCAATGCAAACGTAAGTATTCTATTAATCTGTTGTTACTTCTATATTATGTACCTTATGTAATAGACACACTAAGTTTTTTTAATATGTCATGATGAGCAGGTCGATTGAGAAGTTGGTATCTCCTATCAGAGAAACAGGATAGTACAAAGACTCGGTAGACTTCCAAAAGCGTTTAGTAGTAGAGCAGGAAGATGGGCATAGTTGTGGGTGGAGAGTTGCCTACAACTGCATGTTGATTTTCAAAGAAATTTTCTCACTTAAGCCACAGATCTCATCAGAAGACTCTTTGGAGCTCAAATATTCAGAGGAAATTATACAATTGTTTAGGGCTGAAATCATTCGAGACCTAATTGCTGCCATTAGAATACAATGTGCAACTGAAGCAATATCAAAGCTTGCATTTAAGGAAGAGGAGACGGAGTCTACTGTGAAAGCACTGTGCACTACAGAAGAAGTAGAGACTCAGTGTACACCTACAGCACCACAGCCTCCACTGGAAGCATCAGAAGAGTTGCCACAGCCTCCGCTTGCATTTAAGGAAGAGGATACCGAGTCTACTCCAAAAGCACTACATACTACAGAAGAAGTAGAGATTGAGTGTACATATAGAGCACCATAGCCTCCATTGGAAGCATCAGAAGAGTTGCCACAGTCTCCACTAGAAGCATCAGAAGAGTTGCGATGCATGTATGATGTTGTGTTTGTATATATGTATGAGGAGCATATTCTCATGATGTTGTTTACTCCATCAATATTATGGTTGACATTTATTTGTTGCAATGTATGAATCATGATGTAGTTTTTGTTGATTACACACCAATTTCCGACTTATTACTTAAGTGGCATTTAGTCATGATATTTATATATTTATTTCATGCGCACAATTTTATGATATGAATGTGTGATGATGTGATTATTAGGAAATATAACGTTCTGTGATGAGAATTTTGATATGAATATGTGATGATGTAATATTTGTAATATATTTCATGGCAAAGTATCAATTCCCAATGCTCCACTCACTTAAAGTACAGCATTCCCAATGCTCTGCAAAATTTTATTCAGTTGGACAGTCTCTACTCACTTAAAGTAGAGCATTTCCAATGCTTCTCTCACTTTATTCCAACCCTTATCCTTATCATAGCGAACACATCGTGCCTTAGTGCACTTGTAATCTTCCATCGTAGTCCTTCCACAAACACTCTCTTATTTCTTACATCCTAGTCCTTCTGATTAACTTGTATTCATCTTTCACTTTACGTCTTCCCTCACTTTCTATCACTCTTGAAGGAGGGGCAGCTCACTGTGCATCCCTCGCTATTGCTCCCTCACTCTCCTTCTCCCACTTTCCCTATAAGACAATGACTAGTTACTGGCCGACTTCATTTACTGAACTCAAATTCTGTCTTAGATCTCTTTTGTATAGACCAATGAAGGGAAAATCATTCGAGGAGGATATGTTACACACATGGCTGCTTGATTTGAACTAGCAGAAGAGGTGAATATCCTTAGCTTTCTTTTTTGCTTCTTTTAATCACGGACTTCTTATGCGAACGAGTTAAATTTTCATACAGGATATGGCGGTGGCTAGAAGCTGTATTGAAAAAAATGGTGAAGATGAGGAAAGCCAAGAGAGAAAAGAAGAGTTGTTGAATGATTACAAGTCGGCGGAAGATTCGAAACAAGTTGTGAGGAGAGTCTGTGAGGAGATTTGCGATGCCAGCCTTGGTTACGCATGGCCTGCAAGTTTAAAGTCTGCTTGTTTTCATGAAGCCAATGCCATAGTAGGCACTTTTGAGGACATATGCTCTCTCTAATGACTTGATAGTCAAGTGATGGAAATTTAATTCCATAGAAATTTAAAGTAACTGTGAAATTTAATTCCATAGACTTATGTGTTTTCTAAAGTAATTGTAATAGACAAGAAATGAAACTACAGTTCCACAAAGACTTTTTAGTTCTCTAATTTAAAGTTGTAATAGACAAGAGAGACAAAGATGACATCTTCTAGGCTGAGCTAATGGAAGGTGTTTTTTAACACCATATGGCTTTGAGTTATATGATCTACTTCTTATACAAATGTCATGCTTTTTTTTAAATGTACTCTAGTTTTTTTTCTAATTTGATTTTTTAAATTCTTACTTTTTGTCTCTTTTAACAACATGAAGTCCTCTTTTTTTAATGTACTCTAGTTTTAATAACATGTCACGTCATTTTTTCTAATTTGCTTTTTTAAAATCTTACTTTTTGACTCAAAGTTTTGTTTTATAAGAGCCTCTTTTTTTGAAATGCTTTATCCAAAATTATCTCACAAAACGAATTTGGACAGTGCACTAGTCCAAAATTAATGAAATAGGTGTTCAATGAACATTTTCGGGGGGAGAAACTAGCGGGGATGGCGAAGGCTCATCATCTGCAAGCAGCATGGTGGGCTCTGGTTCTGTGGGGCTTGCAGGAGTCATAGCATCGATGCTTTGTACAAAATGTGTTGCTTTGAGCAGCGTGTTGAAGGCTTCATCAGGGAGGTTGATCGGAGCATTGGAGGAGATGGACTGGGAGGGTCCGTGCTGTGCGATGGTGGTGTTGGAGGCATTAGATGAGTACTCGGGCAATTTTGTTCGAGGGAGAGGAGGTTGGGTAGCTTGTTGGGAGGGTTGGGCGGGATCTAGGGAAGGTGGTAATGGAATATCTATAAGGGGGGCAATGGTATTAAAGAGGGTGACTGCATGTTTTCCCTCATCCTCATTTATTTCCTCAGGGTATGCTATGTGAATTGTTTCAAAATTGCTCACCAAGGACTCAAGTGAGTCTTGGAGAGCTTGTAGCACCCTATTAAAGAGGATTATTATTCTGAGGGGTTGGTAGGTGGTGGACTGGTAGGCCACAAGGTGTTCTTGACCTTGGATTGCCGAGGCTCAGCCGTAGGTCTGCATCCAATTTATGTCTACATGCAAACTTGCCAGAGTGCAAACCCATGGTGTGAGGTCCTACGGCTTTTCGAGTTGCATCACTTCATCGTCCATAGGATAATTAAGGGACTAAGTGATAACGTGGCACCAGGCTTGAAATTAAGAATAATGGGATGGGCGAAAAGGGTTTGGAGATCGGAGGGGCAGAGAAGAGATAGAGAAGTGGGTTGAAGGTCAAGAGAGAAATAGGGCATGGCTAAGATGGGGCGACAATGGTCAGGATCACGGTGAAAAATGGTTTGGAGATAGAGAAGTGGGTTGAAGGTCAAGAGAGAAATAGGACATGGCTAAGATGGGGCGATAGTGGTCAGGATTACGGTGAAAAATGGTTTGGAGGGAGCTAGGAGGAAGTGGAGTAGTGAGATCAAGGTGGAAGGTAAGGTTTTGTGCATGGAGTGCATCAAAGTGCATTTGTAGGGTTTGGGCAATTGTGTGTGGTGCAAGTGCATATGTGGCTAATTGTGCAGACACCTCCTTGTACATCCTGAACTCTTGCTACTCGTGGTCTTCCAACCTTGACTCTTAGATTGGCCAATGGTGCACTGTCTTTTGATTTCTTCTTGGAGGGAGACCGTGAGGTTCCTTTCTTGTGCCACAAGATCATGTAAGGAGTGGATCTATTGGTCATGGGAATCTTGTGTGCAGGTGCACCACTGCTCTTCATGTGCTTGCCACTCCAGCGTCATGTGTAGAGCTAATTCTATCGTGTCCGCCTGGTCCATGAGTGTCTCGATCAAGGATTCACTAGTGGCGAGGTCATCTTTGAATTTCATCAGAGCGAGCTCTTCCACCTTAGCCTGGTATTCTTTGGCTCGATGTATTGCGGCATGGCCCGTCACTTGTGCTATGACCATGGTCGACTGGCTTTCATACGTGCAGAGAGCTAGGCTTGTTGGTGAGACCGGAGGAGAGTTGTGAGGCTTGCTCTTGCCTCCTCTGTAAGATTGTGCAGGTGACTTGGGGCAGTTGTGCCATGGCTTCAAAGAGATGCAGCTTCATCACATCAGCATGTGATAACTACTCAACCATCATCTGGATATAGCCACTTGTTGCCCTATACTGGGGTAGGTTGCAAAATTGTAAGGCCTCTGCTAGGCCTTCCCATGGTGTGGAAGAGGTGCCGATGGTGAAGGATGCTATCTCTTGAGGGGTGGTGGAGACTGAGAGGAAGGGTACAGTAGGGGTGGTTGGTGTAGCTTCGGCTCCTGGATGGAGATCGATTTTGATGGTATCATCGGCTTGGAGGTCTTCAATGAGAATTGGCCCTCCTTGCATCTGTTTGACCCTATCTTGAGGACCTACTTGATGTAGGCGTAGTTGTCATTGCATGAATTCGTGCAACTAGAGGTCCTCATATTGGTTGAGTGAATGACTTGTTTTCGATTGCACCTAAGCTACTGGAGTGGCACTTGGCATTGTCCTTGCTCTCTTGGGCCTTGTTTCTATCTCTTCCTGCTCGATCTGTACAGGATTGGTGGCAGATTTCTCGGGTAGACTGGTAGATGCTGATTTTTCAAGTAATAGAGGACTGGCATGTACAACATGGGATTGCCAATGATGTCCCTGTGGGTGCTGAGATCATCTCTCATCTGGGTGCAATAGTAGTCAGCCTAGTTTGTCTCCTAGAAGTTCACCATTCTCAGCAAGATAGTGGGCACCATGGACTGATGATGGTTCGTGTGCTTCACTTGGGTGAGCCACTGCAAGGTTCTTGTTGGTCGCTCTACCTCAGGCTTGTGGATGGCAGTGAACTGGATGTGGCCTCTACACTTGTGGCGGTCGTAGTGATAGACCGTCGTTAGGGAGTCGAGCTTCTTCTTCTGCTTGGAGTATTTCTTTGCCACCACTAGTAGGTTGAATGCTGCCCGCATCGTGTCCCAGGCACACCCCCCATGAGAACACAAAAGCACACCCCAGTGCCAATTGCAGGCGAGTGCAAGATTGTGCATTCACAAGCGCACTCGCCATTGGGAGAAGCATGGCTCCAAGAGCTAGATGCTTGTGTGATCCACTCGTGCTTCACTTATGAGGGTCACAACTACACCCTCCACTACCACACAATAGTAGCATATGCCACTCTCTAGGACCTGGCAGTTGTGGAGGCACTTAGCTTTGCAAGCTTGGGAAGAGTAGCAACCCGTCTCCCATGCCACCTGGACATGACTCTGCTGGTGGAGTTTCTCAAGAAATACAATATCAACACCAACATTGATGTCCTGTGTGACGCAGCCAACAATCCCCACCACTATAGCTGGCTCTTCTTGAGGAGCATGTCTAGTGGATGTGTCTTTGTCCTGTAAGTCCTCCACGGGTATTTCAGTTGGCATTCAAATTGTGGCAGAAGGAGTGCTCTGAGAATCTGATGGGCCAGTGGCCTCTAGGATAGGGCGAGAGTGGAGACCCATACCTTGACGAAGTCATGTTCGGATTCCATCGCAAACACGAGTGGAAAATGCATGACGAGGGAATCGGTGGATGAGGAAGTACATGAGGACATAAATTTGCTAGTTGGGATGTAGTGGAAGGGGGTAAGAAACTATTAGATTTTTATATAAATTTTGATAGAGTCCTAGGGTAACAACTATGGTGAAATGATGTGGCAAGGTAGGCCTACTTTTATAGAATTCTATCCCCCCGACTAGTGAGATACTGGTATGGCAACGGTCGATGCTGATTTTGATGGCGATGGTCAGTGCTAACTTTGATGGCGATGGTTGGTGCTAACTTTGATGGCGACGGTCGGTGCTGACTTTGATGGAGATAGTTGTGTGGAGTGTCCTAGGCAGTGATTGACATGGTACTTAAATGGCAACGATCGGTGCAATTTGTGATGGCAAAGACCTGATGGGGTATCGTGATTGCAACATCCGGTGCTATACTTTTTGGCGATGGTCAATGCTGAATCTCGATGACGATGGTTGGTGGTGAACATTTTGGTAACAATCGGTGTTTGTATTGGTTTGGCAATGGCTGGCGAGGTAGTGACTATGTAAAAATAGAGAAAAGAAAGGGAAGGAGGAGTGGGGTGGGGGAAAATGTGGATTGAGCGGAGTGCACTTGTATGGTGCAATGTGATAGTGAGGTCAGCATCCAAGAGCATGAACACTTGTAAAAATGCAAGAATGGACTCTAATCACCTTGTGCTGACCATGTGTGCACGTATGGTGTGTTCGGAAAGGACTAGTGTTGGACTCCATTGTTGCGGGGTTCAACTTCCTTGGAGATGGAGCTTTCGTGAGTCTACCTGTGGGCCTGGCCCCTACTTGTGTTAGTAGGGTGGTGCCATTACCCTTGAGTGTCCATCCCTAAGGGGAGGTTCTTGTGTAACTCTTCGTGGGGTGGAATTCAGTTCCTATAGAGTTCCTTGACTAGTGGTGGCAATGCTTGTGTTAAGTCGGACCGCACATGGCACCAATGCATATTCGGTACCTTGAGGCTGGCTTACTGTGTCCGGTCCATTGGCTGGTTCTTGTGGTGATGTATCCCAGGAAGACACAGGTTCTTGTGGTGCTTCCTTCGACACTGTCGGGGTTTTGCCTTGACCTTTTTTGGAACCAGGCAACTTTGTTGCCTTGTCTGCCCAAGCGGGCGGTGTTGCTCGAACTGTTGGCAATGCATGGTCATGGATGAGGCGTGAGCTCATGGGCGCAACTTTCTTTGGGTAGAGAATGTGCATGTGGGAAGCAATTTTGAGGTATCTGGAGCTACTTGCTGCATTACCGTTCTTTAGTTGTCGGTTTCGATTGAATTGATGTTGGGCACAGAGGATAGCATCTTGTACTTGTAGCTCTCGGATTTCTTGAGCGGAGGATGGTAGCATTGATCAAGTGTGCAGTGGCATTGGTTTACCACTGCTACAAGCTTGTTTCTCCTTTCAAGCTGGACCCTTAAATGATGTGCTGGTGGAGGCTGGGGCTTCCAGTTGGCTTTGCTGTGTCACTTCATTGCCATGAATTGGCGAGGTGGGTACTGAAGAGGGGGGCTTGGTCTGCATAGCGGGACTACTGTCATTTTAACACCATTGGTAAGCAAAGAAGTTTGGGCATGCCAATCGATTTAGTAGTTGACGGTGTAGCACAATGTTCTTCCTAGAATACTTTGCTCTTTGGTGGCTTCTATAGGGAGAACATAAAAGTGTATATCCATAGCTTGGTGAACAAACATTAGACTTAGATTTACATAACCCAAGGTTTGCAGAAGTTGGCTATTTATAGCTCTTATTGAGGCAATAGTGAGGGGTTAAGGGTACCTATAGCTTTTCCCATACCTCTTGAGAGATGAAGTTGTGGCTCACTCCTGGGTCTATGAGTTCTTTGATGCGCATGCGCGGTACCTCTGAACAAGCAACCTAGCTGGCTCTATTGTTAGCTCATCCATTAGTTGTATCTATTCAATCGTTGCCTTAAGTAGGCTCATTTGTCTACATTGTCAGATCTTAGCATTATGGATTCTGGCTTCCTCAATGGCCTAACGCTTCATCCTGGCCACCTTTACCTCGAGTTTCTTATGTTTATGCATAGCTTGAAGGGTGGAGATAGTGAGTGGTCCATAGTATCTTTTCAATTTGCTTCCGTTTAGGTATTCATCCATTTTTGTTCCATCAAGGATGGCTATTCGGCACGACCCATGAGGAGTGATCTCAACTATGTGATAAGAATCCATACCTCGGTACTTAAGTTTATGTTTGTGTTGCAGACACTATACAAAAGTGCCGTCTCCTTCTACCAGGTTCTTGTTCTTTAGATTGTGGTCGAACCACTTTTTATGTGGGCCTTTTCTACTCAAAGAGAGCAGGCAGCTCGCAACCTTGTCTCTTCTAACTTTTCAAGGTTGACTAGCCTTTCAACTAGTGCCTTTTCCATGAGTCTTTCTTTTAAGGCAAGATGGAGGCTAGGCACTACATACTCCATTGGCATTACTACCTCTACCCCAAAGGCTAACTTGAAGGGGGTACAAAGTGTTGCCACTTTGTAGGAAGTCATGCATCTAAGCTTATGTGCCCAGTCAGTATGACTGGCTTCTATCGTACATGTGATAATCTTACAGCAAGTCTTGTCGGAGCTTTTGGCCAAGCCATTTGCTCTAGGGTAGTATGGCATTGACTTCCTATGGATGATCGTAAACTCGCTCATCAGGATTGCTATGGTTTCATTGAGGAAGTGAGACCCTCATTCACTGACTAACTCCAACAGGCATCCAAACTATGTGATGACTTGTTCATATAAGAACTTGGTGGTGGATCTTGCATCAGCCTTTACCATGGCTCTTCCTTCTATCGACTTAGTGAAGTAGTTGAAAGCAAGTGTTGGCTCTTTTCTATAGCTTTTGTAGGAAGAGCAGGGTATTCACATTATGCAAGGTTCCGAGGCTTTTTGTCACCTACAGATATATTGGGGTTATCGTTTGTAGTATATGTGTAGCGTAGGACCTTGAGTCATGTTCCATTGAGAGACATAAGCTTAAGTGTGATAAGCAAACATAGTGCATGCATGTGTAAAAGGAATGTGTATCATCATGGTTGAGGTAGTGAAGGCTTTTGCCTTCATTGTGGGGGTTGGAGGGTTGAGGAGTTTAAGGGTTAGAAGGAGGTTCCTGGGTTAGAAGGAGGTTCCAAGGTTCAGAAGGGGTTCTAGGGTTAGAAGAACTTCCAAAGTTTAGAAGGAGGTTCCAGGGTTAGAAGGAGTTTTAAGATTTAGAAGGAGGTTCCAGGGTTAGAAAGAGTTCTAGAGTTTAGAAGAGGTTCCAAGGTTTAGAGTAGAGTACATGGTGGAGAACTCGTCTCCCTTGTAGATCATGGAGATTAAGGGTTGAGGAACTAAGGGTTTAGAAGGAGCATAGGAGTGGGAGAAGAAGAAGGTGTAAGAGCATGGGGGAAAGAGGAGAGAGGAGGGAGGAGGAGGGAAGAGGAGGAGGGAGGAGGAGAGAGGAGGAGGGAGGAGGAGCAAGAGGAGGAGGAGGAGAAGGAGGAGGGAGGAGGAGAGGGAGAGGATGGGTTGCAAGGTTGGAGGAGAGGGGAGGAGGAGTTGCAAGGTTAGGACATGCTTTTGGACGTGGAGTGCAAGGAAGCATGGATACTTGAGACAATTGTGGTTTGATGCACCTGAGTCAACATACCACACATCATTTCGTTCTTCTACACTTGTCACAGAATTGGTCATATGCTACACCATAAATAGATGCTCATTTTTGTCATCGCCCTGTCTACTGGAAGATGCATAATTTCCTTGCTACAATTTTCCATTCATAATGTCATTCTGCTTTTTATAGTAGTCCTTAGCCATATGACCCATTTTGCCACAATAGTAGCATTCAACATTGCTGTTTGCATTTTGGCCTCTCTGCCATCCACCACGGCCTCTTTGGCTCCCCCTGCCTCTTGAGTTACCACGTCCTCCTGCATAGGACTGGTTTTCTTGCATTTGCTACATATTCTAATTTCTACCATGGCCTGCAGATCGGCCTCCTCTATCTCTGCCTCTACCTCTGCCAGCATTTGAGTAGAAGACAGTTTCTTTTGAAGTTCCTGCTGAAGAAGATGCACCCCCATTTCTCTGCTCTTCAGAAATTAGAAGAGCAAACAACTCTTTAAAATCAGGAAATTTTTCACGGACGGCAATGGATGTCTGGAACTGTGCATAATCCTTTCCTAGACCATTCAAGGTCATAGAAACTAGATCATCATCTTCCACTGGCGACCCAATGGAAGCAAGTGCATCTGCAATTTTCTTCACTTTCATGTGGTAGTCATTTATGCTCAAATTTTCTCTCTGCACATTGTGCAACTCCTATTTGAGTTGCATTTTCCTGGCTTGCGTATTTGTGCTATACATTTTTGCCAAAGTATCCCATGCCTCCTTTGGCGTACTTGCATCTTGAATATGCACAATCATGGAGTCCAGAATACTGATAGACAGCCAGTACATAATTTCCAGGCTCTCTCATGCCATCCTTTAAATGCTTGCATTTCCTGTTGATTGGGAACATTAGGAAGAACATGTTCTTCTTCATTTCCTGTAATGAACTCCCAATAGCCTTTTCCCATAAGGAAATTCCTCATTCTAAACTTCCATGCCTGGAAGTTGTTCTTGTCAAGCTTTTCAGTGACAATGTGTGAAACAGAATCAGATGCCATTACGAAACACCGCAAAATATTCTGTCACTGCAAAAAACACAGCTTTTGCCTCACACGGGCAGATCTGCAGAACTGACGAAAGTGGTATTTCACCACATAGTCACTTCCTAGTAATGATTTTGCATCAACAGGCAACAAGCATGATTCTACAACTCCCAATATCTCTGCACACAGGCATACGATGCAATTTCTGCGGTAACTTTTCACCGACTAGCCACGTAGTGGTCACACAGCCAAAACAGGGCCTTTTTCTTACTGCCTGCGAAGAACTTCTGCCTTCAAAACGGGCCCCGAAATGGCCTCAAATCAGAAAAATGGCCCTGCAGCATATACTGTGCTCTCGCCACACCATGAAGGGCGTCTCAATCTGAGACAGTGCACTCTTGCACTTCTGGCTGTGCTACCTGCAGAGATTTGCTCCCAAACTCGAAAAAGGAAAGCAACACTGGTCCTCTTACCAGGACACCATGAACTTGGTTTACTTTCTTGAGCTCCTTACCACGAACAAGGCTCTGATACCATGTGAAGATAGTGGGAGAGAGGGAAGGAGTCTCACTTGCGGCTTTCTCACATGCACAAATGAGGGAATACACACAAAGGTGGAGGCTGAAAACAGTTTTCCTCTTCTTAGTTGTGAAAGCCAAAAGAACTCTAGTACAAAGCAATAGAAGAACCCTATATGTGGGTCTCAAACCAAACTCAACTAACTAAGGTGGCATACTAACTGAGCCACAAACTAGAGTAGATAAGGATAGCTATCATCCAGCTATTATTCGTGGGTGGTGTACCAACCGCATCTCCAGCTAATAAGTCGGTGACATAAATACACAACGGTCACCCTGGCATATCGCGAGTGGAGCTCGATATCTCAACATCTGTATGACTCAGTTTCACATATGGAGGCAATGGAGTACTCACTGCCTTCCCCCCCTCCATATTGAAATGCTGCAATACTTTTGTAACATACTCCTTCTGTGAAAGCCAAAGGAGTTTCCTACTCCGATCATGCGTGATGCACATACCAACAATATGACCTGCAAGTCCCAAATCCTTCATATCAAAGGCCTCATGCAACTTGGCCTTTAATGCATCTAGCTCATAAGTATTCTTGCTAGCCAATAGCATATCATCCACATATAGTGCCAGGATTATCAGGCTATTATCCTTAGCCCTTTTAGTGTAGAGGCAGTGATCAATTTCACTCCATCTAAAACCCTGGGACCGAATGAAAGCATCAAACTTCTGATACCATTCTCTAGGTGCTTGCTTAAGACCATAGAGACTCTTCTTCAACTTGCAAACTAAATGTTCTTTGCCCTTTTCTTCAAAGCCTTCCGGCTGCACCATGTAAATTTCCTCATGCAAATCCCCATATAAGAAAGCTGTCTTGACATCCATCTACATAAGCTCCATATCCTCTGATGCCACTAGTCCAAGCATGCATCTAAGTGTGGTCATCTTCCCAACCAGAGAGAATATCTCATCAAAGTCCACACCCTTCTCTTGCTTGAACCCTTTAGCGACCAAACAGGCCTTGTACCTAGGCACATCATCACTTGTGACCTTCATTTTGTAGACCCATTTACATGGCAATGCTTTCTTTCCATGTGGCAAAGAAACCAAGTCCTAAGTCTTATTCTTCATAAGTGAACTCATCTCTGATTACATCTCTGATTACATAGCATACTCCCACTTGCATTGATCCTCGTGCATCATAGCCTCTCTGTAGCAAGAAGGCTCCCCGCAATCAGTAAGCATCACATAGTCTACCCCTGGAACAAACCTATCAGGTGGTCTAGACACTCTAGATGATCTTCTAAAGGGCATTTCAGCTTGCTGTCCCACTTGCATATCAGCCACATTTGGCTCATCATTTCCACCAATAGATGATCCATCATCTACCCTTGATTGTATACCTGTGGGGTTAAAGGTCACTGTGCCTTAACCCCAGTTATGTACAATACTCAAACACATATATAAATGAATAAAAAGAAGATTAGGGTGGTTTTGCACCCACCAAAACTTGTGTGGCTCTCTATCTCTCTATCTCCTTCTTCTGTTCTTGCTTCCGTTGAGAGCACTCTCAACTGGTATTAGAGCCCGGGTGATCTAGCTGAGCGTGCATGAATGCTTGGAAGCCCAGCAGCTCTGTGGGAGGAAGGAGAAGCTTTGTGGGAAGCTTTGTGAGTGACTTTACTTGCATCCGAGTGTTCAGAGACCTTGGAGGAACCTTTGGAAAAGTCACTTTGGCTTTATGAAGTGGTTTTGAGAGCCTGTTAAGTGGTTTGAAAGAAAAAGTCGTTTTTTGAGCTTTTCCCTGTTCCGTTCGATGACAGAGACTCCGTATTGACTTGTAGAGGCAACTATTGCTTGCTTTTGGTGTCCACATTACTTCAGGAGCCTGGAAACACCTTCATTCCTGAATCTGGGATCATTTCATTGGATTTCTGAGTCACTGTGTCAGTTCCTACGTTTTTTGCCTGGGTGTTGGAACTCAAGTTTGGAGCAACCATTTGCAGATTTATCAGTTCCGGTTAAAACTTCTATGTTGCAAATCATTCGCACTCTGGTGGAGTTTACAAACAGCTCTGTTTCAAAAAACGTTTTTCAGCCTGTGTGTTAGACCCAGTGATTGAGACCACGGTTTTCAAAACCGTCTATCCCATTGCATTCCGGACGCCCAAAAACCCCTACCTATCAGTTCTTGCGTGATTCGGTGGAGGATTTTCACAGTTATAAATCTCTGTGTATTCGATTTCGTCTCTCTGTTATGCATTTTTCATACTAAGGTTTTGAAACCTTAGATTTATGCCACATGGCAGTGGATAAGTGTTGACTCCCATTTCTCACTCATCGGTTGGGATTTTGGAGTTCTGGCAGAAGAGAGATATTTGCAGATTTTCTTGCTGAGTTCGATTATGCAATGGCGCCCATGTTTTGAAGCATCTCAGGTTCTATTTTCAGTAGCGCTCATTACTGTGGGACTATGATTTCTTGAGCATACCTTATGCAGATCACTCTGGTTGCAGTTTGAGCAGTGTAGTTTGAGCAGTGTGCGCTCATTCGTGGTATGCATTGGGTTGCAGTGGATGATTTATAGGCCATTTGGATGCATTGTGGTCCTTGTTGGATGTGCTGATAGGCCCAAATTGCCTTGTGGGATGCTTTTTTTTTTTATGGATGCTTTGCACATGGATGCTATTTTATGCTGAGGGACAGCTTTGAAACATTGCAGGTAATGCACTAATAGTGCTATGCTCTCTTGGATGAGATATTATTGATGCATATGCCAGTGGACGGTGTTTATGCTTGAGTCATTTGGCACTTATTGGCATTTTCTTTTGGGCTAGATTTGCTCATATGGATGCATAGTATATGCACATGATTCAGATGCATCTTTTGATGCTTTGAGCTTTGAGTTTTGGTGATATTTCACACTATTGTGGCATACACATTTGGGTGCACCTGGTATTTGGTGTGATTCTCTCTTGAGGCACTAGCATTTGGGATTTTGCTTTATTTGCATCATGGCATCCTCTTCCATGTTTGAAAAGGAGTTTTTCAGCATTAAAAAGTTTGATGGGACAAACTTTTCTTTGTGGAAAGAACAAATAAGGGATGTGCTTATTCAAAAGAAGCAGATTAAACCCTTGGCAGGGATTGAAGCTAAGCCTACGAGTATGTCGTTGGATGCATTAGCAAAGTTTACTATTACACTTCATCTTGCAGAGTCAGTTTATTTCACAGTAGTAAATGAGCAGACTACGGAAGATTTGTGGAAGAAACTGTGTGCCACTTATGAGAAGGAAACTGCCTCTAATAAATTTTACCTCATGAAGAGGTTGTTTGAGCTGCAGATGAAGGAAGGGGTCTCCATTGCTTCTCATTTGAATGAATTCAATATTATTTTCAGCCAAACTTCAGGCTCAGAAAATGAATTTTGATGCGGAGACTAAGGCAATATTTCTCTTATGTTCATTGCCATCCTCATGGGATACCTTCCATACAGCTGTCAGTAACTCTGCACCTGGTGGAGTACTGAAATTTGATGATGTTGTGGGTAGCTTGTTGGCCGAGGAGATTAGACGGAAGTCTATGGATGGCAACAAGCAGGATGCAGCCTTAAATGAGCAAAGGGGCAGATCACAGTTCAAGGGGAAGTCCCAAGAAAGAGGAAAGTATTGTAGCAAATCCAAGGCACGGAACATTGAGTGTTACCATTGTGGCAAGAAGGGCCATATGAAAAAGGATTGCTACAAGCTGAAAAGAGAGCAAAAGGATAAGAAAAAGAATGCAAATTGGGGTGCAAATCAAAAGGAAGAGAGTCCAAGGGAGGACAAAGGAAAAGTGAAGATCGAGGAGATCAATGCAGTCACACATGATAGTGACAATGACGTTCTCTTCATGTCTAGTTTATCTGCAGAGTTGCTTGCCACTTCAGATGATGCATATTCCCAGGATTGGATTTTGGATTCTGGTGCTTCATTCCATGTTACTCCCCATAGGGAATGGTTCTCCACTTATGATAGTGGAAAGACAGGTTGTGTGCATCTTGGAAATGACTATGCATGTGACATAGTGGGAGCAGGTGACATAAAGTTTTCTTTTGCAAATGGGTCTGCATTTGTTTTGAAACATGTGAGACATGCGCCTAAGCTGACCAAGACTCTTATTTCAGTGGGTCAGCTAGAGGATGCTGGTTTTCACACCACTTTTGGCTTTCAGAGTTGGAAAATTCAGAAGGGCTCTATGCTTTTGGCCAGGGGTGCCAAGTGTGGGACTTTGTATCCCTTACATGTATCAGGGGTATTTGATCATGTTGTTGCAATAACCAAGCAGCCAAGCACTTCTTTGTGGCATTGCAGGTTGGGGCACATGAGCCAGAATGGAATGAAACTCTGAGTTTCTCTGATTTTGAATTTTGTGAGCACTGTCTCTATGGGAAGCAGACTAAATCAGCCCATAAAAGAAGGGGAAAGAAAGAGTTTGAAAAGCTTGATTTGGTGCATTCAGATGTATGCGGTCCCATGCCTACACGGTCATTAGGCAGGGCTGAATACTATGTGACATTCATTGATGATGCAACCAGGAAAGTGTGGGCTTATGCTATAGCTCGGAAGAGTGATGTGTTCCAGGTATTTTAGAAATGGCTGGCCTTGGTTGAGAATCAGTCAGGTAGAACGCTTAAATGCCTACGGACTAACAATGGTGGAGAGTATCTCTCTCATGACTTTCAGCATTTCTGTGATACACGTGGGATTAAGAGGGAGCTCACATCCCCTCGTACTCCAAAGCAAAATCCAGTTGCAGAAAAGATGAACCGTACCATTCAAGAAAGGTTGCAATGCATGCTTTCCAATGCAAGTCTTTCTGGTGGTTTTTGGGCTGAGGCAATGAAGACTGTAGTGCATGTGATCAATAGATCACCTAATAAGAGTTTGGATGGTGGTATTCCTGAAGAGGCATGGAGTGGCAAGAAGCCGTCTTACTCTCATTTGCGTATATTTGGGTGTGAGGCATATGCACATGTGCCAAAAGAGCTTCGAAAGAAGCTAGATCCTAAGTCTAGGAAATGCATCTTTCTGGGTTATGGTGAAAGTGGAGAGATTGGCTATCATCTCTGGGATCCAGAAGCAAAGAAGATCATATGCAGCCATGATGTGGTCTTCAATGAGAAGAAGATGCATAAGGCACCCATGAGGGATGTGGAAATGAGGAGAATCACTTTCCAGGATGTGAATCCACCTGCATATGTTGATAGACAGCAAGCTGTCCATGCACCAAATGTGCAAGAAATGGTACAACCAAGTACTCCCACAGGTATACAATCAAGGGTAGATGATGGATCATCTATTGGTGGAAATGATGAGCCAAATATGGCTGATATGCAAATGGGACAGCAAGCTGAAATGCCCTTGAGAAGATCATCTAGAGTGTCTAGACCGCCTGATAGGTTTGTTCCAAGGGTAGACTATGTGATGCTTACTGATTGCGGGGAGCCTTCTTGCTACAGAGAAGCTATGATGCGTGAGGATAAATGCAAGTGGGAGTATGCTATTATGCAATCAGAGATGCAATCAGAGATGAGTTCACTTATGAAGAATAAGACTTGGGACTTGGTTTCTTTGCCACATGGAAAGAAAGCATTGCCATGTAAATGGGTCTACAAAATGAAGGTCACAAGTGATGATGTGCCTAGGTACAAGGCACGCTTGGTTGCTAAAGGGTTCAAGCAAGAGAAGGGTGTGGGCTTTGATGAGATATTCTCTTCGGTTGTGAAGATGACCACACTTAGATGCATGCTTGGACTAGTGGCATCAGAGGATATGGAGCTTATGCAAATGGATGTCAAGACAATTTTCTTGCATGGGGATTTACATGAGGAAATTTACATGGTGCAGCCGGAAGGCTTTGAAGAAAAGGGCAAAGAGCATTTAGTTTGCAAGCTGAAGAAGAGTTTCTATGGTCTTAAGCAAGCGCCTAGAGAATGGTATCAGAAGTTTGATGCTTTCATTCGGTCCCAGGGTTTTAGAAGGAGTGACATTGATCACTGCCTCTACACTAAAAGGGCTAAGGATAATAGCCTGATAATCTTGGCACTATATGTGGATGATATGCTATTGGCTAGCAAGAATACTTATGAGCTAGATGCATTAAAGGCCAAGATGCATGAGGCCTTTGATATGAAGGATTTGGGACTTGCAGGTCATATTCTTGGTATGCGCATCACGCATGATCGGAGTAGGAAACTCCTTTGGCTTTCACAAAAAGAGTATGTTACAAAAGTATTACAACGTTTCAATATGGAGGGGGGGAAGGCAGTGAGTACTCCATTGCCTCCATATGTGAAACTGAGTCATACAGATAGTCCCAAATCAGAAGAGGAAAAGGCCATGATGGCCAACGTTCCTTATGCATCAGCAGTTGGGAGTCTTATGTATGCTATGATAGCTACTAGACCAGACATTGCATTTGCAGTGGGAGTTGTTAGCCGGTATATGGCTAATTCAGGAAAGAGGCATTGGGAGGCAGTTAAGTGCATTATGAGGTACATGAAGGGTACCAAGGAGATGTGCATTTGCTTTGGTAAAGGAGACATGCGTGTACTTGGGTACACAGATTCAGACTATGCAGGGCATGTGGATAGTAGGAGATCCACTTCTGGTTATGTGTTCACCTTTGCAGGTGGTGCAGTGTCGTGGATGTCTCGCACACAGAAGTGCGTTGCTTTGTCTACCACAGAGGCTGAGTATGTTGCAGCCACAGAGGGTTGCAAGGAGGCTATATGGCTTGATTGGCTAGTGGGAGATTTGGGGATTCATACAGGTGTACCGACATTGCATAGTGATTCCATGAGTGCTATTCAGCTAGCACGGAATCCGGTCTTTCATGCAAAGACCAAACACATTGAGGTCAGGTAACATTTCATCAGGGAGGTACTTGAGGACAAGCGCATAGAGCTCGTCAAGGTTCATACAGATGATAACCCTGCAGATATGCTGACGAAGAGTCTACCTAGTCAGCGGTTTGAGTATTGTCATGTACTGATGGGCATTGGATAGTATGCTCACTAGTTGTTCTCCCTTAAAGGCACATTGTCCTTTAAGTGGGAGGTTGTGGGGTTAAAGGTCACTGTGCCTTAACCCCAGTTATGTACAATACTCAAACACATATATAAATGAATGAAAAAGAAGATTAGGGTGGTTCTGCACCCACCAAAACTTGTGTGGCTCTCTATCTCTCTCTCTCCTTCTTCTGTTCTTGCTTCCGTTGAGAGCACTCTCAATACCTGTGGGAGTACTTAGTGGTACCATTTCTTGCTCATTTGGTGCATGGACAGCTTACTATCTATCAACATATGCAGGTGGATTCACATCCTAGAAAGTGATTCTCCTCATTTCCACATCCCTCATGGGTGCCTTATGCATCTTCTTCTCATTGAAGACTACATCATGGCTCCGTATGGTATTCTTTGCTTCTGGATCCCAGAGACGATAGACCATCTCTCCACTTTCACCATAACCTAGAAAGATGCATTTCCTAGACTTAGGATCTAGCTTCTTTCGAAGCTCTTTTGGCACATGTGCATATGCCTCACACCTAAATATACGCAAATGAGAGTAAGAGGGCTTCTTGCCACTCCATGCCTCTTTAGGAATACCACCATCTAAACTCCTACTAGGTGATCTATTGATCACATGCACTACAGTCTTCATTGCCTCAGCCCAAAAACCACCAGAAAGACTTGCATTGGAAAGCATGCATTGCAACCTTTCTTGAATGGTATGGTTCATCTTTTCTGCAACTAGATTTTGCTCTGGAGTATGAGGGGATGTGAGCTCCCTCTTAATCCCACATGTATCACAGAAATGCTGAAAGTCATCAGAGAGATACTCTCCACGATTTTCAGTCCGTAGGCATTTAAGCGTTCTACCTGACTGATTCTCAACCAAGGCCAGCCATTTCTGAAATACCTGGAACACATCACTCTTCCGAGCTATAGCATAAGCCCACACTTTCCTAGTTGCATCATCAATGAATGTCACATAGTGTACTCAGCCATGCCTAATGACCGTGTAGGCATGGGACCACATACGTCTGAATGCACCAAATCAAGCTTTTCAAACTCTTTCTTTCCCCTTCTTTTATGGGCTGATTTATTCTGCTTCCCATAGAGACAGTGCTCACAAAATTCAAAATCAGAGAAACTCAAATGCGGTACATAACCCAAATGGCATAAGAGTTTCATTCCATTCTGGCTCATGTGCCCCAACCTGCAATGCCACAAAGAAGTGCTTGGCTGCTCGGTTATTGCAACAACATGATCAAATACCCATGATACATGTAAGGGATACAAAGTCCCACACTTGGCACCCCTGGCCAAAAGCATAGAGCCCTTTTGAATTTTCCAACTCTGAAAGCCAAAAGTGGTGTGAAAACTAGCATCATCTAGCTGACCCACTGAAATAACACTCTTGGTCAACTTAGGCACATGTCTCACATGTTTCAAAATAAATGCAGATGCATTTGCAAAAGAAAACTTTATGTCACCTACTCCCACTATGTCACATGCATAGTCATTTCCAAGATGCACACAACCTATCTTTCCACTGTCACAAATGGAGAACCATGCCCTATGGGGAGTAACATGGAATGAAGCACCAGAATCCAAAATCCAATCCTGGGAATATGCATCATCTGAAGTGATAAGCAACTTTGTAGATAAACTAGACATGAAGAGGACGTCATTGTTACTATCATGTGTGACTGCATTGATCTCCTAGATCTTCACTTTTCCTTTGTCCTCCCTTGGATTCTCTTCCTTTTGATTTGCACCCTAATTTGCATTCTTTTTCTTATCCTTTTGCTCTCTTTTCAGCTTGTAGCAATCCTTTTTCATATGGCCCTTCTTGCCACAGTGGTAACACTCAATGTTCCATGCCCTGGATTTGCTATGAGACTTCCCTCTTTCTTGGGACTTCCCCCTGAACTGTGATCTATCCCTTTGCACATTTAAGGCTGCATCCTGCTTGTTGCCATCCATAGACTTCCGTCTAATCTTCTTGGCCAACAAGCTACACACAACATAATCAAATTTCAGTACACCACTAGGTGCAGAGTTACTGACAGCTATACGGAAGGTATCCCATGAGGATGGCAATGAACATAAGAGAAATATTGCCTTAGTCTCCACATCAAAATTCATCTTCTGAGCCTGAAGCTGGCTGAAAATAATATTGAATTCATTCAAGTGAGAAGCGATGGAGACCCCTTCCTTCATCTGCAGCTCAAACAACCTCTTCATGAGGTAAACTTTATTAGAGGCAGTCTCCTTTTCATAAGTGGCACATAGTTTCTTCCACAAATCTTCCGTAGTCTACTCATTTACTACTGTGAAATAAACTGACTTTGTAAGATGAAGTCTAATAGTAGATTTTGCTAATGCATCCAACTCATTCCAATCATCCTCAGACATATTTGCAGGCTTAGCTTCAATCCCTGCCAAGGGTTTAATCTTCCTCTTTTGAATAAGCACATCCCTTATTTGTTCTTTCCCTAAAGAAAAGTTTGTCCCATCAAACTTTTTAATGCTAAAAAACTCCTTTTCATACATGGAAGAGGATGCCATGATGCAAATGAAGCAAAAATCCCAAATGCTAGTGCCTACAAGAGAGAATCAGACCAAATACCAGGTGCACCCAAATGTGTATGCCACAATAGAGTGAAATATCACCAAAACTCATGTCTCAAAGCATTTGACTCATGTGCATATACTATGTATCCATATGAGCAAATCTGGCCCAAAAGAAAATGGCAACTGCAATGGCAATCCAAAATGCCAATAAGTGCCAAATGACTCAAGCATAAACACCATCCACTGGCATATGCATTAATAATATCTCATCCAAGAGAGCATAGCACTATCAGTGCATCACCTGCAATGTGTCAAAGCTGTCCCTCAACATAAAATAGCATCCATGTGAAAATCGTCCATAAAAATAGCATCCCACAAGGCAATTTGGGCCTATCAGTGCATCCAATAAGGACCACAATGCATCCAAATGGCCTATAAATCATCCACTACAACCCAATGCACACCACAAATGAGCCCATACTACTCAAACTGCAACCAGACTGATCTACATAAGGTATGCTCAAGAAATCATAGTCCCATGGTAATGACCGCTACCTAAAATAGGACCTGAGATGCCTCAAAACATGGGCGCCGTTGCATAATCAGACTCAGCAAGAAAATCTACAAATATCTCTCTTCTGCCGGAACTCCAAAATCCCAACCGATGAGTGAGAAATGGGAGTCAATACTTATCCATTGCCATGTGGCATAAATCTAAGGTTTCAAAACCTTAGAATGAAAAATGCATAACAGAGAGACGAAATCGAATACACAGAGATCTATAACTATGAAAATCCTCCACCGAATCATGTAAGAACTGACAGGTAGAGGTTTTTGGGCATTTGGAATGCAATGGGATAGACGGTTTTGGAAACCGTGGTCTCAATCACTGGGTCCAACACACGGACTGAAAAACGTTTTTGGAAACAGAGCTATTTGTAAACTCCACCGGAGTGTGAATGATGAGCAACATAGAAGTTTTAGGACCTCTTGAGTCCATTGGAACTAACAGATCTGCAAATGGTTGCTCCAAACTTGAGTTTCAACACCCGGGCAGAAAAACGTAGAAACTGACACAGTGAGTTAGAAATCCAATGAAATGATCCCAGATTCAAAAATGAAGGTGTTTCCAAGCTCCTGAAGTGAAGTGGAAACAAAAGCAAGCAATACTTGCCTCTACAAGTCAATACGGAGTCTCTGTCATCGAACGAAATAGGGAAAAGCTCAAAAAACGACTTTTTCTTTGAAAACACTTAACAGGCTCTCAAAACCACTTCGCAAAACCAAAGTGACTTTTCCAAAGGTTCCTCCAAGGTCTCTGCACACTCGGATGCAAGTAAAGTCACCCACAAAGTTTCCATAGAGCTTCTCCTTCCTCCCACAAAGCTGCTGAGCTTCTAAGCATTCACGTATGCTCAGCTAGATCACCCGAGCTCTAATACTAGTTGAGAGTGCTCTCAACGAAAGCAAGAATGGAAGAGGGAGAGAGAGAGAGACAGAGAGCCACACAAATTTTGGTGGGTGCAGAACCACCCTAATCTTCTTTTTCATTCATTTATATATGTGTTTGAGTATTGTACATAAGCGGGGTAAAGGCACAGTGACCTTTACCCCCCACAGGAGCAGGAGGATGCTCGTTTTCAAGCACTTCAACAATAGGTACAAAAGGAACAAGCTCAATTTGAGGCTGAGAAACAAGCTCAAGACCCAATCGATGACTTGGCTCCACAAAGTATTGATAACACAGTATTAGATAAAGTGGGACAAAAGTTGCATTTTGGGAATTTCGAAATTGGGTGGATTTCATTAAAATTGGGAAAAGCTTCATTAAATTTGGGAAAATTTCCATTGATTGTGGGAATTTTACCAATATTGAATAAGCTAATATTTGGAATTCCAATGATTATGAAAAACTTCATTGGTTGTGAAACAGTTCATTGCATATAAAAACCGAAATAAAGCATTTGTGGCAGAGTTTGAAAATCATGTATTTGGTGGTGTTAATAAACACCCTCTAGGGACAACATGTATATTCTACTTGAGGTGTTAATTAACACAGTTGGTGGTGTTAACAAACACCATGCATAGTGAGTTCCACTAGAAACAAAGCAGTTGGTGGTGAAGGTCAGCTTCTAAAAATTGTCATATTAATAATATGCAAATACCCATTGACAAGATAACAACAATTGAGAAACATCACATGAGAACACACCTTACAATGGAAGTTTGGGAGATTAAGAGGGAGAAAATTGACACCATTTTCTATGCTCTAATACCAAGCAAGCTCTCCTGTGCTTTGATACATATGCTCTGTGGAATCTTGATCTTCTTGGGTCTTTTATGGATTTTGATGTCCATGACCAGACAATTGCATCAATACACTCCCATACCTGTGGATCCAACCTATTCTCTGCCCAATACTTGTTCTAGCAATCAACATAGGCATCTGCATCACTGAGCCCCTTTCTCTTAACTAATGGTGCCCAATACTGAATTAATAATTTCTTGAAATTAGGAGAAGCAACATCCATCTCGGCACTTGATATGGCAACCCCAAGCCATATGGGGTATATAGGATCTGATGGCCTAACCAAGACGAAGTCACCTTGCTTAACATCCACCATTGGTCTAAACTCTTCCCTTGGCTTACCTTTTAAAGGCCCACAATAGTGATCATTCCATTCCTCATAGCCTTGGAAATCATTAATGCAAGCATATATATCATCCTCCTCATCAGGAGATTGTGTTCTTGGCCAAAACTCTCTATACACTCCTATCTTTGAGATGTTTTCCTGTTCGAGCTCATCGATCATGGTTTTCCAATAGTCTATCACCTGCCTAATGTAGGACTCATAGGATGCATTTTTTCCACTTACACATCTCTCCCAAAACTTAATGTAATCCTTTATCCCTGATATTACTTGCAAGTGATCTCTCACAAATGCAGCCATTGGCAGTATATCCGGACAACCTGTTGGCAACAATGATCGACCCTCACTATCTTTCTTCCATAGCTCAATTCCCCCTTCAATGGGCATCCAATTCGGTGATTTTAGATGCACCTTGTACTGCATCATTGGTCTATCACCTTGCATGTAAAATCAAAATTATAATGGCTTTGCATGTCCAACTAGCATTTCTTGCCCATCACATAGGTAGCCATCCACATAATCCTTGAAGTTAGGAACTCGTGTAAGAACAAATGGTGCCGGTGAAGATGATGTACATTTTTTGAATGTATCCATCAGATGCGGGAAAGTGAATGTTTGTCCCACACGTAAGCTCTCAGAAAACCTGCTAAACATTGCATCAATGTCCTCATGTGTGTGCCCTACCATCAAGAAGCCCAATTGAACTGTCTTGAAAATGCCCCTTGCTACAAGAAGAGAAAGGTATGCAAACAAGTATCTATTTTTGTTCTCAGACCCACAATTATCTAGTTGGAGTAGCAAGTTCTCTGGCAACTTTTGGAATGGTGGCTCAATAGCAACACTCTCCTCTAAAGAGGGTGGGTTTTCTCTTGTATTTGATGGAAAAAAATTCATACATGTGTCTGAAGCCCTTGCAATGGAAGTTGTCATGGCCTCTGTGATAGACTTCGGGTCACTTTCCGATACAGTTTCTAGATTTGCATCTGTGATCATGACATCTACATTTTCAGACAAGCTAGCTCCACTTGTGGAAACATGTGCACCTTTAGAACTGTAATGGGAGTCCAAAGCGTTTCTTGAACATAGAGCATTCAAAAGGCGAGCATTGCTTCTAGAAATCCCATTGGTAGCAAGGTCTCCAAGGTCATGCATATCCATCCTCTCGAGGTTGCGCAAACAAATTGAGAGCTATCCAATCATCAGGTTGGGATCAGATGTTGGGATCACCATTGAGCGTGGTGTCCATAATGACCATTTCCATGCCCATGGGTAATCATTCCAATGAGTGAAACCTGTAATTGCCATGCAGAATCGGTGTCCTTGGACCTCACCCGAAGTCTTGGAATTGCCGTCTTTTTTTGGTCCATCTTATCATGGATTATGCATACATACTTTTTTGGATCCATCTCAGAGTACCTACGCCATGCATAGTATAAGCTCCTGCAACTTTGTTGCTGTATCATATGCATCTTTCTCTCTTCCATCAGCGAATTGCACTCATCTTGACTTTTTGTGGCTGCCAATTGAGCCTTGATCCAGCTGCACAAGCTACATTTAGAGAATTCACTCGTCTTAGCAAGGGCTACATTTTTTAAGTCTGATTTCCAAATCTTGCCAAATGTGGATGTGGATAGGCTCTGATAACCACATTGATTAACTGAAGTGTTGACCTCACGTAGGACGTCTATCTTCTTATACACTTCAGGTATCACTTGCTGTGTCTCTCTAGAACCATCCTGCATGGTTCTACTCTTGTGAGGCATATGCTCTGTGCTATTATCCACAAAGTGTTGAATGAGAGCCCTTCCCATACCTATATGCTCCCTGCTCCTCCTCATAATCCCTGAATTGCCATGCACATATCGCTGCACACCACTCTCAAATTGCTCCCTGTATCGATAAAATGATGTCCTTGGAATTCCATGCATCTCATACCATGCTCTACAATAGACATCCCGACCGTTTATCCTGAAGTTGTAGCATATCCTCCCTGTGTAGTCATGATGCCAAGCCATTGACAACACATCATATATAAAGTTTGTACGAGACTCCAAGGAGCTGCCCCAAAAGTTCTTCCTTAGATTCATTAAGAGATCTCGCTCTGCATGTTGGCAACACCTACTCCCACAACAATCGATGGAAGAAACCTGCTCTGCACCGAATCTAGTGACATTTTGTACATTGGTGTTGGAGGCTCTCTTTGTTTAGGCACTCTGTTAATGAAAGTGTACCTTCTTTTCTTTGATGTTGGATCATCCCTTTTCAACATTTGATCATTGACCAACTCATCTATACCAGCAACGTGGTCCATGGGCACATATTGTTGCAATGGGCTTCCTTCAAGTAAGGTAATCTGCTTGATGGGCCACTTTACTAGGCTGAGAGAGCTGACATCTTGCATAGAAGACCCTAAGTCACTTCCTCTAATTTGTTCTTTCTTTTCAATACCCACACCAATGCAATCGTTACCCAATAGGTCAAAGTTTATAGAGTCTCTCGGGAAAACATATAAGATCACACCTTCCCCCATGGTCTTTGTTTTGCTCTCATCCCATAAGACAACCTTTTTCTCTTTCCAAGATTCACGAATGAAATTGTCAGTTTCCAATGAAGAAATTGGCATTGCCTCAACATAAGGTCGCTCAAGCTCATTTGGTGCAGCTTCTTCAGTTACCGCATCATCTAAAGAATCACCAACATGTTTTACAGAGCCCTTAGGCCACTTGACAATGCTCCAAATTTCCTCACCAACAAGCACTGCATCCATAGTGGGAAATGGCAAGAGCATTTCACTATTGATAGACTTCTCCACTATCACCGATACATTTTCTGTCCCAATCTTCACACCACTACAATAGGCCTCCGGATCTATTGCACACACTCCACCAATTCCAACCACTTCATTCCCCAGCCTCATCATGACCTTGTCCCCGCTTCTGATAGCCATCCCCTATCATTACGATTACGGAGAATGAATTATGAACAAATTACAAACAAAGAATTTCATAAGACCATCAAACATGTCCTTCTAGAGGGGAAGAATGGCATTGGTGCAAATCTCTAGAATGCATGAATGAGTCTACAATGAGACAAAGAGCATGCTTCTTGATAACAAGATTGTTGTAGGTAAGAAAACAAGGATTTCAAAACATAAGCATAGTAAACATATACACCTACACTATATAAAAATTAAAACATGTACACAATACTAAGCATGCAGAGAGAGAAACTTAGTTGGTCACATCATTCTTTAAAGAAGAAAATATAAGTGAGTTCATTTCGCATGCACGTGAGCATCAAGCACAAATTGCTCATGTAGATGTAGATTGTAGATGGAATCTGCATTGTCTGACATCACTACAGTGCATGCATGAGAATGAGAATGCAAGGAGAGATGACACAAATGATGAACGAATGAGAAAGTGACGAGCTCTTACATAGAGATGAACCTAGTGTAATGACACAGATGGCCGAATAAATGACCAAGTGTCGAAATCCTACATAACTTAAACAAACCCTACATAACTCCCCACTACCTAGAAATGACACACACGGCCAACTAAACGACCAAGTGTCGAGTCCACTTCTACCTAGTAGTGCACACTTCTAAGAACGACACACATAGTCAAATAAATGACTAAGTGCCGAACTATACCTAGATATTGGTTGGAAAGGAAGGTGTTACATCTCAACAACACACACAGCCAAAAAGATGACCAAGTGCCGAGGAGAGTAACATACCTATGCGAACGACCCATCTTGCCAAATAAATGACAAAGGGCCGATAGCTAGGTACCATATATATGGCCTACTATTGTATTAGTTATAGTATTTTTGAACAACCTGATATGTCAAAAGTACAACATCAGGACGAACATTTTTACATTACCTAGCTAAACTAGTGAGACGACTCATTATGTCGAATTAACGACACAAAGCCAAATCAAAACTATGAAATTAATCTTCAAAATAACATAATGATAAAGCCTAAATGTTTAAATTTTACATGAAGGCTGAAGGTTGAAGAGTGAAGGGAGATGAATGTGAGGGATCCTTACGCAGACCCACCATATATAAAATATATAGCCCATTGGGTTTCCACCTTAGTTAGCTGAGTTTGGTTTGAGACCCACATATAGGGTTCTTCTATTTCTTTGTACAAGAGTTCTTTTGGCTTTCACAACTAAGAAGAGGAAAATTGTTTTTAGCCTCCACCTTTGTGTGTATTCCCCCACTGTGTATGTGAGAAAGCCGCAAGTGAGACTCCTTCCTCCTCTCCCACTATCTTCACATGGTATCAGAGCCTGGTTCGTGGTAAGGAGCTCAAGAAAGCAAACCAAGTTCGCGGTGTCCTAGTAAGAGGACCAGTGTTGCTTTCCTTTTTTGAGTTTGGGAGCAAATCTCTGTAGGTAGCACAGCCAGAAAGTGCGAGAGTGCATTGTCTCAGATTGAGATGCCCTTCGCGGTGTGGCAAGAGGGCAATATATGCTACGGGTGTGGGCGAAGGCCTCGGTGACTTTATTTATTTGATTCGAGGCCATTTCAGGGCCCGGTTTGAAGGCAGAAGTTTCTACAAGCACTGAGAAAAAGGCCTTGTTTTGGCTATGCGAACATTGTCCTGCAGGTCGGTGAAAAGTTGTTGCTGAAATTGCATCGTATGCCTGTGCATAGAGATACTGAGAGTTATAGAATCATCCTTATGGCCTGTTGATGCAAAATCATCATTAGGAGGTGAATGTGTGGTCAAATACCACTTTCGTCAGTTTTGCAGATTTGCCAGTGTGAGGCAGAAGCTGTGTTTTTTGCAGTGACAGAATATTTTGCAGTGTTCTGTAATGGCATCTGATTCTCTTTCACAGATTGTAACTGAAAAGCTTGACAAGAACAACTTCCAAGCATGGAAGTTTAGAATGACGAATTTCCTTATGGGAAAAGGCTATTGGGAGTTCATTACAGGAAATGAAGAAGAACCAGTTCTTCCTAATGTTCCCAATCAACAGGAAATGCAGGCATTTAAAGGAAGGCATGAGAGAGCCAGAAAAGTTATGTACTGGCTGTCTATCAGTATTTCAGATTCTATGATTGTGCATATTCAGGATGCAAGTACGCCAAAGGAGGCATGGGATACTTTGGCAAAAATGTACAGCACAAATATGAAAGCCAGGAAAATGCAACTCAAGCAGGAGTTGCACAATGTGTAGAGAGAAAATATGAGCATCAATGACTACCACATGAGTCACCAGTGGAAGATGATGATCTAGTTTCTGTGACCTTGAATGGTTTAGGAAAGGATTATGCATAGTTCCGAACATCCATTGCCGTCTGTGAAAAATTTCTTGATTTTGAGCAGTTGTTTGCTCTTCTAATTTTTAAAGAGCAGAGAAATGGTGGTGCATCTTCTTTAGGAGGAACTTCAAAAGAAGCTGTCTTCTACTCAAATGCTGGAAGAGGTAGAGGCAGAGGTAGAGGAGGCTGATTTGGAAGCCATGGTAGAAATCAAAATAGGTAGCAAACTCAAGAAAACCAGTCCTTTGGAGGAGGATGTGGTAATTCTAGAGGCAGGGGGAGCCAAAGAGGTCGTGGTGGATGGCAAAGAGGCCAAAATGCAAATAGCAATGTTGAATGCTACTATTGTGGTAAAATGGGTCATATGGCTAAAGACTGCTACAAAAAGCAGAATGACATTATGAATGGAAAATTGCAGTAAGGCAATTATGCATCCTCTAGTAGATAGGGTGATGACAGAAATGAGCATTTGTTTATGGTGCAGCACATGGCCAATTCTGTGACAAGTGTAGAAGAAAGCAATGATGTGTGGTATGTTGACTCAGGTGCATCAAACCACATGATAGGTCATGCAGAGTGGATGCAGGTTGCAAGGAAAATGGATAGACTAGGATACTCTAGTTCGTGGCTCAGTTAGTATGCCACCTTAGTTAGCTGAGTTTGGTTTGAGACCCACATATAGGGTTCTTCTATTTCTTTGTACAAGAGTTCTTTTGGCTTTCAAAACTAAGAAGAGGAAAACTGTTTTCAGCCTCCACCTTTGTGTGCATTCCCCCATTGTATATGTGAGAAAGCTGCAAGTGAGACTCCTTCTCTCCCACTATCTTCACACCCCCTACTATCCGTAGGCCAATGGCTTGGTGGAATCTACAAATCATACATTCAAGTGGATTATTTTGCTATTGGTAAATGAGCACCGCATGGATTGGGATGATAAATTGCTGGCAGCGTTATGGGCTTACCGCACCTCATTCAAGGTAGCGAAATTGAGCATATCGTTTTGAGTTTGCGGGTTGTGGTGGAGGATAGGCTTCTTCTGCAAGAATCTATGGTGTTCTGGTTGGATGATATGCGGCTAGAGAGCTACTATTTGACTCTAGAGGTTCAAGCAAGGCAGAAGCGGAGGGTGGATTTGGCTTCGAAGAAAAAATCACTTGAGTTTGGGCAATTGGTGCTTCTGTTCGACACACCCCTTGGGCAGATGCCAGGGAAGCTGAAGTTGTGATGGTCTGGTCCATTCTGAATTTTTCATGATTGCGGGTCTACTTCATTCTATCTTAAGGATTTGCAAGGGCACGTACTTCCACATCCAATTAATGGTTTTTTACTACATCCATATCATCATGATGGTAGTCTTCAATGCCCATTTTGGATATCTAATGAGGCACAGATTTTTTGGGTTGAGGTGGAGGTGGCAAATCAATCACATGAGGACATGAGGTAGAAGCGTTTGAGGCATGATGATAGCAATCTCCTGCGAGGTCTTGTCACAGTCGCCATGCAACTACCTATCGTCAAGGTGGGGTATTAGAAATCTGGATTGAAATTCTTGGGCATTTAATTTCATGTACCAGTTGCTTACTTGCTATTCCTCCTCGCACTTGCAGTTCTCTTGAGCTCTTTTGGCTTCCAATTTTTCTCTACATTCAGTGCTCTTTGCTTCATTCTGCTTTGCATCACTATGGTGATGGCACATACATAGTTTCATCCCTTCATTCCACTGGTCTGTATTGATTTGCAATCTATTGATGCTCATCTTCAATGTATGCACCTTCGAAGCTTTAGCAGCATTGATTACTTGAGGGTGAATGTTCATCCAACAGCGTTGGTGCTTTGTCAGCAGTTGGCAATGGGATCAGCAATGGAGTTTTTGGTTGAGCATCGAGAGCTAACCATTCAGTTGTTTTTGCCGATGGATGGAGGATTGTTTGTGCAACCAACTTGTTCAGCAGAGGCGATGTTGGCTGAGTTTGGAACTCCTTCTAGAGGAGAGTACAAGCTCAATTCATGCAAGGATTTTTAGGTTTAGGACTTGTATCACTAGGTTCTAGAGTCTGTGGTTTTGCAGGCAAAGACTTATACGATCACTCCCCGGTCTCGTGGGATGATCGCAGTGGCCGAGCAGCAAGTAGTGCCATGGGCACGTATTCTCAAGGAGCGGATACATGCAGGGGCTCAGAGGGTGGCATCGGCAGTTGATAAGAAGCAAGTGAACTCAAAGATTGGTCAAATTTGGAGATCTTGTTTCCTTTACAGCTTGACTCTAGTGTGCCTCCACGGAATACGGCCTTAATTCTTACCCTTGAGCCCAAAGGACCTTTTTAGGAGGAGGCTAAAGGTTTAGCTAGTCGAGCATCCAAGAAGAAGAAATGTAAAAGGCCTCATATTACTCATGGAGTGGTTTCTTCTCTTGCGCCCCTTACTCCTCATGCAGGTGGGATGGAGTGTTTGTTCTACAGTGGGGTGGATTCAACTTAGATCAGGGTTATGCCTCCACCTCCACCACCAATCATGGCAGAAAGGGTGACGGTTTCAGTGGCCCCTATGTCCATTGAGATGGGTGTTTCCGGAATCAGTCCTATGGTGGGGGGATCACTCACTGAAAGGTGGTTGGAGCAGCTTCAATGCATAGCAATGACCATTGCGGTGGTGGTGGTGTTTGAAGTAGTGCGGATGTCTATAACAGAAGAGCTAGCGGTGGTCTTTGAGCCTAGGGTAGTTTCTTTGATGCCCTCAACTGGAGTGTCTTTTTTATCATAGCCAATGAATGTGCAGCTACAGTTCTATGCTCAGTTACTCACTTGCCTTGCAACACAGTGTTCTGTGGGAAGCAATCCATCAAGAGTGACTAGTTTGGAATCGGAGGTCATTCAATTGCAGAATGAGAATGAAGTCTTGCCGAGTCAGCAGACACAAATGTGGCAACTGGAGGATAGGGTTGTAGTTCTGGAAGCACAGGTGCAGGTTGTGGAAGCACACTTGGCGACCACTCAATAGTTACATTCAAAGTATGTGATCAGCATTTAGAACAAATTATTATGCCAACGTACTACTAATGTACTGGCTGAGTATTTGTGGGCTTTTCTTGGTCATGTCAGTGTCAATATGGAGCAGATGGGTTCGCTCCTTAATGCTCTCCAAGGGGATGTTTGTGTAGAATGGGATGAACAAATTGCACGCTAGCACAAGGTGGTGGTTCCATAAACATGTTGGAAGATGGTTCTACAACAATGCCGACCCGAAACGGATGGGGATGCGGGTGTTGGTGCAAGGTCTGCTAGACCGCAAAGTGCTCCGCAAGTGCAAATAGTGTCTGGATTGATGGGTTCTAGTAATTTTGCATGAACATCCCATAATGGCCTTCCATCAGCACTGGTTATTTCTCCCGCAATGGGATTTCGTCAAAGGAAATAGACATTGGTGAGTAAGTTGCCACTCGTACTCCAATTGGTTCTAAACCAATTCTCAAGAAAAGCATCTGGAGGACATGGACCATGCAAATACCCAACAAGATCCTACGATTCAAGCCATTCGACAGATTCATCAGGTAGATCTTTGTCAACCTATGCAAAGATAGCTTTACCTAGTTAAGTAGGTGTCCTCTCTCTTGGAAGGTTTGAGCTCGACTTTTGAATGCCTCGTGGAGCTTCAGCTGCTTGGTTTCCTGATTCTTAGTTTAATAATCAATACTTCATTTAATAATTATTTTGTTAGTGCTTTTGTGACTAGTTTGGCAATACTTAAGCAGTGGGTTTATATATTTTTTTGCTTTCCTTCTACTTTTGGAGTTCTTTGCATGGGCTATGCAAGTGTATCATGTGCTTTGTGACGATTTTCAGGGAGTGCTTTGTATATTTATTGGTAGTGCTTTGTTCTTGCATTGTCTATGCATGACTACATTTATTAAATGTGTTCTTGCATTAGTTTGCACGTGTTTTTTCCACTGGGATAAAATCTCAGTTTGAAATTTGGCATATTCTTTGGATGCAATCTTTGTTGATAATTCACAGGCAGGATCATTAGACAAGCTTGGAGTACTTGGACATGCAGGATCATTGTTTGCTTGGGTATAGCCATTTTTGCTGAGGTTTAGGGACTTTTCTATATATAGGTACCTTGCATGACCCATAACTTATGCATTGCTCAATGGAATTCGGAAAACTTTGTCTTGAAGTTGTAGTTCACATTCCAACTTGAACATGAGAGCAAAAAATTATGGAATAAGGATTTGAGACCATTAAAGCGTTATAAGTGCTATGTTGCATGTGAAGCATGCATCCTAAAGACTATAGGATGTAGCAATTTATTCAAAAACATCCAAATTTTGTTCTATATAAACATGCAACCAAGTAATCAATCTAAAGCACACTACATGAGCTTCTCCTCAACCCAAGGACACACCTAAATGAAATCATTATGCATGGGTTAATGGGCCTCCAATGTTGTGCTAAAGTGATGCATACCCACTTGAGGGCATGCTCCATAGCTTTTTTTTTATTTGTTGAAAACCAAAATGGATTGAAAATTTGGAATCCAAACTATTGGTACTAGTGCATGGTGGTCTTAATTCATTGATAGTTGTTGGTATTAGTATCTAGATTTACCCTAAAATGGAAGGAGTTGAAAAAGTGCAATTTGTGCATGTGAAACTATATTTTAATAAATCCAACACTATTTACAATTTTGAATTGTTTATTTTTCCATGCACTTGCTTTCTATATGGCTCATAAGCATGATAAAGGTCATTGCATTTAATAATATGCCCTTTGGCCTATTTGTGTTTTGAAGCATTTTAGGCCACATTGCACTTGTTTGGGATATCTAATTCTACTGACGTGTATCGCCAGAGGGGGGAAAAGCTGACGGTTGAAATTTGCTATTCTCATGAATTTTGAATTTTCACACCTCTTGCCCATCAAATATTAGAAGATTTAAGTACCTACAACCTACCCCCATCCTACAAACACCCTACAACCTGCACACACCTTGACATGACCTTGCGCAGACTTTGGTTTGCCATTGTCTTCTTTCGAGTAAGTTGTCTTCTATTCTTTGCTTACCTCACTCGTCTTTCATTAATCATCACCATGGCAACATGTAGCTTGCCATGGCTTACAAGAGAAGCAAATGATAGATGAGCTAAAAAGCTTGGTTAGGGCACAAGGAATAGAAGACTTCTTGCAGAGCAACAGTAGGAAGCAGTTGTTGCAGATGCATGCATTCGATCATTGCCATCAAAGCAAAGAAAGCAACCTGTGATGTCATGATTGGTGGTAGCATTCAAGGAAGCAACATCATGCCATTCAGATAAATACCATTCTTGAGTCTTCACAAGCTTTAGCCTACACTCTAAAGTTCATAGAGTGAGAACTGTACCAACACCTTGTCTTTTTGTGCCAAAACGTCACCACTATTGTAATGACTTTTGCACTTAGGATGTCTCTCCTTTTCTTACATTTTGCTGAAGCCATAGACTACTCAGATCGGAATGATCAGCATTGCTTCCACTCTTTGTGCATCTCTCAAGAGTTTCTGCAAATAACAAGGACATATGTAGAAAGCAGACGGGATTCAAGATGTTTGATGAGCACATCATGCATGGTTGATACAATGTAGGTCAGTGGTTGCCTAAACTATCCCAGTGGCTGCTTGTGATTGAGCTTTGGGATAGTGTACTTGTTTCATTTCTTGATACAATGCATGTTAGTGGTTTCCTAAACCAGCCCAATGGTGGTTTGTGATTGAGCTCTAGGATAGTTTACCAGGCTGGCCTAAACTTAATGTGATTGTCCTAAACCAGCCCGATGGTTGGAATATCATGCAATCGTGTGGCTGGTTCAGCTCAAACACTAGATCCAAGCTTGAATATGATTATCTTAAACCAGCTCAATGGTTGGAACATCATGTAATTGTGGTTGGGTCAACTCAAACACCAATTATGTGATTGTCCTAAACCAACCCGGTGGTTGGAATATCATGCAACCGTGTGGGTAGCTCAGCTCAAACACCAAAACCATGTTGGATTGGACTTAATGTGATTGTTGTCCTAAACTAGCCCGGTGGTTGGAACATCATGCAATCATGGTTGGGTCACCTCAAACACCAGTTATGTGATTGTCCTAAACCAACCCAGTGGTTGGAATATCATGGAACCGTGTGGATGGTTCAACTCAAACACCAAAGCCAGGTTGGCTTGGACTTAATGTGATTGTCCTAAACCAGCTCAATGGTTGGAACATCATGCAATCATGATTGGGTTAGCTCAAACACCAGTTAAGGCTAGAGGAGGTACGCACTGGGCAAAGGAGGTAGACACTGGCAACAAAATGCATTTTTGCTGGTTTAGGATTACCTGCAACCCCTACAAAATATAACCTTTAGTAAATCCCAAACAACCACCGTGCTTGTTTCAGTAAATCCCAATCAATAAATCCCAAACAAGGGAAAATGTAAATCCCAAACAGTACACTAATCCCAAACAACCACTGAGCTTGTTTTAGTGATAATGACTGTGCATGAGGGACCATCTAATTCATAGGTTCAAATTACCATTCAGTCGGAATCAAACTGTAATAACAATGATTGTGCATGAGGGACCATCTAGTTCATAGGCTCAGATTAGCATTGAGCCAAACTGTAATAATAATAACTTTGCATCTAGTTCACAAGCGTAGATTAGCATTCAGTCAATTTATCAGGGTGTAATAACAATAATTTAGAATGAGAACTAGCATTAAGTTGAGATAGACTGTAAGAACACATCACACGATTAGAATTACCATCTAATCGCATGTCATGAGTGAAGCAGTCATAACAAAATAGAACCTTTGAATCCAACTAAATGCAAAATTTTCAAATTATAAGGTCTAGCTGAGTGAAGCAATCGTATCCAAGGACGTATAAATGGTGAATTATTTCTTTAAAACTCAAGTTATATAGAAAATCCAAATGTATAGTCAGCCCTTAAAGTTATATACCCAGGTAGTATACAACCAAGTTTTACTCTTCTACATTTTGAAAAGAGACCACCATCGTATCTAAGTATGGATAAATACAAAGACAAATTACTCTTTTTTGTTCCAAAGAAGACAATTTACGACTTAACTCAAGTTCTATTGAAAAGCCGACTGTATTAGAGGGGTGGTCAGCCCCTAAAAAGGTCTCGAGTAATATATATCCAAGGTTACAAGAGATAAAGTCTAAGATCTTTAAAGGACTTTATATTTATGCAAGGATTCCAAGATGCAGGCTCGACACTTCGCACAGTGGGAGCCTTCAGCAACATACTTTGCAAACTGTGGGTTCTTATAGTTTTGAAGGCCTTCCCATAGTTCCTCATGCAATATGACCATCTTGTGAATGACACTCTTGGGAACTCTACGTTGCTCCTCCAAGTGATCAATCTCATCTACGACAATCTTGGATTGTCGAGGGACCCCTTGTGAAATGGCTTCATCAAGCTCAGGACAAGAAGTAGGAGTGTGGCTTTCCATCTCTATTCCTCCGCTGTTCCTTCACTCGAGACCTGTCAAGTTTTTAAACTAGTTTGCTCTCCTGCTATCCAAGATGTAATTGTTCACATATTCTAGAATCTATCAACTCAAGCCGTCTTGACATGCTCAAAGATGTAATCCAGTGAGATCTTCGCCATCTTTGAAGACCGGTTAACCAATAGATTCCCCACACATTACATTGATGAATATGATAGGTCAGTTATATGATAGTTAAGGCTAGAGGAGGTAGGCACTAGCAATGAAGTGCATTTTTGTTGGTTTAGGATTAACTGCAACCCCCACAAAATATAATCTTTAGTAAATCCCAAACAACCACTGTGCTTGTTTTAATAAATCCCAAACAAGGAAAAATATAAATCCCAAATAGTATATTAATCCCAAACAGCCACCAAGCTTGTTTTAGTGACAATTACCGTGCATGAGGGACCGACTAATTCATAGGTTCATATTAGCATTCAATTGGAATCAAACTGTAATAACAATGATTGTGAAAGAGGGACCATCTAATTCATAGGCTCAGATTAGCTTTAAGCCAGAATTAGACTGTAATAACAAAGCTGTAGGTTTCAAAAAAAGAAGCAGGATTGGCAGTTATAGTGTCTTTGTTAGTTACGCATCATGAACGTTGGATGTCATTTTTATTTTTAAATTTACACTCCTGAACAATCTCACAATCAGTTTGAAAGATGCTTTTACAAGCACTAAAAAAGTAGTGTCCATGGACACTACTTTTTAGTCTAGCCAAATGTGCTACCAGCCTATACTCTTTATTTGTTAATTACTTATAACTCAATAGTACTAAATAATAATGTTTGCTATTTGAAGTCAGGTATTATAGAGAGACAAACCATATGTCTAAATAGAGTGATTAAACAATATTGTTTACTAATAATTAGTACTACACGTGTGATGTTTGAAATTAGTCAAAATAGAGAGACTAAATAGTATTGTTTATTACTAATTAGTACTTAGTACTAATTAGTACTTAGTACTAATTAGCACTATTTGGCATTTAGTACTAATTAGTACTATTCAATAGTAAATAACATTTAGTACTATTTAGTACTATTTGCCATTTAGCACTATTTAGCATTGAGTACTAGTTAGCACCTCAGGGGGGTCACTCATCATATGTAACCCTATCATGTGAGTTCAACATAAGGATATTTTTCATTTCTAAAATTTATAAAAATTAATTTACATAATAATTTCATAAAAAAATTACAGATTTGTATAGAAAAAGGGTACATTTTATTAATGAAAATTTTACAGATAAGGGAGTTTTTAATATGCCTTGAACACACATGATATAGAGGGTTTATACATAGTGACCCCCCCGAGGTTAGCACTTAGTACTACTTGGCACACTACCAACTAGGGTACATGCAAGTGCCAGAAGACATTCCATGACTAACCGCACTGAGGGTAGATGGAGCATTTCCCGGGGTAGCCCACTCTCAGGTTGCAGGGCCCGTTTGGAGCCCTAGATGATCCCGGATGGCTCCTCTGGGCCAAATGGTTAGTTGCTCTATTCTGCGCCACGGTTCTAACGTGTGGTCAGTGGCCTATTTCGGGACCGCGACCTCTAGTCGGCCGTTTTGGGCCGACTGGGTCGGTCTCCCAATTGGGTCTAACCGACTATGGCTGGTGGCTATATAAGAGTAAGCCTGTGAAGCCCATAATCATCACTAGCTATAGCAACCCTGATTCCTTAGCATCCAGCCTCCGTCCTCTACTATTTCCAGCATGCCATCAAAGCTTCTCACATAGGAGCACACGGCTGGAAGGCAGCACCATCTATTGTATTAGTTTTACAGTAATCAAATTTTTTATTCTCCATACTATCTGCTTTTCTCTCTTGCATACGAGATCTTGTTATCTGTTAAGCACACACGTTGTATTGTTTTCTTACATGGTATCAGAGCTTGGGCTCTAGCAAGAAGATTTGGTAGAACACACTATTCAAAATTTTTGGACTTTCTCTCTTGGTTTGGACTTTTTTTTGGAGCATATCTTCTCCACTCAACTCACTTAGTGAGCTCAAAAATTGGGTTTTTTTAGAGCACTAAATGTGTCACTTATATACAAATATGGCCTTACTAAGCTAAAAAGTCAAGTGGTAACCTCTAATTTTTAAAAAAATGGCTCAGTGAAGCTATAATTCCCAAATTCGTGCATGGTGCCCCCATTAAATAACTATAATAATAATAGTAGTACTCTCCTAACTCTAGTTCAATTTTAACACTATGAAGTGAAAATATGACACCATATGAAAAGAGTTTGTTGAATTCAACATATAAGTGGTGTATAGATGCACCATTTTTTTGAAAAAAAAGAGTTTGTTGAACTTAATATATAAGTGGTGTATAGATACACCCTTTTTTTGAAAAACAAGCCATACAATAAATTATCTTATTGGTGGTGTATAGATACACCATTTGTATGGAAAAAAGCATACAAAACATTATCTTATGCATCTGAATCTTGTTCAGAGTCATCAAATTCATGTAATGTATTTGTGCTTGATGGGTCAAGTCTTGCCAAATGATGTTTAATATGGACACGACTTGGATCAAGGATTGTGATACATTTTTCAACATTATATCCATGCTTCTTTTTAAGACTTCATGTCCTCGATTTCCAGCAATGAATAATGCTACTGACTTCCACCTCTGTTAATCCCTCATTATTTGGAACCCATTCACGTTTCTTTTGCAAGCATCCCTCATGGAGTTGTTTTATTGTATATCTTCTTGGGAGATTTTTCAATGGCTTTGGTTCATACCATAAAGCTGTAAATGTTATAGGAGTTCTCTTATCATCCCTTTCTATCTTAGCAACCTTTGCAACCCAAATTGGGCCACCTTGGTCATCCAACTCTGAACCTGGCAGATGCCCAAATTGCAACAAATAGACCCTCTTCAAATCTCCTTAGATGGTATAAACTCTGGTAAGGGTTTGTCACCCTTCCTGTCACAATATTTTTGAGGTAAAAGACATTCCTCTGCTTCCTCCATATCTACTAACATATTTATATCCAAAGGAAAACTTGGTGACCTAGCTTGTTCCGGCCAAAAGGATTCACAGTATTCAATGCTCATTAAGTTTTCTTGTCTTTCTAAAGATTGGATAAGTGCTTCAGTTGATTTAATTGTCTCCAAATTCTTAGTTGATTGCTCTGGATATTTCTGCATCATACTTTGAAGATGTTTAATGAAGGCTTTCAAGCCTTTCATTTCATCTATGTCAAGTGATTTGTTTTTTGCAAGAACAAATCTAGTTTCCTCCAATGGAATTATTCGTTGTAATAAAGCATATGACTCACTCCATAAATGATCTCCATCTATTGAGTAGTGCTTCCATTCATCATTGGAATATTGTTATGTATGTGAAACCAAAAGTAGTGTGGATTTGTGTGTCCTATTAGGGCATCATCTCCTGTTTGTAAATGCGGCTCTATGAATGCTCTCCAATCTACCATCCTCTCTAAGATAGCCACTTCTGATTCTTCCTTGTGAGAACCTCCAATTTTTTTCCCAATTCAAAATAGCATATCCTCCATTGTCAAAATATCCATTGCCTTCAACTCACGAGAGATAACACTGAAGATTTGATCTATGTCTTCATGTGTATGGCCGACAAGAAGAAAGCCAACTTCCACTTCTTCAAATATTTTCAAACCAACCAGCATAGAGCATAAAGCAAATATATATTTATTCTTGTTCTCTCTCCGACAATTATCAGCTTGTATTCGCAAGGTTGATTGTGAAATCATGCTCTTGTCTCTGTCTTGTAAAGTTTTATTGATAGTTTCTAGGACGACCTTCTTTGTCATTCCCAAAGGAAGATGTTGTTGGCATTCGACACATCCATCTAGCATTGTTCGTTGAAGATGAGGCTGTGGTAATGCATGGTCTTCAAGAACTTGCTTTAATGTTGCAGTTGCATTTATAGCGTTTCCATGGCATTTAAGCTTGTAGGTATTTCCATGAATTGTATGAACCACTTTTTCTTTCACCTCTGCCCAGATGGTCCAATATGTGCCATGTGATAGTCCAATTAACCATTGATATCCTCGATTGTAAATGGGTCTCCCATTAACCATGGGTTTCAATCTAGGTTTATACTGTCTTGTGCTCAAATCTTGATTAGTGCCTTGATGAAGAAAGCATGAAAACTCTTGAAGATGATAGTTATGTCTATTAGGTGCTGTCTTACTCCAAATACAAAGGCGTATGGCTGCACAATCATCTTTCCCAACTTTTCTAATGCAAAGTCTCTTGCAACAAACTCAATCTGGTAGACATGTTCATTGATGTCAATTTGTTGCCAATGCCTCTTGAATTTTGTGGTTGAACTATTTCTCCTTCGTAATTTAAGATTCTCCCATCTATATTCTCTGGCATGCTAGCAACAATATTACGAACAACATGACAAGTCTCAGATTCTCTGCCCCTTTTGCCTTGTGTTCGAGTAGTAACATCATGATCATTGTCACTAATATCATCAATTCCTGTTATTGCGTCACTTATCCCATCGATCTTTGCATGTATTTTAATTTGTGGTCCCATCTTATTATTCTCAACACAAGACAAGTCTTCTATATCAGTAAGCATGTTTGAGTAACTTGCAACACAAGACAAGTCTTCTATACCAGTGAGCCTGTTCGAGTCACTTGCAACACAGGACAAGTCTTCTATACCAGTGAGCCTGTTCGAGTCACTTGCAACACATGACAAGTCTTCTATACCAGTGAGCCTGTTCGAGTAACTTGCAACACAAGACAAGTCTTCTATACTAGTGAGTATATTTGAGTCACTTGCAACACAAGAAAACTTTTCTACATCAACATCTATTACTATAATGTCCTCAATACTTGTGAGCATGCCACTATGATACTCTTGATTACTACTATAGCTTCTTATCAATTTGGATCCCATTTGTGTTATAGTCCTTTTCTTTTGATAATATTCTGTTGTGTCTTCCATGACATTGAAGGAAACTGTCTTGGGCAAACTTGATTTCAAGAAAGCTAACCCCCATTTACAAGTACTATGAACTTGTAGTTGAGACGTAGTATTATGGATGTCTAAATGTGAAGTACTATCCATTGCATTTTGAATGACACCTGGACTAGTCAACTTAATTATCTCCACTATACAGAGAAAACTTTGAGCATAGCCCTTAAAGTTGCCAATTGCTAAAACTTCTCCGGAACAAGATAACATCTCTACTTTTTCCCCCTCAAAATAAGTTTTCTTGATATCTTGAAAGTATGTCTTTGGAACAATTTCGTCTTGGTCCCAGAATGTTCTGTGTGCTTGCATATCAAATATGTCACATTGTAAGATATCTCCCAATGTTTCAAAGTCTCCATGTGGATATTTTAAATATACTTCAGGATTTACAAGGTTGGTGATTATCACTACACATCTTCTCTCACCACAATGTTGGAAATGACACACATTCATAGGATCAAGACTGTGAATTCGTCCAAAAGCCACCACTTCATTCTTCTTATATAACACCACATCCATACCCTCTGTTAGGGTGAATACTTGTTTTATGTAAAAAAATATATTAGCAACTCAAAATGAACATAATAAATAATCATTGAGCTTATTATTACTTAATAACTTCTATATCAAAACTAGCAGAGAAGGCATTAAACCTAAACTCTACATCCTAAACTTTAAATAATTAATACCAAGATATCTTAACCACCATAAATCCTAAACTTTAAACATTTAATTCCTAAACCCTAAACCCTAAATCCTAAACTCCTAAACAATAAATCCTAAATCTTAAACCCTAAACTCTAAATCCTAAACCCTAAATCCTAAATCTTAAATCCTAAACCCTAAACCCTAAAATACAACCAAAATTTAATGAATTTTTTTAATTTGTGTAATAGGTTGGATATATCCCCCAACTTGTTGCTTGAGCAACAGGTTGGGGGATATATCCAACCTATTGCACAAATCAAGAATTTTCCTTATTTGTGCAACAGTTTGATATATAGTTGGGGAATATATCCAACCTGTTGCACAACTCAAGAATTTTCTTGATTTGTGCAACCTATTGCACAAGTCAAGAAAATTCTTGACTTGTGCAACAGGTTGGATATAACCCCCAACCTATTGCTTGAGCAACAGGTTGGGGTCACCCCAACCGAGGCCTGTTGTTGGATATATCCCCCAACCTATTGCTTGAGCAACAGGTTAGGGGGTATATCCAACTTGTTGCACAAAGCAAGAAAATTCCTTGATTTTTGCAATAGTTTGAGTGCACCATTAACCTATTCCACTTGCAACAGGTTGGGGGATATATCAAACCTATTGCACAAATTGAAAAAAATCATTAAATTCTGATTGTATTTTAGGGTTAGGGTTTAGGGTTTAGTATTTAGGGTTACGAAATTAGGGCTTAGGATTTAAGATTTAGTGTTTAGGGTTTTGGGTTTATGATTATGTTTTAGGGTTTAGGGTGTAGGGTTTAGGGTTTAGAATCTAGGGTTTAGGATTTAGCATTTAGGGTTTATGATTATTGTTTTAGGGTTTAGGATTTAGGATTTAGGTTTTAGGTTTTGGGGTTTAGGGTTTAGTATATAAGATCATGAGCTTAGAGTCTAGAATCTAGGGTTTAGGATTTAAAATTACATTTTAGAATTTAAGTTATAGGGGTTAGGGTTTAGGGATTATAACTTTATATAAGTTTAAGAGCTTAGATTATATAACCTAAGATTTAGGAAACTTTAGGATTTAAGATTTAGGGTGTAAGATTTAAGATATATAGACTATATAAAATATGCATTCCAAAGTATTTAGTTTTGATATATATAGACTATATGTTATATGCTTTCCAAAGTGTTTTGTTTATAGGTACGATCCTTTGCAAAGGCTTTACTTTAAGTAAGTATAAGTCTACCTAGTCAAAGTATTGTACTGATTAGGGACAAGCACATAGGCTAAAAGCACACCGATTCATATTTTCTTACATGCATGCTGCATGGTGTATCAGAAGGTACGATCCTTTGCAAAGGCTTTAAGTAATTATAAGTCTACCTAGTCAAAGTATCCTATTGATTAGGGACAAGTAAAGTACATAGGCTAAAAGCACACCGATTCATATTTTCTTACATTCATGCTACATGGTGTATCAAAAGAAATGAAAAAGTATGTGATAAGAAATATTCAAAAGAAATATGTATTCCATATCATGGATACCATGGATATCTGGTGGTTGCTAAAGTTAAAAAATGATATGGATGCAATGATACTGTAGTTTTGTGCAAAGCCTTAGACAAAGTTTAAGGCTTTTGCAAAGTATTACACATAGTAACAAAGATAAGTAACTATGGTTTTAAATACCTACGTTACAAATACATTATCTAATTTTTCATTCTTCGACTAACTAACAAGTATTATACACATGGAAGAAAAGCATACATGCTAAAAGTACATGTGTAAATTTTAATATTTTCTTATTTTTTTAATTAATTCAATTCTTTGATCGACTACTTTTTAAAATTGAAAGGTTATTAGTATATAATCTACATAATTTTAAATGTTATTAATGTATAATATTAATAATTTATATATTTATTTAAATTTATATAATAATTAATTTTTATCTATATTAGTTTTTAAGTTAATAATGTATAGAATAGCAATATATTAACTAATTCTTCATTGTTTTAAGAATAAGTATTCTTCATTCTTCAATAAGTATATACTAGAAGACCTCCCTTTCAAGTTTTTTTTTTTAATTAATGTATTTATATATTTATTTATTTAATAATTATATAATATTTATATTAATTTATAGATTAATAATATATATTTTTAGCAAAATTATATTTTAACATTAGTTAATAAAAATTTATTATATTATGGAGTAAAAATATTATAAATGGATTTCTTATATTAATAGAGTGTCATGAGAAGAGTTTTTTGGAAAGATTTATGACTTTTTTTTTTTGAAGTTGTTGCATACGCAATAGGTAGGGAGGTTTGAGTGGTTTTGAGGTTGAGAGAGAAATTTGTAATAAAGTGTCATGAGAAGAGTTTTTTGGAGAGATTTATGATTAAATTTTGTTTTGAAGTTGTTGTGTACGCAATAGGTAGGTGTTAGCCCTCTCTACTCTGAAGACTAACTCGAAACGCACTACTGCGACAGATTTACATGCGTAATCGTACTTCAGAACTGCGTATGAAAATTCATAGAGTAGAACAGTGATCGACAGAATCATTCATGATAAAACAATAAGGTAGATGCAATAGAATCTCTGTATTACATTTCTCCGAGCAGTACAACACCGTACTCTCTAATACATAACAATGTTCCTCTTCTGATCACACTGATCCTTGCTCCGATCCTCATCAATGAGCCCCCTGAATGATCGCTCTCTTCTCTTTTATCTAACCGGCACACATAACTCCTTCACGGTTGCCGTGCCTATTCAGTTCTCCGCCTGCTCCTAGAACTTCCGTCTTTTCATATCTCACTATAAACTAGATACAACGTATTAATGATAATAATCTAAGCACTAATGATCTAAGGACTCCCCCCCTAGTTCCTCTTTGCTGTTGCTGCTTTTGCCCTTAACACTTGGCACTCCCGGTGAATCGGATTCCGGATCCGCATCCGAACCCACCGGTTCTCCGCTACGGTTCATCCTCGACGTCGCCACCGTCATCGTCCGCCGCCGCCGCTGCTGCCGCTGCCGTCGGAACTGCTGGAGCCGCTGGAGCCGCCGGCACCGGTACTTGTACTGCCGGAGCCGCTTGCGCCGGTCGAAGTAAAGGTAGCTGCTGCGGGTTGAGAACATGGGCATCCACAAAAATTTGGAGCTGTCCATAGAAAGGTGGTGCCGCCGCCCCCGCCTGTTGAGCTACTGCCGCCATCCGATGAATATAGCGGCATGCTGTCCGCAGGTCGACCAACATAGCTGCTCTCTCAACATGACTCGTTCTCCGCAGCTGTTGTAGCTCCTCTTCATGCAGTCGGGTCTTCTCAGATAAAGCGAGTTCGAGATCGGTTACCCGCATAGTGCGATCTGCTTTCTTCGTCACACTATCCAGTCGTTTCATTACCCACCCCAATTCCTTGGTTTGGGCACCTGTTGATTGTTCTGCCGTAGTAGCTCGGAGCTGCAGCAAATCGGCCATGAGGCTCTTCACCTCAACTTCATGTTGCTGGTGCTCTTCTTTCCGGGCGAGCTTGAGTGCCAACAGCTGAGATCTGGCATCGTCACACTGCTGTTGCACCACCGCGACGTGTTCTTTCAGCTGCAAAAAGTGCCTTGCGTCCAAGGATTCCCCGTCCGCTGGCTCCGGAAAAGCTGCCACAAAAGCGGCTGCTGCGTCTGCTTGGGGTCGTGGCTTCATTGCGATCTCGGGTCTTTTGCCTCTGGCCTTCGCTCGTCGGAGGGCTTCTTCCAGTTCGGCGATCCGTTTGACATAGCCTTCGGCAGAATCCACCGGTCCCGCCGCTGTCTGCTTCCCGAGAGTATTTGCCGATGTAGAACTTCCACCCTCCGGTTGTGCCGCAGTTTCCGTCACCGGTACTGGTGGTAAAAAGGCTGTTCCTGCGCCCCCTCCCGCCGGATCATCCTTATCCCTCCGGGCCAACCGTCGGTCGAGAGGCCTGCAAGCCCGCTCCAGCTCTACTCGCAATTGATGTTGATGATCAAGAAAAATACCCTGCATCTCTGCGACGAAGGCTTCCGATAAATCCAACAAAAGTGCCTCGTCCAGCATGCGTGTAGAGCTAGAGGGTTGCCGGTACGCCATCACTTCCGCTTCCAACAACTGCACCCTGGCGGTCGCAGCTGTAGCCTTCTCCGTCAATTGTTCCGTCAGCCGCAGGTGTTCTTGAGTTTGGGCGACAATCGCCGTCCTTGCTTCCTCCATATCCTGCTGTCGCCGTGCATCCACCTGTTGGAGTCGTACCAACTGCTCCTGCAGCTGTTGATTGCGTTCGAGCAGCCTGGCATTTTCCTGGCGCAACCTCGCCTCATTCTCCTCCAGCTGCCCCTTCTGAAAACATTGGAGCAAGCGCTCCGCCAACCGTCGTGCCGTGACCAGATCATAGGTCTCCACCGGCGGAGATAGCTGCAGCTCACCACTCCCCCTTGGGACGACACGGGTTTCCTCCTGACATGCCTGTCTCCCCGAACTGTCCTCCCGAGTGTGGACTGAGCTTTCCCCTTGCAAGGCCTCCGCTTCCGGGCGGGTTTTCTTCAACATTGCTCCTTCCGGCACGAGAGCCAACTTTCTTTTCAATAAACTGGCCATGCGGCTCAATGTTGCTGAGACCGCTGGCCTACTCCTCTGGCTGCCCTGTGGAACTTCTGCCGGAACCACCACCGCAGGTACTACCGCCGTAACCTCCACCGCAGGTACTACCGGAGTCACCTGGTTGCTTGGCATCAGCGTCAGAGCTCCTTCCGTTGTTGATCTCGCTGGTTCCACCTCCTTGGACTCCTTGTCCGAACCATCGTCGGTGGACTCCTCCACCTCCACATACGACCCTGGGACTACCGGTTCCGCATCTGGTCCGAACAAAAGAAATAAAACTTGCCCCATCCGAGATGTTGCCGTTGGCTTCAAGAGCTTCTTGGCCACCTCCAGAATTCTGTCCGCCAGCAGCTTCGCCCAGGGAACCGGTTTCCCTTGCTCCGCCCTCTGGAAATAGGTAAACTGGGTCTGTCCCAGTAGCTCTGCTTTCACCTTCTGCCAGAGTGCCTCTGCAATAAACTTGTAGCATGTCTTCTTCGAAGCATCCAGCTTCTTCATGTTGTACTCCCCCTTGCAACCTGCGCCGAGAGCTGCCTCCATGGCACTGCTGGTAAGCTTCGTGACTTTGCATGGACCATCCACCGGCAAGTGCAACCGGGCCGCTACCAGCTCCTTGCACAAGGTGAAAGTCTTTCCATACACCACGACCTTGCGCCCGCGTGCAAGCTGCGCCAAGATATCTTGCGCCAATGGATGAACTGGTGTCGTAGCCCATGGCAAACCCGCGAACTCCACCAGACGAGCTCGTGTCAGCCAAGACTGCACAGCCTCATCCCCAACAGGTAACGGATTGATTAGATGGAAGACCACCATAGCGGCGAGAAGCTGGGATGCGAGGGAGAAGAGTTCTGGAAAACAAAGAATTGGAAATAAGCCCCTTTTTGCTTCCAAATTGCCTTTTGGATGCCTTGGTGAACTCCTTGTTTGCATGCAACGATCAAGTGTCCCATCATCCTGATAAAAGCCCCACTTCGAAGATTCAGTAGATTGCATGGCGGCGTCCTCGCTCCGCAACACGAAGCTTTGCTCCCACCGTTTCACGGAATAAAGTGAGTGATACCACACGTGTGTACTAATAGCCCCCATCATCGGTTTCTCCACCGAAATGGCTATAAATGCAGTTGAAATGATCTTCACAGGTGGTTTCTCCGGAAATGGGTAAGGTGGCATGGGCCCTGTATATGGTCGGAGACGAAATCCATTTACCGGCTTCTGCAACAGCTCCCCCTGTAGTGTTCCTAATCGGAACGTGCCGTCACCATAACGCTCCACCACCCAATACGGACCTCCCCACCGTAACTTCAGCTTACCCGGATGCGGACCCATCCGAGTGTTAAACAATATCACGGCATCTCTCCGTTTGAAGGTCTTCTTCTTTGAATGACGGTCCACCCAAATCTTCCGTCTGTCCTGGACTACCTGTGCAAGATACGCACTGTTGAACCGCTCCTCACCCAGCCGATCCAGCTGTTCAATCCTCCGGTCTACGGACTCGTCCCAGCCCAATTTCTCTGCCGCTGCAATCCGCAGACTCGGTACTAGGAATTCCATGGGGACCACTGCTTCAACTCCGTAAACCAACTTGAATGGCGTGAACCCCGTCGCAACCTTATAGGAAGTCCGGAACGCCCATAATGCGGAGTAAAGTTTTTCATCCCAATCTATCCGATTTTCATTGACCAGCTTTTTCAGAATGACTAGCAACACCTTATTCGAGGACTCTGCCTGTCCGTTTGCCTGAGGGTAATACACTGTGGACTTCTTATGAATGATTAGGTGCCGGGTAACCAGTTCCCGTAACACCGCATTAAGGAAATGCCCACCTTGATCCGTGACGAGCTCAACCGGACATCCGTACCGTGTCATAATGGCTTCATAAAGGAATCTGGCCACAGCCTTTGCCGAATTATCCTTCAGTGCTCTGGCCTCCACCCATTTGGTACAGTAATCTGTCGCCACCAGGATATACCGGTTACCTGTCCTCCGCGCCGGCGGCGAAAACGGACCTACAAAGTCCAGCCCCCACTTCATGAACGGTTCGAGGGCCAGTATGGGATTGTGCGGCATCCGGTCCCGACCTGATGGCTGGCCCAACCTCTGGCACACATCGCATCTTTTGACGAACCTATGCGCATCCCCCATTAATGTTGGCCACCACAGACCTCCTTGGAGTACCTTCCATCCGGTTACTTCTCCTGCGAAGTGTCCACCGCTGATTCCTTGGTGAGCCTCTTCCAGGATGACCTCCTGCTCATGTGGGTACACACACCGTCGCAACACACCATCCAGCCCCTTTTTATACAATTGGTCAGCAATGATCCGGAAGTCTCTGCTCTTGAGCGCGAGCCGTTTCCGCTGGTCTCGCGACATTCCGTCGCGCATCTGGCCCGTGTCGACAAAGTGAAACATGTCGTCGTACCACGTCTTTGGAGCTGCCGGTACCACCGCCTCCAGTTCGAACAGCTGGGCATCCGGAAAATCGTCTTCCACACCCATCGGGTCTTCGCCAGATTCCAACCGCGAAAGGTAATCCACTACGGCATGTGTACTTCCTGGTCGATGGACCACCGTGAAGTCGAACTCCTGTAAAAGCAGCATCCACCGGGCCAACTTTCCAGTGAGCTCGGGCTTGTGTACCAAATACAACAAGGCGGAATGATCCACATGAAACGTGAACCGATTCCCCAACAGGTAGTGACGAAACTTTGTTACGGAATAAATCATCCCCAATGCTTCCCGCTCCGTCGTAGAGTAATTTCGTTCGGCTTTGGACAACCTGCGACTTGCATAATACACCGGGCGGAACCACTTGCTTGTCGCTTCCTGCATGAGGACACTACCAATAGCCACATCCGAGGCATCCACGAAGACATGAAACATCTTCGTCCAATCTGGCGGCTGAACCACCGGTGCTGTTGCCAACATCAGTTTGAGCCGTCGAAAAGCTAAGTCACAAGCAGGAGACCAGACTACCGGTACTTTGTTGAGTTGGTCATATAGTGGTGTCGCCACATCCGCCAGATACCGCAGCATTCGGCTGTGCCATTTAACCTGCCCTAGGAATCTCCCGAGCTGCTTACCGTTGCCAGGAACCTTTGCCTGCCGAATCGCTTCGACCTTCGCCGGATCTACCGCAATGCCTTCCGCCGAGACAATGCAACCCAGCAGCATACCGCTGCCCACGGCGAATGCACATTTCATAGGGTTCAGACACAACCGTGCCTCCCTACACCGGGTTAAGCATTTCTGCAGATGCTCAAGGTGCTGCTCGCGACTCCCAAAAACACTGAAATCGTCCAGAAATACCTGCATAAAGATTAGTAAATAATCATGAAATATTTCTTGGACCATGCGTTGAAATGTTGCCGGAGCATTCTTTAGCCCAAATGCCATCACCAGGAAAACAAATGCTCCCCACTCCGTGATGAAGGCTGTTTTCTCTCGATCTTCTGGTGCCATCTGCACCTGGTTATACCCACTGAAGCCATCCAGAAAAGAATACATCTCGTGACCTGCCACTGTATCCAGCATAGTATCATTAAACGGCAATGGAAACGGATCCGTGATTGTCGCCGCGTTAAGCTTTCTGTAGTCAACACAGACCCGCAACTTCAAATTCTTTTTCGGAACAATCACTATTGGCGAAAGCCACGTTGCACGATCAACCGGATAGATAAACCCGACCTTTAGCAGCCTGTCCAGCTCCTCCTTCACCCTCTGGGCATAGTTCGGGTTCATTCGATACCGTTGTTGCCGAACCGGTATCGCATCCTTCTGCAGATTGATCCTGTGCTGATAGAATTTGGGATCGATGCCAAGCAAATCTGTGTAGTCCCAGGCGAACACGTCTTTGAAGGATTTCAGCAATGTCTCCAATTTTCCCCGAAACCCTTTATCGAGCTTCGCACTGACACGGACGTTCTTTGGCTCCTCCTCCGTCCCGAGGTTAAGATCCAGCAGCTCGTCTTCTTTGACCCTCCGCGAGCGACGGAGTTCCTGCTCGAAAACTCTTTCCGCCTCCGCCACTCCCGCTTCGTCCGGCATGTCTCCTGTGCCTTCCGGTAGACTCCCTTCGACTGGTTCTTTAGTGGAACTGGATGACTCCTGCATAGCCGAGGGAATCTGATGCTGATATTGCTTTAAAACGGCAACCACATCGACCTCGAACAAGCTTACCAGCTCCGTATTCCTACTGAAGTAGTCATCCTCCTCTTCCACCCCCATTCCGTCCATCATATGGATACCTTCCGCCATCGTCGGTCGGAATGGTGTCCTCAGCCCTTGTTTGGTATGTACCGAGAGCTTCAGCTTCTTTTTTCCTTTCCGAATGGTGATGCGGTCTGATTGCCAGTCTTGTTTCACACGGGCCTGCCGCAACCACGGTCTTCCGAGCAATAACGGGTATGACCCGCTAATATCCTCCATCCGGAGAATCACCGCAGCGATTTCGAACTTCACGCCGCAAACCTCCATTTTCAATCCACGGAGCAATCCTAACGGCTGCACTCTCCGTTGGTCTGCCATCCGAACGGCGAAGGGTGCGGATTCCCATTTTGTGATACCCAATGGCACCAGCATTTGTTCGGACAGGATGTTGACCCCAGACCCTCCGTCCAGCAACACCCCTCCCACACGGCTGTTCTCCAGTGTTACGGAAATTACCGGGACCGCTTCGTCAAAAACAGGAGGCTGTTCTTCCGCTTCAGGCTTTGCAGATCCGTCTGACGACACTTCCATTGTTACCGCTTCCATCTCCGACTCCATCGCCCTGACTGGTTCCGTCAATTGTTTGATGAGAGAACTCCGGAAATTGGGTACCAATGCTAACAATTGCTCCATTGTCATGTGTATTTGCTGTTTCCGCAAATCCTGCCATAAATCATATGGTTCAACACCCTCCTCGCCGGTCATCAGGCTGTCCTTCTGACTGGTAGGTAGACAAGTCGCTTCTGGCTGCTCTCCTTGCAGGCGCCTTGCCACCTTCGCACCATTCTCCGTCACCGAGACTGCCTTTTCCGCGCTTGGCCTAGGTAACACCGTTGGGGTTTTCTGGACCCAGTCACCGACCGTCGACCGCACCTTTTGTTGTGCCTGCCAATCCAACGCCGGAGGTCTCCCCTTCTCTTGCGGGGCCTTGTAGTCCCGCACCTTTTCTTGGGATCGTGTGACCACGAGCACATCTCCGCTCGCACTTCCTCCCACTTTGCCTTCAACAGGGACACCCGCCGGTACTTCCGGTACTTCTTCGGACTGCGGACTAGGCTCCTTGCTATCCTGTTGCGGACTGTCATCATTGCATTCGATAATCAGAACCGCATTCACTGCTGGTGCGGACTTGCCTTCTCCGGATCCCCGGGTTGCTTCCCTTTCCGCCTTGTGGCGCTTGAATAATTCGCAATCTACCTTTCGATGTCCGGGTTGATTGCAATAAAAACATAGGAACGTCCGTTCCCCTGCTGGTTCATCTGCACCTGTTCCAGCCGTTCTCGGCCGCCAAGGTCTTTTCGCCGGTGCGGCTGGTACCGCGGCTGGCGCTGCGGCTGGTGCCGCAACTACCGCCGCCACCGCTGGTGTCGGGGCTATTCGTGCGTTATAGCGGCAGATCTCCGTGGTATGCGTCGCTGTTTGGCAAATCGCACACCACCGCTCATTCAAACCGCATTCCTCTGCTAAGTGTCCTGCATTCCGGCACCGATTACACCAAGTATCCTTGCGAACTTTAGAAGAGGACCCTATTCCACTATCCCGGCTTTTGGCTCCGGCAGCAGATCCTTCCGGAAATGACTTCCCTGCCGCTTTTCCAGCCTTCCACCTCATGGAACGTTTGTCCTCCTCCTCATCCGACTGATCCGACTCCTCCTCAGTATCGGTATCGGAGTCTCCCTCAGCCTCCTCATACTTCACTTTTCCTTTCCTTCCCTTGGAAGTAAACAGGACTTGTTCCGCCCTCACCGCTACTTGGACGACTTCTTCCAATGAAAGAGCTTCCAGATCCAACGATGCCAGGGACCTTTTCAATCCTTTATTCAGCCCCTCCATGAAGTAAGCATTTTGGATGGGGACTGCCGGGGTAGTTGCTGCATCGAGGCGGCGGATCAACGACCGAAACCTGGCCGCATACGCCTCCACTTCTTGGTTCTTCTGTTCTAGTTTCCCCAGTTTGGCCAGGACATGAACACGGGTCTTGTCCTCTCGAAACCGGAGCAAAAAGGCATCCCGCAGTAGATCAAACGTGGCGAAATGGGTAGCTCCATATGGCGCGATCCATACTGCCGCCTGCTTCTGCGCAGTGTCGGGATGAAAGTCGCCATCTTCATAAGATCTGTCGCCTGCACTGGTGGAGCCGTATTCACCATCCATGCCATCTCAAATGACAGGATATGTGCATCCGCATCCTCCTTATCCCGTCCCGAAAACTTGGGGTACTTCACCGTCATCCTGGGTACCAGTGGTGGAATAGCCGCGCTACTTACCGCCGGAACTCCACCCCCACCTCCGCCTCCACCGCCTCCACCTCCCCTACCGGGATCTGGTGACGGACCTGGGGCTCCGCTTCCTGCAGGCACACCACCCCCCCGTCTCCTGGGACTCGGTGGTGGGGAATTCCGCAACGGTGACGCTTCGTCTTCCGGAGGAGTACTTGTTAAATCGAACGGGCTACTGCGTCCGGAGGATTCGCCTTCCTCCTGAACACCGGAAACGACTGGACCTTCCTCTCCTGGGATCAGCGGAGGTGTGTCAGAGCGACTACTACTCTCACTATCCGTGAAGAAGCCGAAGAGAAGATCACGTTGAGCCACATATCGGTCATGCCGTTCCTCGCGGGTTGTACGTGCCGATACTGGAGTTGCAGGCTCCCGAGGCCGTTCCGGAGAGCGCGATGTTCCCCCTGGCGCACCCCCAGCGTCATTCATGCGCTAGTCCACGCACCGAGGAATCAGAGTATTACAGATGGGGAGCAGCCAACCTCTCCGGGGTATCCACCGCGACAAACATGGAAATCTTCCGTGGTCGCCAAAGTGTTAGCCCTCTCTACTCTGAAGACTAACTCGAAACGCACTACTGCGACAGATTTACATGCGTAATCGTACTTCAGAACTGCGTATGAAAATTCATAGAGTAGAACAGTGATCGACAGAATCATTCATGATAAAACAATAAGGTAGATGCAATAGAATCTCTGTATTACATTTCTCCGAGCAGTACAACACCGTACTCTCTGATACATAACAATGTTCCTCTTCTGATCACACTGATCTTTGCTCCGATCCTCATCAATGAGCCCCCTGAATGATCGCTCTCTTCTCTTTTATCTAACCGGCACACATAACTCCTTCACGGTTGCCGTGCCTATTCAGTTCTCCGCCTGCTCCTAGAACTTCCGTCTTTTCATATCTCACTATAAACTAGATACAACGTATTAATGATAATAATCTAAGCACTAATGATCTAAGGACTCCCCCCCTAGTTCCTCTTTGCTGTTGCTGCTTTTGCCCTTAACAGTAGGGAGGTTTGAGTGGTTTTGAGGTTGAGAGAGAAATTTGTAATAAAGTGTCATGAGAAGAGTTTTTTGAAGAGATTTATGATTAAATTTTGTTTTGAAGTTGTTGCGTACGCAATAGGTAGGGAGGTTTGAGTGGCTTTAAGGTTGAGAGAAATTTGTAATTGATTGTTTTTTTTTGTTGAGGAGTTTTTTGGAGAGATTTATGATTAAATTTTGTTTTGAAGTTGTTGCGTATACTATAGGTAGGGAGGTTTGAGTGGCTTTGAGGTTGAGAGAAATTTGTAATTGATTGTTTTTTTTTTGTTGAGGAGATTTTTGGAGAGATTTATGATTAAATTATGTTTTAAAGTTGTTGTGTACGCAATAGGTAGGGAGGTTTGAGTGGTTTTGAGGTTGAGAGAGAAATTTATAATAGATTGTTTTTTTTTGTTGATGAGTTTTTTGGAGAGATTTATGATTAAATTTTGTTTTGAAGTTGTTGCATACGCTATAGGTAGGGAGGTTTGAGTGGCTTTGAGGTTGAGAGAAATTTGTAATTGATTGTTTTTTCTTTGTTGAGGAGTTTTTTGGAGAGATTTATGATTAAATTATGTTTTGAAGTTGTTGCGTACGCAATAGGTAGGGAGGTTTGAGTGGTTTTGAGGTTGAGAGAGAAATTTGTAATAGATTTTTTTTTAATTTCATTGGATTTCTGACTCACTGTGTCAGTTTCTGCGTTTTTTTGCCCGGGTGTTGGAACTCAAGTTTGGAGCAACCATTTGTAGATCTATTAGTTTCGGTGGACTCAGGAGGTCCTAAAACTTCTATGTTGCTCATCATTCGCACTCCGATGGAGTTTACAAACAGCTCTGTTTCCAAAAACGTTTTTCAGTCCGTGTATTGGACCCAATGATTGAGACCACGATTTCCAAAACCGTCTATCCCATTGGGTTCCGGATGCCCAAAAACCTCTACCTGTCAGTTCTTACGTGATTCGGTGGAGGATTTTCATAGTTATAGATCTCTGTGTATTCGATTTCATCTCTCTGTTATGCATTTTTCATTCTAAGGTTTTGAAACCTTAGATTTATGCCACATGGCAGTGGATAAGTATTGACTCCCATTTCTCACTCATCGGTTGGGATTTTGGAGTTCCGGCAGAAGAGAGATATTTGCAAATTTTCTTGCTGAGCCCGATTATGCAATGGCACCCATGTTTTGAGGCATCTCACGTTCTATTTTCAGTAGCGGTCATTACCATGGGACTATGATTTCTTGAGCATACCTTATGCAGATCAGTCTGGTTGCAGTTTGAGTAGTGTGGGCTCATTCATGGTGTGCATTGGGTTGTAGTGGATGATTTATAGGCCATTTGGATGCATTGTGGTCCTTATTAGATGCGCTAATAGGCCCAAATTCCCTTGTGGGATGCTACTTTTATGGACGATTTTCACATGGATGCTATTTTATGCTAAGGGACAGCTTTGACACATTGCAGGTGATGCACTGATAGTGCTACGCTCTCTTGGATGAGATATTATTAATGCACATGCCAGTGGATGGTGTTTATGCTTGAGTCATTTGGCACTTATTGGCATTTTGGATTGCCATTGCAGTTGGCATTTTCTTTTGGGCCAAATTTGCTCATATGGATGCATAGTATATGCACATGAGTCAGATGCTTTGAGACATGAGCTTTGGTGATATTTCACTCTATTGTGGCATACACATTTGGGTGCACCTGGTATTTGGTTTGATTCTCTCTTGTAGGCACTAGCATTTGGGATTTTTGCTTCATTTGCATCATGGCATCCTCTTTCATGTATGAAAAGGAGTTTTTTAGCATTAAAAAGTTGGATGGGACAAACTTTTCTTTGTGGAAAGAACAAATAAGGGATGTGCTTATTCAAAAGAAGCAGATTAAACCCTTGGCAGGGATTGAAGCTAAGCCTGCAAATATGTCTGAGGATGATTGGAATGAGTTGGATGCATTAGCAAAATCTACTATTAGACTTCATCTTGCAGAGTCAGTTTATTTCACAATAGTAAATGACTAGACTACGGAAGATTTGTGGAAGAAACTATGTGCCACTTATGAAAAGGAGACTGCCTCTAATAAAGTTTACCTCATGAAGAGGTTGTTTGAGCTGCAGATGAAGGAAGGGGTCTCCATCGCTTCTCACTTGAATGAATTCGATATTATTTTCAGCCAACTTCAGGCTCAGAAGATGAATTTTGATGCGGAGACTAAGGCAATATTTCTCTTATGTTCATTGCCATCCTCATGGGATACCTTCTGTATAGCTGTCAGTAACTATGCACCTAGTGGAGACTAAAATTTGATGATGTTGTGGGTAGCTTGTTGGCCGAGGAGATTAGACGGAAGTCTATGGATGGCAACAAGTAGGATGCATCCTTAAATGTGCAAAGGGGCAGATCACAGTTCAGGGGGAAGTCCCAAGAAAGAGGGAAGTCTCATAGCAAATCTAGGGCATGGAACATCGAGTGTTACCACTGTGGCAAGAAGGGCCATATGAAAAAGGATTGCTACAAGCTGAAAAGAGAGCAAAAGGATAAGAAAAAGAATGCAGATTGGGGTGCAAATCAAAAGGAAGAGAGTCCAAGGGAGGACAAAGGAAAAGTGAAGATCGAGGAGATCAATGCAGTCACACATGATAGTAACAATGACGTCCTCTTCATGTCTAGTTTATCTGCAAAGTTGCTTACCACTTCAGATGATGCATATTCCCAGGATTGGATTTTGGATTCTGGTGCTTCATTTCATGTTACTCCCCATAGGGCATGGTTCTCCACTTATGACAGTGGAAAGATAGGTTGTGTGCATCTTGGAAATGACTATGCATGTGACATAGTGGGAGTAGGTGAAATAAAGTTTTCTTTTGCAAATGGGTCTGCATTTATTTTGAAACATGTGAGACATGTGCCTAAGTTGACCAAGAGTCTTATTTCAGTGGGTCAGCTAGATGATGCTAGTTTTCACACCACTTTTGGCTTTCAGAGTTGGAAAATTCAAAAGGGCTCTATGCTTTTGGCCAGGGGTGCCAAGTGTGGGACATTGTATCCCTTACATGTATCATGGGTATTTGATCATGTTGTTGCAATAACCGAGCAGCCAAACACTTCTTTGTGGCATCGCAGGTTGGGGCACATGAGCCAGAATGGAATGAAACTCTTATGCCATTTGGGTTATGTACCGCATTTGAGTTTCTCTGATTTTGAATTTTGTGAGCACTGTCTCTATGGGAAGCAGACTAAATCAACCCATAAAAGAAGGGGAAAGAAAGAGTTTGAAAAGCTTGATTTGGTGCATTCAGACATATGTGGTCCCATGCCTACACGGTCATTAGGCAGGGCTGAATACACTATGTGACATTCATTGATGATGCAACTAGGAAAGTGTGGGCTTATGCTATAGCTCAGAAGAGTGATGTGTTCCAGGTATTTCAGAAATGGCTGGCCTTGGTTGAGAATCAGTCAGGTAGAACGCTTAAATGCCTACGGACTAACAATCGTGGAGAGTATCTCTCTCATGACTTTCAGCATTTCTGTGATACACGTGGGATTAAGAGGGAGCTCACATCCTCTCGTACTCCAGAGCAAAATCTAGTTGCAGAAAAGATGAACCATACCATTCAAGAAAGGTTGCAATGCATGCTTTCCAATGCAAGCCTTTCTGGTGGTTTTTGGGCTGAGGCAATGAAGACTGCAGTGCATGTGATCAATAGATCACCTAGTAGGAGTTTGGATGGTGGTATTCCTAAAGAGGCATGGAGTGGCAAGAAGCCCTCTTACTCTCATTTGCGTATATTTGGGTGTGAGGCATATGCACATGTGCCAAAAGAGCTTCGAAAGAAGCTAGATCCTAAGTCTAGGAAATGCATCTTTCTATGTTATGGGGAAAGTGGAGAGATGGGCTATCGTCTCTGGGATCCAGAAGCAAAGAATATCATACGCAGCCATGATGTAGTCTTCAATGAGAAGAAGATGCATAAGGCACCCATGAGGGATGTGGAAATGAGGAGAATCACTTTCTAAGATGTGAATCCACCTACATATGTTGATAGACAGCAAGCTGTCCATGCACCAAATGTGCAAGAAATGGTACCACCAAATACTCCCACAGGTATACAATCAAGGGTAGATGATGGATCATCTATTGGTGGAAATGATGAGCCAAATGTGGCTGATATGCAGGTGGGACAGCAAGCTGAAATGCCCTTGAGAAGATCATCTAGAGTGTCTAGACCGCCTGATAGGTTTGTTCCAGGGGTAGACTATGTGATGCTTACTGATTGTGGGGAGCCTTCTTGCTACAGAGAGGCTATGCTGCGTGAGGATCAACGCAAGTGGGAGTATGCTATGCAATCAGAGATGAGTTCACTTATGAAGAATAAGACTTGGGACTTGGTTTCTTTGCCACATGGAAAGAAAGCATTGCCATGTAAATGGGTCTACAAGATGAAGGTCACAGGTGATAATGTGCCTAGGTACAAGGCCCATTTGGTCGCTAAAGGGTTCAGGCAAGAGAAGGGTGTGGACTTTGATGAGATATTCTCTCCAGTTGTGAAGATGACCACACTTAGATGCATGCTTGGACTAGTGGCATCAGAGGATATGGAGCTTATGTAGATGGATGTCAAGACAGCTTTCTTGCATGGGGATTTGCATGAGGAAATTTACATGGTGCAGCCAGAAGGCTTTGAAGAAAAGGGCAAAGAGCATTTAGTTTGTAAGCTGAAGAAGAGTCTCTATGGTCTTAAGCAAGCGCCTAGAGAATGATATCAAAAGTTTGATGCTTTCATTCGGTCCCAGGGTTTTAGAAGGAGTGAAATTGATCATTGCCTCTACACCTGATAATAGTCTGATACTCCTGATACTATATGTGGATGATATGCTATTGGCTAGCAAGAATACTTATGAGCTAGATGCACTAAAGGCCAAGTTGCATGAGGCGTTTGATATGAAGGATTTGGGACTTGCAGGTCATATTCTTGGTATGTGCATCATGCGTGATCAGAGTAGGAAACTCCTTTGGCTTTCACAGAAGGAGTATGTTACAAAAGTATTGCAACGTTTCAATATGGAGGGGGGGAAGGCAGTGAGTACTCCATTGCCTCCATATGTGAAACTGAGTCATACAGATAGTCCCAAATCAGATGAGGAGAGGGACATGGTGGCCAAGGTTCCTTATGCATCAGCAATTGGGAGTCTTATGTATGCTATGATAGCTACTAGACCAGACATTGCATTTGCAGTGGGAGTTGTTAGCCAGTATATGGCTAATCCAGGAAAGAGGCATTGGGAGGTAGTTAAGTGCATCATGAGGTACATGAAGGGTACCAAGGAGATGTGCATCTGCTTTGGTAGAGGAGACATGCGTGTACTTGGGTACACAGATTCAGACTATGCAGGGCATGTGGATAGTAGGAGATCCACTTTTGGTTATGTGTTCACCTTTGCAGGTGGTGCAGTGTCGTGGATGTCTCGCACACAGAAGTGCGTTGGTTTGTCTACCACAGAGGCTGAGTATGTTGCAGCCACAGAGGGTTGCAAGGAGGCTATATGGCTTGATCGGCTAGTAGGAGATTTGGGGATTCATACAGGTGTACCGACATTGCATAGTGATTCCATGAGTGCTATTCAGCTAGCACAGAATCCGGTCTTTCATGCAAAGACCAAACACATTGAGGTCAGGTACCATTTCATCAGGGAGGTACTTGAGGACAAGCGCATAGAGCTTGTCAAGGTTCATACAGATGATAACCCTGCAGATATGCTGATGAAGAGTCTACCTAGTCAGCGGTTTGAGTATTGTCGTGTATTGATGGGCATTGGATAGTATGCTCACTGGTTGTTCTCCCTTAAAGGCACATTGTCCTTTAAGTGGGAGGTTGTGGGGGTTAAAGGTCACTGTGCCTTTACCCCGGTTATGTACAATACTCAAACACATATATAAATGAATGAAAAAGAAGATTAGGGTGGTTCTGCACCCACCAAAACTTGTGTGGCTCTCTGTTTCTCTCTCTCCCTCTTCCATTCTTGCTTCCGTTGAGAACACTCTCACTTCCAGTGCCTTGAAGGAAGCTGCAATGAAGAAAGTTATGCTCAATTACGAGGTGCTCATATTGCCCCCAACTACTCATGGACCCCCGAGCATAGGGAGGTATGCAAAATGAGGAATGTTGGGAATCAAGACAACCGATCATAGAGATCAATGTTGATGAGGAGTTGTGGATGCTCTTGAGATCCTTGATGTAATCTAGGTGGTACTACCAATTAATGACCAGTCATCGGTATGACAACTTCTTGGGCTTGCATGCGATTTTACATCCCCGAGGTATTTTTTGATTATTTTTAGTGCAGTTGATTACTAGTATCATGTCATTAAATAATGGCTCATCAAAGCTGTTCATCACAAGAATCTCCTCCTGCCCACATCACCTACCTCAAAGCTCTCCTCACCAAAAACTCACATCAACACAGGGCAAGCAAAACCAAAAGTAGGCAGAGTACTTGGAGTCTTCATTCTGCTAGTATTTCGGGATAATGAAGCATGAAGTCAATATCATGCTTCTATCAAAAGCACACCTCATTCCCACTTTGAAAGGTTCTATTGACATCGATCCCTAATACGTGGGGATGCCTGAGGAAGAGGAGATGGAGATGGTGATCGAAGATCTATAGGATAGGATTAAAAATGAGGGAACATGCTTGTTGCCAAACCCACCTACAAGACACCAAAGGACAAACCCGCTATTAGTGGTGTCTCCAAAATACTAAAAAACACCTACACATATCTACTCCTGGCAATGGAAATGCCACGGTCGGACTTAAGTTTGACTAATGTCGAAAAAAGGAAAAGATAGTACAAAACATGAACTCTATGTAAAGGAAGCGCACATTATATTTCGGAGAAGCTTTATTTCACACCTATTGTTTCGCGAACGGAGGCGAGAGGGTGAAGGATTTGGAGTTTAGGGGGGGGGTTGGGAGGTGTGGTAGAGGATGGAGTAGGGAGGGAGGAGGAGGTGGTGTCGAGGAGGAGAGCGCGGATGGAGGGCGGGCTAAAGAAGGTGTCATGGGCAAGGCGGGGCGGGCATTATTGGCACACCACTGCGACTCAGAGGAGGCGTCACAAGCGCAGGCAGGGCGAACACTGCTGGTGCATCGCTGCGGGCGGCTCTGTGCATGATGCCGTCGGTCAATGCCTTGCCTTAGGCAAGCAAGTGCTTAGAAGCCCTTGTTAAGTAGGTTAGGGGCTTTAGCCCTTTAGGTAGATGTAGGGAGGAGTGGACGGCTCAGGGGGGTCACTATGTATAAACCCTCTATATCACGTGCGTTCAAGGCCTATATTTAAAATCCCTTATCTGTAAATTTTTTCATTAATAAAATGTACCCCTTTTCTATACAAATCTGTAAATTTTTTCCAAAACTATTTTAAATAGTCCCTTATGTATATTTATTTCTGTAAATTTTAGAAATAAAAAATATCCTTCTGTTGAACTCACGTGATAGGGTTACATATGATGAGTGACCCCCCCGAGGTGGACGGCGAGGGGGGGTAGAAAGATAGAGAGAGGGGGAGGAAAAGACAGAGAAAGAGTGAGAGAGAGAGAGAGAAGAGGGGAGGGGGGGGAAGAGAGAGAGAGAGAGAGAGAGAGAGAGGTAGAAGAGAGAGGGGGTAGAGAGAGAGAGAGAGAGAGAAGAGAGAGAGAGAAAAAGAGAGAGAGAGAGAGAGAGAGAAGAGAGAGAGAGAGAGAGAGAGAGAGAGAGAGAGAGAGAGAGAGGGGGGGGGGGAGGAGGGTGGAAAGAGAGAGAGAGAGAGAGAGAGAGAGAGAAAGAGGGGGGGGGGGAGGAGGGGGGGGGGAATATGGAGGGGGGGGGGGGGAGAGGGGGGGAGTGGAGGAGATGGAGGAGGGGGGGGGGGGGGGGAAGGGGGTGGTGGTGGAGAGGGGGGGGAGGAGGAGATGGAAGAGAGCGGTGGGAAGGGGGTGGTGGTGGAGGGTGTTGGAGATGGAGGAGGAGGGGGGGTGGATGGTGGTCCCGAGGGTTCCACTAGGGTTTATCGTATGGTACCACGTGAGTGTAAAGGAGGGGGGATATATAAGGGAAGGAAGGTACATTTTATAAGGTAAGGTCTTGTAAAAAGGGGGTAGATAAGGGAATTTTTCATATATTTATTGCATGCAGGTGACGTCTCCTTATTACTACTAGTGAATCCCCCATGATGGTGGTGGAGATGGAGGGGTGGGCGGGGGGAAGGTGGGGGTGGAGGGGAAGGGGGGGAAGGGGGGGTGGATGGAGGGGGTGGTGGAAAGGGGGGGGGGGGTGGAGATGGAGGGAGTGGTGGTGGAAGGGGGGGTGGAGGGGGAGGGGTAAAAAACTTGACGGACGGAAAACTTTGATGGAAATCCAAAGGGAGGAAGAGATGGTCACCTGAATGCTCTCCAAGTCTTTCTCAATGTAACGAGATTGTTGAGGACCAATGGATGGTGGGTGGATGGCTAGGTTATCATTGCGAGATGGGCTCGAAGTAAGTCACCGTGTGAGGATGGGAGTAGGGTGGTGGTTGATGAGGAGTGTCTTGTGTAGGGCTCGAAATGGGGAAGAGGATGGAGGCAAGATGTGAAAGATGAAGACTGAGGGGGTGGAGTGGGTTTTTATAGGAAATGGGTGTAGGTTTAGGGTTAAACCCTAAACTCTTCCCGAGCCGTAACTTTTTATGGTTAGCTCAGATCGCTCTTTTGTAAAAAGTTAAAATGATCAAAATTGCAAGCTATACGCATTCATGTCCACTACCTAGCTTGATTATTTATCAAGTGGCTTCTTCTTAAGAAATAAAGAAAATTTCTTAAGGTAGTAACCCAAGGTTGATGCTTGGGGTTGATATGTTTGGCTAGGGTTGGAAAAAATTTTACTCTCCTTGCCCTTAAGTGTTATGTTTGTGAAAATTCGTAGTAGTTTGTTTTTTACACATACCTGTGTATGTTTACTCGTTTCTTGAGATGCTAGTCTCCCCGACAGCAGCGCTAAATGTTGGCTCTTTCCCACGGCTTCTACAGGAAGAGCAAGGTATTCTCAGTACGCAGGGTTCCCCCGGGGGGTCCACTAGGGTTTATCGTATGGTACCATGTCAGTGTAAGGGAGGGGGGTTATATAAGGGAAGGAAGGTACATTTTATAAGGTAAGGTCCCGTAAATAGGGGGTAGATACGGGGAATTTTCATATATTTATTGCATGCAGGTGACATCTTCTTTTACTACTAGTGAATCCCCCATGAGGGTTTTGAGGCTTTTTGTCACCTACAGATATATCAGGGTTGTCGTTGTAGTATACGTGTAGCTTAGGACCTTGAGTCGTATTCTGATAAGAGACATAGGCTTAAGTGTCGTAAGCAATCATAGTGCATGTATGTGTGAGAGGAACGTGCATCATCATGGTTGAGGTAATGAAGGCTTTCGCCTTCATTGGGGGTTGCAGGGTTTAGGAGGAGTTTAAGGGCTAGAAGGAGGTTCCAGGTTTAGAAGGAGGTTCCAAGGTTTAGAAGGAGGTTCCAAGGTTTAGAAGGAGGATCCAAGGTTCAAGGTAGAGTACATGGTGGAGAACTCATCTCCCTCGTAGATCATGGAGATTAAGGGTTGAGGGACTAAGGGTTTAGAGGGAGCATAGGAGTGGGAGAGGAAGAAGGTATAAGAGCATGGGGGAAAGAAGAGAGAGGAGGGAGGAGGAGGAGGGAGGAGGAGGAGGAGGGAGGAGGAGAGGGAGAGGATGAGTTGCAAGGTTGGAGGAGAGGGGAGGAGGAGTTGCAAGGTTAGGATATGCTTTTGGACGTGGAGTGCAAGGAAACATGGACACTTGAGACAATTGCTTGGAATACCAAAGTAGAACTCAACACAATGCCCCAAAGAGTATGGGCCTCATTCCATTATAGGGTATTTATACAAGTTGGAGAGCTTCTCTCTCTGCATGTAGGAATTGTAAGACATTCTCTCTCTACATGTAGAACTTGCTTATAGAAGTTGCATGTTGAACTCGCATGTTACATGTTACATGTAGAACTCGCATGTAGAACATGCATGTTGAGGATTCCTAAGAGAGGTTATTCCTAGCCTTATGCAAGTACAAGTGGAGCTTTGCCGCTACTCTACACACACATTCATCATGACGAAGATGCACCATCATTTCTCTGCTCTTCAGAAATTAGAAGAGCAAACAACTCCTAAAAATCAGGAAATTTTTCACAGACGGCAATGGATGTCCAGAACCTTGCATAATCCTTTCCTAGACCATTCAAGGTCACAAAAACTAGATCATCATCTTCCACTGGTGACCCAATGGAAGCAAGTGCATCTGCAATTTTCTTCACCTTCATGTGGTAGCCATTGATGCTCATATTTTCTCTCTGCACATTGTGCAACTCCTGCTTGAGCTGCATTTTCCTGGCTTGCATGTTTGTGTTGTACATTTTTGCCAAAGTATCCCATGCCTCCTTTGGCGTACTTGCATCCTGAATATGCACAATCATAGAATCCGAAATACTGATAGAAAGCCAGTACATAACTTTTTTGGCTCTCTCATGCAATCGTTTAAATGCCTGCATTTCTTGTTGATTGAGAACATTAGGAAGAACTGTTCTTCTTCATTTCCTGTAATGAACTCCCAATAGCCTTTTCCCATAAGGAAATTCGTCATTCTAAACTTCCATGCCTAGAAGTTATTCTTGTCAAACTTTTCAGTGACAATCTGTGAAAGAGAATCATACGCCATTACAGAACACTGCAAAAAAACATAGCTTTTGCCTCACACGGGCAGATTTGCAAAACTGATGAAAGTGGTATTTGGCCACAGAGTCACTTCCTAGTCATGATTTTGCATCAACAGGCAATAAGGATGATTCTGCAACTCCCAATATCTCTACGCATAGACATACGATGCAATTTCTGCGCCAACTTTTCACCGACCTGCAGAGCATATACTACCCTCTCGCCGCACCGCGAAGGGCGTCTCAATCTGAGACAGTGCACTCTTGCACTTCCGGCTATGCTACTTGCAGAGATTTGCTCCCAAACTCAAAAAAGGAAAGCAACACTGGTCCTCTTACCAGGACACCGCGAACTTGGTTTGCTTTCTTGAGCTCCTTACCACGAACCAGGCTCTGATACCATGTGAAGATAGTGGGAGAGAGGGAAGGAGTCTATCTTGCAGCTTTTGAAGGCACAGGAATGGAATGAAATGGAAATGAAATGACAATACAAGTGCAAAGCAATGATAACCAAGAGTACTCACATGTAGGCCAAGAGAGCTTGATGTTGATTGATGTCACAAAACTAGAAAGTACAATGCCTTTATAGAATAGGCACACACACTCTAGGAGTCACATGTATATGGGATAAGTCCCATAGTGACACATGGCACTCTAGGATATAAAGTAGTCTAGTACTACTCTAGAACACTAGAAAACACTCACTTTGGCTTCATGTTCCAACACCCCCCCATGAAGGCAAGGTGAGAGATTACTAGAATGGAGCCAAGAACAGGACATGACATGATGAATCTACTAATCTGTACATCCCAAATAGCTCAGAGGCTCAAAAGAGAAGCATGGCTACTTGACCCAACAAAATAGTCTAGGGAGTGCACCAACATCCTAGAACTCGGCCAGGCCTGATAACAAAATCTATCAATGCCAATAATAGGACTCCCATAGTACATCCCCCCCTGGCTTCATAACATGAAGTGGTAGGAAGCCACACACAAATAAAGTAAAATAGAATAACATCATTTTAGGAGGACTATCCAAGGCTGAGAACCTTTATTGACTCAACACACATGATTTATTTGCATTCATTTTAGGGGGACTCCCAAGGCAGAGTACCTTCGACACACTCAAAAAACAAAGTCAAGATCATCTGGTGCATAGACCTCTTCATCTAGAGAGAGATCTTGGATGTGAGCAGTGAGAGCATGAATTGGAATAGAGATGTCTGCATTGTCTTCGTCTTCCTTGGATATAGTCCCAACCAAGTTGGCATGGTCTTTAGATTGTTGTTTGGCCAGCTTCTGGAAGCAACGATCTTCGGTGTGACCAAGCTTCCCACAGTAAGTGCACTTGATAGGTTTGAAGTTACCTTTTCCTTTAGGAAACCTCCCTTTAGAAAATAGTGCATTGGCGTCAGGAGTATCAATATGCCTTCTTTCATGATCAAGAAGCATAGCAACCATGTCATGGTAGCTCATGCTTGCCACTCTTAATGCTGGTATAATCTCCCGATACTTAGGAATGTCTTCAATGCTTGTGAGGAGCACCGCGACCTGGTCATCATCCCCAACTGGGGCCTTCAACGCAGCAAGTTGAGTGATGAGAGACTCCATATGATTTAGATGGGCGAGAAGAGAGTCCTCATGCTTCATCTGGAGTTTGAAGAATTCTTGGCGGAGAAAGACCTTAGAATTGATTACCTTATTGCCGAAAAGACCTTCAAATTTCTCCCATAATTCTTGAGCAGTGGAATCAAAGTCAAGATGATGAATAACTCATCACCCAAACCCAAACCAATGAGAGAAAGGGCTTTGTCGTTTAAATTCTCCCAGTGTAGAATTTTCTCCTCATCTGATTGTGGCTTTTTATCCTTGCCACAAACCACGTTCCACACCCCGTCTTTCATAAGGATAAGACACAGCTTTGTTTGCCATGTCAGAAAGTTCTTACCCGTGAACTTTTCAATAAAGGCACTTGACTTCGAGGACTCCATGGCAATCAACTTGCAAGTAGCAAATTCAGAGGTACGTTAGGGATTGAAGGGTCATGCGCAAGGGGCTAGAAAGAAACGAATAGGAGTAGGGCAGAATTCAGCAACTCTTCTTTGTAGGTAGTAATCAGCACTCCTCCACGATAGCATTCAGCAGCTTCTCCACGAACTAGGTGGCCAACCAAAGCTTCACGCAGGCAATAGCTTCACGCAGGAGAGGCAGCAACTTCAAAAATTCGTGGGCAGCTCCTTCAGCATCACGAACAGATCAGCATCAATGCAGGACAGCAACGTGCAGCAGCTCTTCCATTGTCTCAAACAAAAAAAATGCTGGGCAGAGTGGCGGGCTGTTCGCAGTGGCAATGGGCAAGTTCATGTTGACACAGAGACAACACTACTACTATTGCATCGAAGACTTATTCTTACAATGTGTTTTCTTCCAAACATTTGGGTTTGAGTTTGAATCACATCATTCACAAAGTCAAATTAACACCAGTGGCTTTGAAATGACACAATTCACACGAAAGCCACAAAAACTATGGTTCATCATAAAGAACCCCAAAATGTTAATTTTCCCACTAGACTACATGCAAATAATTCCCGATGAAAAGACAACTCGTACTTGTCATTGAAGACTATAGAATTTTACAACTTGCTCGACAAACTCATCCAACCCCACATACATCTACATACTCTGCTATCTTCATTACATTAACATTTCCCTACAAAAAACTAATCATCACTGTCACCATGTTGACTTTCACGAATCTTATAATCCTTGGTCTTTGTCTTCTCTTCATGTTGCCATTGTCATAGTTATATTCTGCTACAAATGTTGTCCATGTTTTTTCTTCTTGTGTAGTTAGTATTACACGTTATGTTGGTGGATTTGTTGGGGAGGCATTGTAGTTGTTGTTTTCGCTTAAGGATGAGTGCTCTATGTTCTTGTTTGTTTGTGTTTATAAAGTAAAGTTTCTTGTTGTTCTATGTAATGGCAAAGATAGAATAATGAAAATGCCAATTGTGCACTCATCTATTGTGCATGTAAAAAAATATTTTCCATTCTTTGTAGTCTATCGTATGCAGTACTGTTATCCTCTATGCAAGTTGTAATTATCTGTTGGAGACTCCTTGTTATCGTGTCATTCATTTTTGTAATGTATGAAGTGCATTATGTATGGCTGAGTATGGGTCCATAATGTACTTCGTGAAGGATCCAAATGTACTTCATACATAATGCCATAAGGAGCTCATACATAATGCCATAAGGAGCTCATCTTTGGATTAAAAGACTTCGTGAAAATGTGCTTTGGTTCTCTTTTCAAGAATAGGGTTGCCTTCCCTATTTGTGATCGTAGTGCTAGTGTATATGTTGAAATGTCTATTTCGATATTGTCAATCCACTCGGTGAACATCATATTCGTTTCAGCTTCTATGCTATGTAATTGTATAGAATCTGTTGTGTATATTTCTTTGTAAATGTGAAGATCATTATCGTGCAAATATGTTAGAATCGTGGTTTCATGTAGTGGAGGTTTGGGGTAGTGGAATATACAGATGTTGCTTCTCTTCTATGGCATAAAGAGGTATGTCTGCATGTTTGGATGTCCTTGATATTTTATGTTAGTAGGCTCTTGTCACACATTATGTACTTAATACCATATGTCAATGCATCTTCTATTCACATGATGCCATGCTCATGTTGGCTTCCTTTGCTTTGGGATTCTATGACAAAGAAGTGATCGAGTACTTTTGCAAGTATTTCTTTGTCCTTCACTATTAAATTCAGGAATCGTTGGAGTTTGTGAGTGTGATACCTCGTACAAATTGTTGGATTATTTCTTATCAACTCGCTTGTGTCAGCACTTGTGCTTTGTCGTGTTATGCATTATTTGTTGTTGGTTGAGTATATGTCGTGCAAGAATTTTGTTAAAGGTTCCCACATTCTTTTTGCACATTCCCTAATTGCCTCATCATCATGAATGCATCTTTCCTAAGTTTCTCTTTGTGGTCTAGAGAAGTGCACAGGTTTTTGAAGTCTCTATACCCAATTTTGAATTTCAAAATGGCTTCAATGTTGGTATCATTCGTAACATCTTTTGCATATAGTATTCTGTTCTGTAGTGCTTCTTTGCGTAATCGTACCCAAATGGATTGCATTACTTGATTGATGATGGCCTTAATCGATTTGAAGAAAAGGTTTGATTCAAGTAGTTGCTGCTAGAATAATCCATAGAGCACAGGGTCTAACAATGGACAAACTCTCTTTCTCCCTAGCCATAATTTGAACACATGGCCTTGCATACACAACACTTTCATGTGCAAAAAGCATGGCCTTGCATTTACAACATGGTAGAATTCACACACATGGCCTTGCATACACAACACTTTCACGTGTAAAAAACACAAAAAACCTCAACCGCTCCAACAACAACATTTCCTTGTGGACAAAGATGTTCATGAAGAAATGGAAAGACTAACAACTCAATTGAGATAGGAAACACTAAATAATAAAATCCAACAACACACAGATACAACTATATTGATACAATCTTTGAACACTAGATCATTACACAAATAAAAAGATGACATACAAGCCATAGAATCACTTATGAAATCCAATATTATATGTTTACAAGAGACTAGAACTGAAGACTATGAACCTTATCACACATCCAATTTTCAATACGTAAACAATCACACTAGTTGTACCCTGGTACGGAACAACATTGTCATTGAAAAAGCAAACAAAATTTCACTACATGGAATTGACATCACGACAAGTCATGTCAAAACAAAACACAAAACATATGAAATTATAAACATATAAAGACCACCATCCAAAAACATTCTTTCAAATACTACACAAAAAATTATCAGCAACTTCTTCCACACAGGATATCATTCTCATAAGAGACTTCAACATTGACATGCTTCAAAAGATAGAAAAATCACGAATGCTACAAGAGATTATGAACAATGGTGGTGTAGTTTCCTAATAGCCAACATGATTTGAGGTATCAATAACTATGTGTACCTTTTTTTAATAATAATATAAGCTTATTTAGACTTTAATGTATTCCATTGGACCTATGTTCTTTTCATATGACTATCCCATGAGATTGAAATTCAATGGGATGGACGAATATGAGCATATGAACTTATTCAATTGTATCATCAATGTATCTCTTTTAACAATTGCTAAGATTTGGCCTTCACATCAGTGGTAATATAAATGACCTTGAAAATTTTAGGGTGAATTTTTCCTAATAGACCTTTCATACATGATGTCCACATAGCCCTCTCTACTCTGAAGACTAACTCGAAACGCACTACTGCGACAGATTTACATGCGTAATCGTACTTCAGAACTGCGTATGAAAATTCATAGAGTAGAACAGTGATCGACAGAATCATTCATGATAAAACAATAAGGTAGATGCAATAGAATCTCTGTATTACATTTCTCCGAGCAGTACAACACCGTACTCTCTGATACATAACAATGTTCCTCTTCTGATCACACTGATCCTTGCTCCGATCCTCATCAATGAGCCCCCTGAATGATCGCTCTCTTCTCTTTTATCTAACCGGCACACATAACTCCTTCACGGTTGCCGTGCCTATTCAGTTCTCCGCCTGCTCCTAGAACTTCCGTCTTTTCATATCTCACTATAAACTAAATACAACGTATTAATGATAATAATCTAAGGACCAATGATCTAAGGACTCCCCCCCTAGTTCCTCTTTGCTGTTGCTGCTTTTGCCCTTAACACTTGGCACTCCCGGTGAATCGGATTCCGGATCCGCATCCGAACCCACCGGTTCTCCGCTACGGTTCATCCTCGACGTCGCCACCGTCATCGTCCGCCGCCGCCGCTGCTGCCGCTGCCGCCGGAACTGCTGCTGCTGCCGCCAGAACTGCTGGAGCCGCCGGCGCCGGTACTTGTACTGCCGGAGCCGCTTGCGCCGGTCGAAGTAAAGGTAGCTGCTGTGGGTTGAGAGCATGGGCATTCACAAAAATTTGGAGCTGTCCATAGAAAGGTGGTGCCGCCGCCCCCGCCTGCTGAGCTACTGCCGCCATCCGATGAATATAGCGGCATGCTGTCCGCAGGTCGACCAACATAGCTGCTCGCTCAACATGACTCGTTCTCCGCAGCTGTTGTAGCTCCTCTTCATGCAGTCGGGTCTTCTCAGATAAAGCGAGTTCGAGATCGGTTACCCGCATAGTGCGATCTGCTTTCTTCGCCACACTATCCAGTCGTTTCATTACCCGCCCCAATTCCTTGGTTTGGGCACCTGTTGATTGTTCTGCCGTAGTAGCTCGGAGCTGCAGCAAATCGGCCATGAGGCTCTTCACCTCAACTTCATGTTGCTGGTGCTCTTCTTTCCGGGCGAGCTTGAGTGCCAACAGCTGAGATCTGGCATCGTCACACTGCTGTTGCACCACCGCGACGTGTTCTTTCAGCTGCAAAAAGTGCCTTGCGTCCAAGGATTCCCCGTCCGCTGGCTCCGGAAAAGCTGCCACAAAAGCGGCTGCTGCGTCTGCTTGGGGTCGTGGCTTCATTGCGATCTCGGGTCTTTTGCCTCTGGCCTTCGCTCGTCGGAGGGCTTCTTCCAGTTCGGCGATCCGTTTGACATAGCCTTCGGCAGAATCCACCGGTCCCGCCGCTGTCTGCTTCCCGAGAGTATTTGCCGATGTAGAACTTCCACCCTCCGGTTGTGCCGCAGTTTTCGTCACCGGTACTGGTGGTAAAAAGGCTGTTCCTGCGCCCCCTCCCGCCGGATCATCCTCATCCCTCCGGGCCAACCGTCGGTCGAGAGGCCTGCAAGCCCGCTCCAGCTCTACTCGCAATTGATGTTGATGATCAAGAAAAATACCCTGCATCTCTGCGACGAAGGCTTCCGATAAATCCAACAAAAGTGCCTCGTCCAGCATGCGTGTAGAGCTAGAGGGTTGCCGGTACGCCATCACTTCCGCTTCCAACAACTGCACCCTGGCGGTCGCAGCTGTAGCCTTCTCCGTCAATTGTTCCGTCAGCCACAGGTGTTCTTGAGTTTGGGCGACAATCGCCGTCCTTGCTTCCTCCATATCCTGCTATCGCCGTGCATCCACCTGTTGGAGTCGTACCAACTGCTCCTGCAGCTGTTGATTGCGTTCGAGCAGCCTGGCATTTTCCTGGCGCAACCTCGCCTCATTCTCCTCCAGCTGCCCCTTCTGAAAACATTGGAGCAAGCGCTCCGCCAACCGTCGTGCCGTGACCAGATCATAGGTCTCCACCGGCGGAGAGAGCTGCAGCTCACCACTCCCCCTTGGGACGACACGGGTTTCCTCCTGACATGCCTGTCTCCCCGAACTGTCCTCCCGAGTGTGGACTGAGCTTTCCCCTTGCAAGGCCTCCGCTTCCGGGCGGGTTTTCTTCAACATTGCTCCTTCCGGCACGAGAGCCAACTTTCTTTTCAATAAACTGGCCATGCGGCTCGATGTTGCTGAGACCGCTGGCCTACTCCTCTGGCTGCCCTGTGGAACTGCTGCCGGAACCACCACCGCAGGGACTACCGCCGTAACCTCCACCGCAGGTACTACCGGAGTCACCTGGTTGCTTGGCATCAGCGTCAGAGCTCCTTCCGTTGTTGATCTCGCTGGTTCCACCTCCTTGGACTCCTTGTCCGAACCATCGTCGGTGGACTCCTCCACCTCCACATACGACCCTGGGACTACCGGTTCCGCATCTGGTCCGAACAAAAGAAATAAAACTTGCCCCATCCGAGATGTTGCCGTTGGCTTCAAGAGCTTCTTGGCCACCTCCAGAATTCTGTCCGCCAGCAGCTTCGCCCAGGGAACCGGTTTCCCTTGCTCCGCCCTCTAGAAATAGGTAAACTGGGTCTGTCCCAGTAGCTCTGCTTTCACCTTCTGCCAGAGTGCCTCTGCAATAAACTTGTAGCATGTCTTCTTCGAAGCATCCAGCTTCTTCATGTTGTACTCCCCCTTGCAACCTGCGCCGAGAGCTGCCTCCATGGCACTGCTGGTAAGCTTCGTGACTTTGCATGGACCATCCACCGGCAAGTGCAACCGGGCCGCTACCAGCTCCTTGCACAAGGTGAAAGTCTTTCCATACACCACGACCTTGCGCCCGCGTGCAAGCTGCGCCAAGATATCTTGCGCCAATGGATGAACTGGTGTCGTAGCCCATGGCAAACCTGCGAACTCCACCAGACGAGCTCGTGTCAGCCAAGACTGCACAGCCTCATCCCCAACAGGTAACGGATTGATCAGATGGAAGACCACCATAGCGGCGAGAAGCTGGGATGCGAGGGAGAAGAGTTCTGGAAAACAAAGAATTGGAAATAAGCCCCTTTTTGCTTCCAAATTGCCTTTTGGATGCCTTGGTGAACTCCTTGTTTGCATGCAACGATCAAGTGTCCCATCATCCTGATAAAAGCCCCACTTCGAAGATTCAGTAGATTGCATGGCGGCGTCCTCGCTCCGCAACACGAAGCTTTGCTCCCACCGTTTCGCGGAATAAAGTGAGTGATACCACACGTGTGTACTAATAGCCCCCATCATCGGTTTCTCCACCGAAATGGCTATAAATGCAGTTGAAATGATCTTCACAGGTGGTTTCTCCGGAAATGGGTAAGGTGGCATGGGCCCTGTATATGGTCGGAGACGAAATCCATTTACCGGCTTCTGCAACAGCTCCCCCTGTAGTGTTCCTAATCGGAACGTGCCGTCACCATAACGCTCCACCACCCAATACGGACCTCCCCACCGTAACTTCAGCTTACCCGGATGCGGACCCATCCGAGTGTTAAACAATATCACGGCATCTCTCCGTTTGAAGGTCTTCTTCTTTGAATGACGGTCCACCCAAATCTTCCGTCTGTCCTGGACTACCTGTGCAAGATACGCACTGTTGAACCGCTCCTCACCCAGCCGATCCAGCTGTTCAATCCTCCGGTCTACGGACTCGTCCCAGCCCAATTTCTCTGCCGCTGCAATCCGCAGACTCGGTACTAGGAATTCCATGGGGACCACTGCTTCAACTCCGTAAACCAACTTGAATGGCGTGAACCCCGTCGCAACCTTATAGGAAGTCCGGAACGCCCATAATGCGGAGTAAAGTTTTTCATCCCAATCTGTCCGATTTTCATTGACCAGCTTTTTCAGAATGACTAGCAACACCTTATTCGAGGACTCTGCCTGTCCGTTTGCCTGAGGGTAATACACTGTGGACTTCTTATGAATGATTAGGTGCCGGGTAACCAGTTCCCGTAACACCGCATTAAGGAAATGCCCACCTTGATCCGTGACGAGCTCAACCGGACATCCGTACCGTGTCATAATGGCTTCATAAAGGAATCTGGCCACAGCCTTTGCCGAATTATCCTTCAGTGCTCTGGCCTCCACCCATTTGGTACAGTAATCTGTCGCCACCAGGATATACCGGTTACCTGTCCTCCGCGCCGGCGGCGAAAACGGACCTACAAAGTCCAGCCCCCACTTCATGAACGGTTCGAGGGCCAGTATGGGATTGTGCGGCATCCGGTCCCGACCTGATGGCTGGCCCAACCTCTGGCACACATCGCATCTTTTGACGAACCTATGCGCATCCCCCATTAATGTTGGCCACCACAGACCTCCTTGGAGTACCTTCCGTCCGGTTACTTCTCCTGCGAAGTGTCCACCGCTGATTCCTTGGTGAGCCTCTTCCAGGATGACCTCCTGCTCATGTGGGTACACACACCGTCGCAACACACCATCCAGCCCCTTTTTATACAATTGGTCAGCAATGATCCGGAAGTCTCTGCTCTTGAGCGCGAGCCGTTTCCGCTGGTCTCGCGACATTCCGTCGCGCATCTGGCCCGTGTCGACAAAGTGAAACATGTCGTCGTACCACGTCTTTGGAGCTGCCGGTACCACCGCCTCCAGTTCGAACAGCTGGGCATCCGGAAAATCGTCTTCCACACCCATCGGGTCTTCGCCAGATTCCAACCGCGAAAGGTAATCCGCTACGGCATGTGTACTTCCTGGTCGATGGACCACCGTGAAGTCGAACTCCTGTAAAAGCAGCATCCACCGGGCCAACTTTCCAGTGAGCTCGGGCTTGTGTACCAAATACAACAAGGCGGAATGATCCACATGAAACGTGAACCGATTCCCCAACAGGTAGTGACGAAACTTTGTTACGGAATAAATCATCCCCAATGCTTCCCGCTCCGTCGTAGAGTAATTCCGTTCGGCTTTGGACAACCTGCGACTTGCATAATACACCGGGCGGAACCACTTGCTTGTCGCTTCCTGCATGAGGACACTACCAATAGCCACATCCGAGGCATCCACGAAGACATGAAACATCTTCGTCCAATCTGGCGGCTGAACCACCGGTGCTGTTGCCAACATCAGTTTGAGCCGTCGAAAAGCTAAGTCACAAGCAGGAGACCAGACTACCGGTACTTTGTTGAGTTGGTCATACAGTGGTGTCGCCACATCCGCCAGATACCGCAGCATTCGGCTGTGCCATTTAACCTGCCCTAGGAATCTCCCGAGCTGCTTACCGTTGCCAGGAACCTTTGCCTGCCGAATCGCTTCGACCTTCGCCGGATCTACCGCAATGCCTTCCGCTGAGACAATGCAACCCAGCAGCATACCGCTGCCCACGGCGAATGCACATTTCATAGGGTTCAGACACAACCGTGCCTCCCTACACCGGGTTAAGCATTTCTGCAGATGCTCAAGGTGCTGCTCGCGACTCCCAAAAACACTGAAATCGTCCAGAAATACCTGCATAAAGATTAGTAAATAATCATGAAATATTTCTTGGACCATGCGTTGAAATGTTGCCGGAGCATTCTTTAGCCCAAATGCCATCACCAGGAAAACAAATGCTCCCCACTCCGTGATGAAAGCTGTTTTCTCTCGATCTTCTGGTGCCATCTGCACCTGGTTATACCCACTGAAGCCATCCAGAAAAGAATACATCTCGTGACCTGCCACTGTATCCAGCATAGTATCATTAAACGGCAATGGAAACGGATCCGTGATTGTCGCCGCGTTAAGCTTTCTGTAGTCAACACAGACCCGCAACTTCAAATTCTTTTTCGGAACAATCACTATTGGCGAAAGCCACGTTGCACGATCAACCGGATAGATAAACCCGACCTTTAGCAGCCTGTCCAGCTCCTCCTTCACCCTCTGGGCATAGTTCGGGTTCATTCGATACCGTTGTTGCCGAACCGGTATCGCATCCTTCTGCAGATTGATCCTGTGCTGATAGAATTTGGGATCGATGCCGAGCAAATCTGTGTATTCCCAGGCGAACACGTCTTTGAAGGATTTCAGCAATGTCTCCAATTTTCCCCGAAATCCTTTATCGAGCTTCGCACTGACACGGACGTTCTTTGGCTCCTCCTCCGTCCCGAGGTTAAGATCCAGCAGCTCGTCTTCTTTGACCCTCCGCGAGCGACGGAGTTCCTGCTCGAAAACTCTTTCCGCCTCCGCCACTCCCGCTTCGTCCGGCATGTCTCCTGTGCCTTCCGGTAGACTCCCTTCGACTGGTTCTTTAGTGGAACTGGATGACTCCTGCGTAGCCGAGGGAATCTGATGCTGATATTGCTTTAAAACGGCAACCACATCGACCTCGAACAAGCTTACCAGCTCCGTATTCCTACTGAAGTAGTCATCCTCCTCTTCGACCCCCATTCCGTCCATCATATGGATACCTTCCACCATCGTCGGTCGGAATGGTGTCCTCAGCCCTTGTTTGGTATGTACCGAGAGCTTCAGCTTCTTTTTTCCTTTCCGAATGGTGATGCGGTCTGATTGCCAGTCTTGTTTCACACGGGCCTGCCGCAACCACGGTCTTCCGAGCAATAACGGGTATGACCCGCTAATATCCTCCATCCGGAAAATCACCGCAGCGATTTCGAACTTCACGCCGCAAACCTCCATTTTCAATCCACGGAGCAATCCTAACGGCTGCACTCTCCGTTGGTCTGCCATCCGAACGGCGAAGGGTGCGGATTCCCATTTTGTGATACCCAATGGCACCAGCATTTGTTCGGACAGGATGTTGACCCCAGACCCTCCGTCCAGCAACACCCCTCCCACACGGCTGTTCTCCAGTGTTACGGAAATTACCGGGACCGCTTTGTCAAAAACAGGAGGCTGTTCTTCCGCTTCAGGCTTTGCAGATCCGTCTGACGACACTTCCATTGTTACCGCTTCCATCTCCGACTCCATCGCCCTGACTGGTTCCGTCAATTGTTTGATGAGAGAACTCCGAAAATTGGGTACCAATGCTAACAATTGCTCCATTGTCATGTGTATTTGCTGTTTCCGCAAATCCTGCCATAAATCATATGGGTCAACACCCTCCTCGCCGGTCATCAGGCTGTCCTTCTGACGGGTAGGTAGACAAGTCGCTTCTGGCTGCTCTCCTTGCAGGCGCCTTGCCACCTTCGCACCATTCTCCGTCACCGAGACTGCCTTTTCCGCGCTTGGCCTAGGTAACACCGTTGGGGTTTTCTGGACCCAGTCACCGACCGTCGACCGCACCTTTTGTTGTGCCTGCCAATCCAACGCCGGAGGTCTCCCCTTCTCTTGCGGGGCCTTGTAGTCCCGCACCTTTTCCTGGGATCGTGTGACCACGAGCACATCTCCGCTCGCACTTCCTCCCACTTTGCCTTCAACAGGGACACCCGCCGGTACTTCCGGTACTTCTTCGGACTGCGGACTAGGCTCCTTGCTATCCTGTTGCGGACTGTCATCATCGCATTCGATAATCAGAACCGCATTCACTACTGGTGCGGACTTGCCTTCTCCGGATCCCCGGGTTGCTTCCCTTTCTGCCTTGTGGTGCTTGAATAATTCGCAATCTACCTTTCAATGTCCGGGTTGATTGCAATAAAAACATAGGAACGTCCGTTCCCCTGCTGGTTCATCTGCACCTGTTCCAGCCGTTCTCGGCCGCCAAGGTCTTTTCGCCGGTGCGGCTGGTACCGCGGCTGGTGCTGCGGCTGGTGCCGCAACTACCGCCGCCACCGCTGGTGTCGGGGCTATTCGTGCGTTATAGCGGCAGATCTCCGTGGTATGCGTCGCTGTTTGGCAAATCGCACACCACCGCTCATTCAAACCGCATTCCTCTGCTAAGTGACCTGCATTCCGGCACCGATTACACCAAGTATCCTTGCGAACTTTTGAAGAGGACCCTATTCCACTATCCCGGCTTTTGGCTCCGGCAGCAGATCCTTCCGGAAATGACTTCCCTGCCGCTTTTCCAGCCTTCCGCCTCATGGAACGTTTGTCCTCCTCCTCATCCGACTGATCCGACTCCTCCTCAGTATCGGTATCGGAGTCTCCCTCAGCCTCCTCATACTTCACTTTTCCTTTCCTTCCCTTGGAAGTAAACAGGACTTGTTCCGCCCTCACCGCTGCTTGGACGACTTCTTCCAATGAAAGAGCTTCCAAATCCAACGATGCCAGGGACCTTTTCAATCCTTTATTCAGCCCCTCCATGAAGTAAGCATTCTGGATAGGGACGGCCGGGGTAGTTGCTGTATCGAGGCGGCGGATCAACGACCGAAACCTGGCCGCATACGCCTCCACTTCTTGGTTCTTCTGTTCCAGTTTCCCCAGTTTGGCCAGGACATGCACACGGGTCTTGTCCTCCCGAAACCGGAGCAAAAAAGCATCCCGCAGTAGATCAAACGTGGCGAAATGGGTAGCTCCATATTGCGCGATCCATACTGCCGCCTGCTTCTGCAGTGTCGGAATGAAAGTCGCCATCTTCATAAGATCTGTCGCCTGCACTGGTGGAGCCGTATTCACCATCCACGCCATCTCAAATGACAGTATATGTGCATCCGCATCCTCCTGATCCCGTCCCGAAAACTTGGGGTACTTCACCGTCATCCTGGGTACCAGTGGTGGAATAGCCGCGCTACTTACCGCCGGAACTCCACCCCCGCCTCCGCCTCCACCGCCTCCACCTCCCCTACCGGGATCTGGTGACGGACCTGGGGCTCCGCTTCCTGCAGGCACACCACCCCCCCGTCTCCTGGGACTCGGTGGTGGGGAATTCCGCAACGGTGACGCTTCGTCTTCCGGAGGAGTACTTGTTAAATCGAACGGGCTACTGCGTCCGGAGGATTCGCCTTCCTCCGGAACACCGGAAACGACTGGACCTTCCTCTCCTGGGATCAGCGGAGGTGTGTCAGAGCGACTACTACTCTCACTATCCGTGAAGAAGCCGAAGAGAAGATCACGTTGAGCCACATATCGGTCATGCCGTTCCTCGCGGGTTGTACGTGCCGATACTGGAGTTGCAGGCTCCCGAGGCCGTTCCGGAGAGCGCGATGTTCCCCCTGGCGCACCCCCAGCGTCATTCATGCGCTAGTCCACGCACCGAGGAATCAGAGTATTACAGATGGTGAGCAGCCAACCTCTCCGGGGTATCCACCGCGACAAACATGGAAATCTTCCGTGGTCGCCAAAGTGTTAGCCCTCTCTACTCTGAAGACTAACTCGAAACGCACTACTGCGACAGATTTACATGCGTAATCGTACTTCAGAACTGCGTATGAAAATTCATAGAGTAGAACAGTGATCGACAGAATCATTCATGATAAAACAATAAGGTAGATGCAATAGAATCTCTGTATTACATTTCTCCGAGCAGTACAACACCGTACTCTCTGATACATAACAATGTTCCTCTTCTGATCACACTGATCCTTGCTCCGATCCTCATCAATGAGCCCCCTGAATGATCGCTCTCTTCTCTTTTATCTAACCGGCACACATAACTCCTTCACGGTTGCCGTGCCTATTCAGTTCTCCGCCTGCTCCTAGAACTTCCGTCTTTTCATATCTCACTATAAACTAAATACAACGTATTAATGATAATAATCTAAGGACCAATGATCTAAGGACTCCCCCCCTAGTTCCTCTTTGCTGTTGCTGCTTTTGCCCTTAACAGTTGATAGATTGCTTTAGTTTTTTTTTCAATCATTGGTTGATTATTCAACCAAAACACAGTCATTGTGTTGTCCCATTTTCCATTTCTATCTTGACATCTATATTTACTTATTTTAGAAGTGCCACATGGCACTTAAATGGCTATGCCATGCCGGGCACCTTAGAAATGCACTCTCTGTCAGGACACTCCCATGGTCGTGCCTCCCCTTCACTGGTTACAAAGATGCATTAACCCGTTAGAGGAAAGAAATGTGGACTTTGATTTTGAATTGATGCCAAACTACTTCTCTTTTAAATTCATTCCTGAGTAGCCCTCAAGAGCCACAAGGTTGAGGGTGAGGTCCTCAATGCTTGGCCAGTAGCTTCCTCAATGGATTTTTCCATCCAAGTCACTGGGTGTCCTTTCGACCAAGAGGATGCAGATCAGAATGAAGATTCATCTTTTTTGCCTGAGCTTGAGAATGAGATAACTCTCATATGCCATTAGTTTGTCTCCCGCTCAGATCACAAGAGATTGGCTTAACCAAGGTCCAATCCAAAATTCTTTGAAAAGCATTCAAGTATTTAAATTTATAAAGAAAACCTAAAATTTTGTTCCTAGGGCCAGATTTCCAACTTGAGCCTAATGAAGGTGGGTTCCGAACGCGTGGTAGACCGTAGACAAAGCTACTCGTATTTAATAATAAGGAGACTTATTGTTGGTTGTGCAACGTAAAAGTGAACATTGACTAAAGAGGCTCAAAAAGTTAAAGAAGTAGAAATCCAGTTCTCTCTCGAGCTTCTCTCGTCGCCCACGCATGTTGGATTTTTTCAAGTGCTGGAGAAGAACCAAAGGAGCCGCTGCACCCAACTCCAGACCCATAGGTTTGTAGATCCACGGCATTTTTCTTGCTCTTCATTTTCTCTCCTTAATGCGCCTTGTTGATTCCTGCTCCAGGTCCTGCAGCCGCTGAGGCTCACCAACTCTTTGTCAGCTTCCAATCGAAGAACAGGGTCTTCTCCCTCGAGGAACTCAAGACTTCAACGCGGGATTTTCATCCTGACAATAAGCTTGGGGAAGGCGGTTTTGGGTCTGTTTACAAGGTGGGTTTGATTCCGTTAAACATTGATTCATGCCGTTATTTTGAATTATCCTTGCTTAACTAGTCGCACGTTCTTGTGGTGCAGGGGTCACTCAACGACGGAACTCAGATTGCTGTAAAAAAGCTATCTGTAGGAAGTCGCCAAGGAAAAAGCCAGTTTTTAAATGAAATCAATCTCCTGAGTACCGTCCAGCATCGGAACCTCGTACAGCTTCTAGGGTGCTCTGTTCAAGGACCCGAGAAATTATTAGTGTATGAATACCTACCCAATAGCAGCCTGGACAAAATCTTATTTGGTATGTAAATATCGAACGACGAGTCATTCCCCATTGTTTTGTTATAGTTGTCTACTGTATTTCTTAAACGGCTGATTTATTGATTTGGAATGCCTAGGACCTAAAGATCACTCGATTCTCAGTTGGAGCACTCGGCGGGAAATAATCTTGGGCATAGCTAGGGGATTATTGTATTTACATGAAGGTTCCAATGAACGTATCGTGCACAGAGATATTAAAGCTAGCAATATTCTCTTGGATGCAAAATTCACCCCAAAAATCGCAGATTTTGGACTTGCCAGGCTTTTTGATAGTGAAGACACCCATGTCAACACCAGAATTGCTGGGACTTTGTAAGGCTGCATTCCTCAAAACTGCCACATAAGAAGAAAACAAGCTGTTGAAGGAAGAAGCTCACATACATTGAACATCAAATTGCATGCTTATGCCCTTAGATTTGTAGTAGGGGAGTGCATCAGCTGGACACCACTAAGTAGATGCAGTTTTGACTTGTTTGTGCTGAAGAGGTTACCTCGCTCCCGAGTATGCGGCATATGGGAAGCTCACTGAGAAAGCTGATGTTTTCAGCTTCGGTGTGCTCACCCTTGAGATTGTAAGCGGAAGGAAACACACCAATATGCGGCTGCAGACAGAAAATCAACGGCTTTTGGATTTGGTGAGAATTAATGGCTTTTGGATTTGTTTAGTAGCTTCGAAGATTGAATCCGTGGTCCCAGTTGTGAATTTTCCTGTTTCAAAAGTGTATTTTCCAATATACTTCAATGGAAACACTGGTGGTTGTTAGTCAGCTGCTTTTTTCCATTCGAAAGTTGGAATAGGGTAGGCATCTAAATAAGGTCTACTATACTTACCAAGGCTGCAGACACTTCTATCTTCTTGCCCTCATTTTCCTGAGGTGCAGACTGCGGCCATGTAGTTTGACGTAATTGAATTCTGAGCACGAGATTACAAGAACCGAGGGTAGGAACGTGGAGAGACACCCATAGTTAAGCAAATAAATGATTGTCAGGTGCAGACTGCGGCCATGTAGTTCGATGCAATTGATTTCTGAGCAAACATTACAAGAACAGTGTGAAATGACACACATAGATAAGCAAATAAATGATTGTCATGGGCTGATAAATTGATTAGCTGTCAGGTGTCATGCCCCTTAGTATCACGACCATTATGATTGGTTTAAGACTACTGTGGTAGGCAGCAAGCACCATTTATGCATTTGGTAATAATAGTGGGTCTCAAGGCACAGTGTAGATTGTTGATTGATGACAGTAATCCTGGATTTCAGTGTTGACAAAAATACAGTAGAGACATGGTGAAGAAGATGAATAGATGATTGTCATACTAAAAAATGGGTTGATACATAGATACACTTTTAAGCATTGAGTAATTGTGTTTACCATGCCTCTTAGTATCGACTGATATGAATGTGTTAAAAACTACTGTACTATGTCTAACTTCATTCTAATGGCTGGCTGTGGACATGTAACTGATGGTTCTCTACCAGGCTTAAGCCTCTATGGACTTATGCGGTTCTTTTGATCTTAATAGAGAATGTTGCATGATTTTGTGGTGTCAGGCTTGGAGATTGTATAAACAGGAAAGGCTTTTGGAACTGGCAGACCCCAGGCTGGGTGACAATATGGTTCCTGAAGAGGTGGTCCGAATGGTGCAGATAGCTCTATTGTCTACCCAAGCTATTTCGGAGCTGAGGCCCTCAATGTCAAGGATTGTGGCACTGCTGTCTTGGCACTCCAAAATTGTGGAGAAGCCCACTGAGCCACCATTCATGAACATGGCCATGGGTGCTTCACCTAGGAGAACTCATAGGCTTCAAAAAATGCCTCACCAGCATCATAAGGCAGCATCAAGCTCATCATCATCCTCTGCGAAGGGAAGTATGTCATCCTCTCTGTTTTCTTCTTCTCCTCCTACATAATGGGAATTTTATAGTGCCCCCCCGTGAGAATATCTAGGCTATTGAGATCTCCATCCATTATACGCTCTATACTTTTTCTGCATATGTTCCTTTCTGAAATTTGGAACATTCAACATACATGTACATAAATTATCATTATTGAGCTTGCATTACTTGAGTATGTCCATGGCGACTACTCTTGTCCAGCTTTGTTGTTTTCCTTGCTTTTGGACATTGACTTAGCTTACAGCTGCTATTCATATCTGATGTATACAAGTGTGGTCTGCATATCTTGTGCTGCATTTCTTTATTGGGATAGCATTTCAGAATATAGAGTTGTATGGTACTGTTGGAACTGCTGTTGGTAGTTGTCATAGGCTTCTGCTTGATTTAATTCTCACAATTGCAACAGGCAGGCTTGATAGTAAGGCAAAAGAGAGAGAGAGAGAGAGAGAGAGAGGAGCATGGGAGGCTGGTACGACCTATGGGACCAAAGGAGAGCATTGCAATAATAGCAAAATAATGATTTGTGAAAGCAGCCCTATTGTTTACTGCTGATAGCATGTCTTCTGTCTTGAAGTCGTCGCTTCTTGGTCAGGCAATGCACTTGCCTATACATTCGCATGATCGTGCTGTAGGAGGACATGAATTGAAGATGACATGACCATCCAAGATGTGGAGAGATGATGATGATTGTGTTAACATGGATTGGAGGCTAACTATGACCTATTGGAACCAAAATTACATTACGAGAGAGAGAGAGAGAGAGAGAGAGAGAGAGAGAGTCACGGTCTTGTAGTACATTAAAGTACTTAGAATTTCACGAAGATGCTGAATTGTACTTGTAGATATATGAGAAGGAAATGTTAGCAGTGATACATGCTTTGACCACATGGAAACATTACCTTCTTGGAGTTGATTTTTATGTGCAGACAGATCATCAGTCACTTAGATATTTTCTCACGCAGAGAAAATTATCTGAAAAGCACATGAGATGGGCTAACTTCCTCTCAATGTTTCATTTTCAAATTGTATATGTGCCGGGTAACAAAAATGTCGTGGCTGATGCACTTTCCAGGAAACCACAGCCTGAAGCAGTCTCCAAGAAACCCAGTGTTTCAGCAGTGAGCATTGCTTACAACAATGTGTTAGATGTGATGAAAGATCAGTATGTTAATGATGCTGATTTTTCAACTATTTATGATCAGCTTTCTGATGGTCAAAGGCATGATCACTATATGTTGAAAGAGGGTTTCATTTTGATGCATGGACGACTCTGTGTCACTGATCAGATGCGACAGAAAGTCATAATGGAAAGTCATGCTATTCCATATGCAGGACATAGGGGAATTACAGCAACAATTACAGTAGTGGAGCAATACTTTTATTGGCCATCTTTGAGGAAAGATGTGGAAGAATATGTGAGAACATGCATGGTTTGTCAGAAAGTAAAGTTTGACAGGCAGAAGGCACCTGGGTTGTTACACCCTTTGCCAATTCCGGATAGACCATGGCAAAGCATAGCTATGGATTTTGTGTTTGATCTTCCACGTACTCCTACTGGACATGATGGATTGTGGACAATAATTTGCAGGTTTAGCAAACAAGTCCACTTTGTGCCAGTAAGAAAGAAAATTACAGCAGATCAAATGGCCAAATTGTTTTTGCAGCATGTCTTCAAGTATCATGGGATGCCTGAATCCATAATCAGTGATAGAGATCCGAGGATGACCAGTCTCTTTTGGAGAGGACTGTTTAAAAATATGGGCACTACGCTGAATTTTTCGTCATCTTTTCATCCTCAGTCTGATGGACAATCGGAGCAGGAAAACTCTACCATCTTGGATATGTTTAAATGCTGTGTCTCAGACCACAAAAGCAAATGGGAGCATTATTTGCCTTTGCTGGAATATGCTTACAATAATACGGTGCACACATCCACAGGTAAAGCACCTTTTGAAATAGTGGAAGGCGCCAGGAAGATACCTCCCATTTTGCATACAAAAGAGAAAATCTTCGAAGCTGATCGTTTTGTGGAAAGCCTTGAAGAGGCTTACAAGAAGATCAAATATGCCTTGCAAAGAAGTCAAGACAAGCAGAAAAGAGCAGCAGATAAGCACCGCAGGGAATTGGTATTCACAGAAGGTGATTGGGTTTTGCTGCGTTTTCAGAAGGCAAGGCTGAAAAATAAGAAAGGCAAGGAAAGGTTGTACACAAAGCTGAACATGCGTTACTATGGTCCTTTCCAGGTTTCTGAAAAGATAAACGAGGTAGCTTATAGGCTGAAGTTGCCTCCGCATTGGAAGATACATAATGCCTTTCATGTGAGTTTATTGAAGCAATACCATGGAGATATTCCCGAGGATGTACCTGATGAGGTGCAGCCTGAAGTGAAAGAACATGATGAACTTCTGGTCCCAGAGCAGATTCTGGCGCACAGAGATAGAAAGCTCAAGGGTAAAGTTATCCGTCGCTACTTGGTAAAATTTTAAAATTACCCATCACTTGATGCGAAATGGATGGAGGAAGGTGAACTGGCAGATTCACCTGGGATATTGCAGCTTTACCTTGATGCTTTCCAATTAGAGTCGACTGCGGTCCGGGCTCCTACAGGTAGTTCAGCAGAGCGAGCGTCTGGAGCATTACCTAATGTTCGAGAGGGGAGTAGCACCTCCACTCCCTCAGTACAGACGGGCTCACTGTGATTTCATGAGGTCGCTTGATGACACTGTATGTTTCATCCGAGATACTGAGCTGACAGTATTTCTGCTGTGAGACTTCATGATATTGATGCATCTTGACTATTGATCGCCGAGGATCACATAGATTTTGAGCAGTATATATGGATGGATGCATGCCTCTCCTAGCCATATTTTCACTGTCTCTGTATACTATAGCTGCGGCTTTCTTGTATACTCTTTTATGCTATATTTCATGCTCGCTCCTGTGTTTTGGGGCAGCAAACTGTGGTTTGCTGTTTCAAGAGAGGGGTATGTCACGGGGGCGTGAAATTCTAAGTACTTTAATGTACTACAAGACCGTGACAACTTTGGTTTTAAAAGTCCAAGCGTGGGCTTAATAATGTGTAATTAAACGCGGCATGGTGCCTAGCACATAAGCGTAATTAATCCCTAGGCCCAAAGGCATTCCAAGGAATTAAAAGAGTGGTAGTTGGGAAATGATGACGTGGCATTTTTAATGGGTCCCCTAGAGGGCCATGTACCTTCAGTGGCCCCCCTAGAGTTCCAGGTGGCTCTAATGCCTTCTACATGCTCCTTTGCCATTCCTGGACCTTCCTGGGCCTTCTAAACTTCACATGTGTGGTTTTCTCTCTCATCTTCTTCCTTTGTTGAGATTTTGGACTGGTTTTTCAGCCTCCTTCAGCTGAATTCCATTTTTCTTCATAACTCCTTACCCGTTTGGATTCCTTGACTTCCGTTTGGCCCGATGGCTTCCCCTCTGCCTCCCCTTCGTAGTGATATGCTTTTCCCTCCGTGCGTTTGGTAGAACGGGCAGAGCTGAGCACTTCTTTTGCTGGACGAATTTGCAAAAGTGGCTTTTTCTAGACCTTTTTGCTTCTACCGCCTCCTGGGCCTCTCCTCTTGCAAAGCTACAGCTTTCTGTTGAATTTCGAGTGGTTCGACGCGCTGGTTGACTGGTTTTTCTCAGTTTTGGAGGACTTTCCGGCGATGAAACTTCTCCAAAACCTTCTCAATGCATTCCTCTCTGAAGCACGCTTCTTTTGAGCCCAAGAACTCCCACTTCTTCGCGACAGAAGTGCTTCTTTTCGCATTTTTCAGTGGAATTCTTGCTGGTCGGCTCTTGTAAATGCTCTTTCTTCATGCCTTTGCACTCCTCTTTGGTTGAGAATGCAATTGGGCATTGGCTACTATGTCCTCTTGGCGATTGAGGACTTGGTTCGAGTCTTCAGGGCTTGGTGAGTTGTGATTTTGCTATTGCAATTTCTTTTGGCCATAAGCTATTGGTTGGCCTCGTGTGCCGCCTCTTTCTTGGCTCACAGGTGCCCAGGCAGTGCTACATGAGTCATTCCTTGGTTGGGTACTTTGCTGATTTTATTTTGGAGCTTTGAAAAGCTTTGTGAATGCCATCTGGAAACCACTCAAAGAGAGTGCAGCTGGGGTGCAGTGTGATTGCATCTGGACAGCCAATGGAATTGCACTCGGAAAAGAGAATGCCTTTGGGTTGAGCCTATGGGTTAAGTGCACTTATGTGATGGTGTTATATGCTTGAAAGCCTTGCGAAGGCTTAGTGAATTGGGGCTGCGTGCTCAGTTGCAGGGAAGGTCTCCCAGATGCAACTTGTAATCATTTCACTGTGAAATATAAAGAAATACCGAAAGGGGCGCCACGGTGTTTGGGGCCAATCGGGTGCACTTGTCTATGTCTGTTGAGCAGGGGCATTCTAGCCTCCATCCCTTTTTCAACGGTTTTGTTTGTGAACAAATGGGTAAATGCCAAATGGTGATCATGCAATGGTTAATGGTTGTGATATATGCTTTGTGAGCTGTAAATAAGTGCTGAAGTGATTAAAGGTTTAGTTCCACTGCCCTCTGAGTGATTAGAGGCCGGTTTCAGAGAGGTTCACATTTTGTGGCTCCACATTAATAGAGCAATCCATGGTTACAAAAAAGGTGAACAAAAGCCAAACTGATTTTTGGATTCTTGGACCATAGTTTAACATCACAATCAATGTTGTGGCTCCACGTTAATAGAGCAATCCATGGTGAATATAAGCCAAACTGATTTTGGATTCTTGGACCAGAGTTGAACATCACGATCAAGGTAAGAATGGGAGCAAATCCCTAATTACCTTGGTCATTTTGTATAGCGAATTTGCTAAACATATGTCCCACAAACTAGGTCTATGTTGTTATCTATCGGTCTCATTTTTGAGTATTTGTGCATTGTTCTTCCTTCATGCTTTACACTTGGCAAGCTATGTTTTAAGGAATAGAAAGGAGTATCTAGGTATGTAGAAGTCAAGAAAGTTCTCTTTTTTCAAAATAGAATATTGTTTAGGAGTTCAAAATATCTTATCAGAATGGAAAGGGAAGATTTTGAAGAAAGTTGCTTTGAAACTAGAAGAAGTCCCTCAATCTACCATAGGATTAGAGGTTGATATATATGATAAATGTGAACAACCTGAATATAGTGGTTTACACATTGACTCAAACATTTTTGATTTGGCAGAATATGGAGTCATTTCTTCCCAATTCCATAGATTTTACCGCCTTTGTATAACTAAGGAGTCTTTTATCACTCAATGTAGTAATTTGATCACTTTACTATTACACAAGAGGTATAATCCAAGGAAAATAATGAAAAGAGTACGCACAATCTTAAATATGAAGTCTTTTATCCATGGTGTATCGGCCTCAAGTATGTTTAGAATGATTGAACATAAGTTGAAAACAAAAAGCGGGGAGCTGAATAGCCCATTTTTCTTTTAGTTTCAAAACAGAGTTTGTTTGAGTATGCTTGTGCTTTCTAAGTTAGAAATGTATTTTTGACTCTTTGTAGGAAACAATACATAAGTGTAAAGGACCATTTAGATTTTTATGTTTTAAATAAAAGTGAGAGAGAGTGAGAGAGAGAGAGAGCGTGATATTCCAATTTTTTGGAAGATTTTGTTTCTTGACTTGCTTGTTTTATATTGCTCAGTCACTTGCTTCCTTTCTTCTTTATTTCTTGTTTTCTTTCTCTTTTGTTTATTTGACGTATTTTAGTAAGCACTGGGTTTGCCTAAGAGACTCCGTGGGTCTTTAGAAACCCACTATAGCTGCTTATGCTTGGGCACTGATGACAACATAAGTGTTGCTTGGCTTGCTAAGTATGTCTTCCTTTTGTTTTTCTTAAAAGTTTTTGTTTACCTCTTTTTTCTTCTCTTTCATATTCTCTTTTATTTTCTCTTTTCTTTTTTGTGTAGATTTTTTATCTTTAGAACAACAAAAAATCTAAATTTGTATGATTGGATTTATTCTAGTTTTACAAAGGTATATATATTTATTGGTATGATACGTTAGTTGCTTCTGAAAATTCAATCATATGCCCAATATCTAGAGGCTTTGTTGTGCCTCTATGCCAAGATTGCATGTGGCACCCTTAGGTCTATCAATTGGAAATCAAATCATATATAGAGTGTCCACGCCACCCAATTTGTTGCAAATTGAATCATATATGAAGATTTAAGATGTACCAAATTGTCCATACTCAACTGAATTCTCATGCATTACAATATCAATTGGGTGCTTGGGGTTTAGTCAAAGCCCCCTCTAAGGTGAGTCTAATTCAAAAATAGATTGTTTTTAAGAGGTAAATGTTTTATTTGAAAATTAAGATCATTTGGGCCATCAAAATCCTACAAGGCCACCTAATAGGCATCAAGAAGATGAAATGTTTGAAGGGTGATATTTATTTGCTAAAGACTTCAAACTAATCTCCTATACATTCATGGAGAAAGGCTTTTAGTGGATGTATAGTCCTCCACTCTATTTGTTGGCCCTCATTTCAGGGATTCCCTAGGTTCTGTGGAAATAGATAGGTTTGTAGCCAATTTTCTTCCATGATTAGTGCCACACGGATGGTTGTTTTTATGGTTGGTTTTTCAAGCATAATAGAGAGTTCCTTTCTTTGGGGGGAAAAAGACTTCGAAACAATATCAATTTCTCCTAGATGGTGCAGCTCGAAAGTATAGAAGGATGCTTTTGGTGAGCTTGCGATAGGTATTTTCATCGCTTGTCTTAAGAGTGCAATCTGGATGCATCTATTACCCCATCCTTTGGAAGACTTAGAATAATGGTGATTGCTAGAGGCACATCTTTTAAAGAATAGGATGAACAAAAAGGTGGAATGAAAGAATATGCTGGGGGTACATAGGTTGCCAAGATGAAAAATATGTAGTTGTGGAATGAAAGAATATGCTGGGGGTACATAGGTTGCCAAGATGAAAAATATGTAGTTTAAGGGTAAGAACCTTATAGGAATGTATAAAAGCATAGTGGATTTTCTTTGTTAAAACAAGATGCCAAGAGAAAATCACCTACAAAGAGCAAGGTGAAACTTTTAATTGAAGCAAGATAGGCAACATTGCAAAGGATTTTCATCGTAAGCCTAAGGGTTGGCAAACATGGGCACGAAACAATACCCTACATATATAATAGATGCATGGTATGCCTTTAATGGAGACATCTCATAATGATTGGTTTAAGATAGTTGAGCTAGTCAATGTGAATATATGAGAGAATCATCCAATTCCAATTAAGGGAAAATATTTCATATTTAGCTACCTAATGGATAAATCGAGTCCATATGTGATGCATTATATGTGACTAGTTTAGCCATGAATCTCTTCCACATGATCCAATGTATAGACCAAAAGATCATACTTTTATTTGTTGTGTATGAGTGAGGCTATTGCACTGTGCATGTCATGTGGCCACCATAAGGCTGCATGTCATGTGGCCACCATAAGGCAACTTTTGTATGTACATTGATATTGTAGGCCATGGGCGATACTTTTTGTTGTGAGAGGTCATAAATCCTTTTTTGGAAAATCAAGCCCAAGTGATTCATGAGGATTTAGGTAAGAAAATGCATGATGGGGAGAAGTCGGCCTCCTTGCAAAAGAAGAGTTTGTATTGGTATAATGCAAAATACATCACTCCAAGGACATCATCAAGTTATGGCTGTCTGCGAAAAATTGCACCACCACAACTTCAAGACATGGATTACAGCATGGTGGACTCAAGGACATTGTAATCATTCAAGGAAAAGATTGCAACGGATGTGGCCATGGCCATGAAATTCACATTTGGATCCAAATGGGCAAGGTTATCTTGGTTTATGCCTATGCACTTTTTTGCTTCTTGTTTTCAGAATATACATATGCATAAAGCAAAAACTATGTGGTTCTGCAAGCGTATATATGGAAATGCTCTTAAGGATTTACTTGGGAAACCAGGTTAGGTGAACAAAAGGGTGATGTGTTTTAATGTCACGCATGTAAGGACAATATGGTTATTAGATACCATATATCAAGCCAAATGTTGTATTTAGCTTTTTAGTATAGGCATTGGAAGAATACAAATGGCCGGTGGTTTCCCCTTGACTCTAATAATGAAACCTTTTTGCTTCTTGTTTTCAGAATATACATATGCATAGAGAAAAAACTATGTGGTTGTGCAAGCATGTAGATGAAAAGGCTTTGAAAGATTTACTTGGGATGAATTGGTGAACCCGATCAGGTGAACAAAAGGGTGATGTGTTTGAATGTCACGCATGTAAGGAACATATGGTTATTAGATATTTACCTTTTAAGTATAGGCGCTAGAAGAGAAAACAAATGGTTGCTAGTTTCCCCTTGACTCTAACAACGAAGACAATACAGGGGTAAGTTTATCTATTGAAGATGTCAAGAATGTGACTGTCAAATCGCAATGGACTTTAAGGATGTGTGAGAACACCTATATGTCATGGATGATGGCATGTGAGAGTCCTTCAACTTTACCTTAAATGGTGAAAAGATCAGCTAACGTGTAGAGAAGTGCATGCATAATGCCAATTTCATTCCTCTTGCAACTTTAAAGCACTCCCTCAGTTGCGCTATCTTCCATGGATTTAGCAAGAGCTGCATTCCATGATTTCATCTCGCGAACTGCATTTGTGGACTGCAAGGAACAACTTTTTTGTGTGTTTGATATGACCTTATATTTCCTAGGCACATATATGCAAGCTAAGGATGACTTGAAAGATATCATCAACTACATGCAAGATAATTCACTGTTTTTGCATTTCAACTCGATGACTCTTAGAAAATATGGGTTCTGATAGATTACATCAAGTATCCATTCCTGGACGAACCTAAGTTTGTGAAGCACTTGGCCCACTTTGTGATAATCTTACAGAGGAAGGATTTAGGATGCTAGAAGTAGATGACCTCCAAGAAGCAAGGATCACATGAAATATAGGCACTAAATTCCTTTCATGGGAGATGCCATTCATCTTTTTTCTCCAGGAAGGAAATTTAGAGGAAGAAGCCTCATTATCAAGCACCCCCTCTACCAGAACTGATAATATCCTTGCCCCTAGACTCTGACCTGTACATGGAAGAGAGTCTTGACCATGCAAGGGAGGAGATGGAAGCAACTGAAGCATTGGGCCTACTCTAAGAGGCCCCAACAAGTGTAGAGCAAGAATCTACATCAGAGACCTCTGATTCAACATTAGACTTATGGTCATTGTCCCCCCTCATCATTGATGGAGAAGAGTAAGTGTTCTTTCATGACATAGAGGTTCTTTTTGGACTACGAGAGCATGAGGAACTTGGAGTCCTATCTGGGTTCAATGTTGACACAAGTGTCAAAGATCCTGAGTTTTTCAATTATGAAGACGAGACAATGAAAGACTTTATGCTAATGGTGCTTGTTTTTAGAGGAATGCAAACATGTTGATATATGATGCACATCCTCTGATGCGGAAGCTTCCACTTCCAAGATAGAAAATGAGAAAGTTTTCACCTCTTAGATGGAATAATATACATAAGATGGATCCATCAACATTGCACGAGAGGAAGGAACAAAAACTGATGGCACTATAGTGGTATGTTCGAACAATGTTTGGTCTTTTGATGGTCTTTTGGTATAATTTGTTTTGTTGGTCATCTAATTCTTGTTGAATTGTTGTAGGAGGAATTTGAGGTCGATGAATTCTCATCTTGATGAGAGAATGTTCGTAGTGCATTTGGCCGAGGTCATTCTTTAGCCCATTACACCTCGGTGAAGTGGCACAACACCTCATGGTTTCCACATCAAATTTTCTCCTCCTAGGCCTACGGATTTGCTGAAATGCAAGGGATTGTCACATGCTATTGAGTATTCCAACATCACTCGACTGCCTGGCTATCGTCAATGCATTTGGATCGAATATTCAAGGCAAGGCATTAACGGCAATGGCTATGTTGCTGGCAACAAGAGAGGAGGATGTTAGTGCTATTACAAACAACTAGGTTTACAACTAGAAGTCCACTCGGGGATTCAAAGCCCCTTTCCTTAGTGTATTAAAACTAGCTAAGAAGAAAGATATCCTATGAGGCCTCTTGTAATACATTCTCAAATTTAAACATACATTCTCTTGTAATAAACATATATTTCAATGGACATGTGTCTTTAATGGGTACATGTCTTTCTTATTTATTTTAAGTCATTGCTTCTCTTGATGAATATGACATATTTATTCCATTGTATTTTTTTAAAGTCATTGATGTTACAGTTTAACATATTAGTTCCATCCTTCTAATTGTGTAAGACTGCTGCACTTCTAGCCAATTTTGGAAATTCTGATGATCATTCCTGTCAAATTCAGGTGGAATATCACCATGCCGTAGAAGGAAAAAGTGTTCGATATGTCACAAGGATCCCAAAACCCACCAGGAGCTAGTCCTTACAGAATGCCCAAATTCACTCTGTGGTGGATTTTGGGATTTCTGGGCTCCTTATGACATCCCATACACTTTTGCCTTGATTGGTATCATGAAATTCCACTTGGATGGGAGTGGATAGATCATGGGAACCGAGAGAGGGGGATTCCGTTTTTTTGTTTCACGGTTGGTAATGCCAGGAGATTTTAGGTGAGTAGTAGAGGTTGGATTCCCTCCAAAGCCCCCCATTGGGATAGCTTCTTCATCACCGCAGATTTGCGTAGGAATTTCTGGAGGAGGCTCTAGAAATCCCTCAGAAATAGAAAGATCACTCTTTTCTTTTGGCTTTCTATTCATGGAGGGATTGTAGTGAACCTGTGGAGATCACGATTTCGGGCTAATCCCACTTGCCCTCGCTGTCATTCTGCAGAGGAGTTAGTGTGACATTGCCTTTGGGACTGCAATCAAGCGAGAATTGTTTGGAAAGGAGTTGCTCGGATACTTAGCATTTTTCATACTTCCCCCTTTCTTCATGACTTGGGGCTTGGTCGCATGGTTATCCCTTACTGGGCCCTAGGTGTTTTATGAGGGTGAGCCTTCTTCTTGGGCACTCTCGATCCGTCGGCAGGTGATATAGCCCTGCTCTCTTCAAGATGTACCACATATTCCTTTTAGAGCTTCACATGTTTCAGTGGACACTTCTTGGGAGATTTTGGCTAGCATTTCCTCTTGGCACATTTGGAGAGCCAGATGCACAGAGGCCTTGGATGACACCCAAATACACCCATCATGGGTATTTGGAGTGACACGGTTCACACTTTGATAGCCATATGGGCTAGCATGCAGGGCCCTTCACGGGCATCCTCTTCTAGGAGGATTGTATTTCTTCGAGTTTGGAGGGGTTCCCCCTTTTTCTCAGAGGTTGCTACCGGATTGAGATGGCACTATCAGCCCCAATCCTTTCTTTTTGGCTCTTGAGCTTTTCATGCATTGCATGGTGTATCCCGTATTCCCGTATGGAGCTTGCTCTAACGTTTTCTTTAATACTTAATAGAAGTCTCTTTTTTGCAAAAAAAAAAATTTCACTTGGATTTGATAGGAATGATATTTCAATCATGAAATCACATATTCAACTCGTCATAATGTAATTAAATGATACATCAAACTGTGATGTGATAGAATATAGTAGGGGTAAGAGAGATTTTGTGAGCTAGAGGACTTTTGGGGGCTTGGTGTATTATTGGAATGGATACTACATGGAGGCTCGTGCCTGGGGTGCCAACTCCCTTTAGTAAGAATACCTGTGAAGTTTTTTGAGTATGAGATAAATTTAACAATATACCATGAGTAAAAGTTACTCAAGCTGTTCTACACTAAGAGAGCTTCAAATATGTCTCAACACCTCGAAATTTGGGTAACACAAAGAATTTACATGATTTTGAAAGGAGTTGGGTTTTTATATTTTAGTGTATTTTTTATTTTAACCCCCTAATCCAAAAGAATCCCCCCCCACCCCCCTTTGGGTCTCACATATTATGAACAATATGTACAAATCTTAAAATCTTTCATAGTTTTTGCAGTATAAACATTATGCTTTGTAGTAGGGAGGACTAGAGATTGTCGAAAATTTCCCTTGCATAGTTTATACATTTGTTGGAAACCCATGCATAGTATATATGGACCTTGTCCTTCCATACCCTCGAGTTTGGACGAGGGTAGCAACATAATACATATTGAGTTGGTGCCCTAGGGGCTTGTGGATATCTAAGGTCAAAGTATTTGTTGATGTGGATCCTTGGAATCCTATTGGATTTTCAACATGGGAGATCACATGTGTGTTTAAAGTGTGGGATTGGCTCATGGAACTCTAGAGAAGAACAAAACTACTATGTGGCTATATACCATGCATAAAAGTGGTTTGTGGTGAGAATTTTCCTATACCAATCAACTTAGATGGTGATTTGTACAAAACAATAGCAAGCGATGTTCAATGTCTCTTTTCCTAGGTCTCGCACCTATGTAGCCTCTTTAGATGAGAGTTGACCGTATTATGATATTCTTCTATCAAATAGGAATAGGAGAACAACTGCTCGTAGTCTAAGATACTTCTTGTGTCAAGTCTTTGTGATAAGGTTCTTGTAAGTCAAACATTCTTGATAGATTTAAGGCAATATGGTCTGTTACTTTTTTGTCATTTAGTTGAGCAATGTACTAGTTTGAAACTTTTGTGGTGTCACAATTTCCTTATAAGGTAAAGAGAGAGGAATTTGTATATATAGGGCCATTTGCAATTGTTATTTCCTGTAAAATGGTTCGGGTTATCTATCTGATATTCCATGCAATATCAAATGAAAATTTAATGCTCTTTAATACTTAATTTGGTATATAAGGACGTTGAGGTATTAAAGGGAAATTCTTTGAGTAGTCCTTGATTCTAAGACGAGGTTGGTAATTGAGAAGTATGAAAGCTAGTCACAAGGATATTTGAAACATTGATGAAGAGTCTTATAGGTCATAAGGAATGATTTTGGGAGCTAGTCTTTGAAAAGATATTGTCAGCGAGATCTTGAGTATTATTTGTTAGATATTGTTGTGAGGATTATAAAGATGTATGAGTTTTTCTTGTCAAGGGCCTTGGTCAAATTAGTTAAAGGCACCTTGTGGTTGGAGCCATGAATCCTTGGCAGAAGATAAGTTGGCTAAGACCTCCATTCTAAGGTTGAACCAGATAAATTTTGCTTCCTGGCATCTTTCTACTTGACTGTACTTCATGCAAAATACCCCATGGGGTGTGGTCTCTCGAACCACGAAGAAAACCACGACAAAGAAGCTAGTTTGGGAGCAAAAGAATGAGAGAGCAACAAGTATGTTGGGACGAGCGATTGGTGGAGACTTTTTTCATCACCTGAATGTGACAAATTTGGTGGGGCCGGCAATTGGGTAAGCTTGGAAGCCTTGTTTGGTGTGCTGGAATGAAATATTCTTAGAAAATCAGTATTGTTTGATGTTTGAAATCAATCATGGTAGAGATACATACCATTTTTTCAGATTTATTTGTTATTACTTAGAGTACTATTAATGGCTAAAAAGGTTGCTTAGTACTAAAAAATTCTGAATATATATATCTATTCCATACACCAAACACCAACATTGATGCTAATGTGACGCAGGTGTGATGCTTAATGGCTCTGGGGCAATAGTAAATGCCTTAGGCCTACGTGTTAAATCATATCTATCCCAAATATGCAACATGATCAAGTGGCATTAGCTAAATAGCAAGAGTGCAAAAATAAGGCAACAAGCAACTGATCTTATCTCTTGGATTATAGTTGTAATGAATTAGTGCTATGAGGAGGAACTTATGGGTCATCTTAGTGTGGTTTTATATGAATATTTGGGGGAGTACCCGAAAGTTCTTGGGTCCATATTGGGTGCATTAAAGGGCAGTGTAAATGTAATTGGTATGAAAAAAATGACTCCTCCCATCAAGGACCGGCTTTTGCATTTAACACAAATTTTAAAGAATAGACATGAGAAGTTCAAGAGAATTGCATTGATCTAGTGGGGAGAATTGCTAACAAAGGAGCTGAGTTTCTGCCATCCTGAAAGTGGATGAGAATATGATTTCAGCTCTTAGAAATGCTTGAAGATCACAAAAGAGGGATCACGAGGGCCCACTGTGAATACATTTGCATACATTGCTAAACTTATTGGTCCATAAGACGTCCTAGCTATTCTTCTTAACAATTCAAAAGTGCAAGAGTGTAAAAAATGAGTCTACACCACTTTGGCCATTGCTATTGTTGCTGAAACTGATTCCTCGTTCACTGTCTTGCCAGCTCTTATGAATAAATGCAAGGTTCCCGAGTGTTAAATTACACGGCGCAGCAGAACAAAAACTAAACAAAAAATAGAGAGTACACAGCAAATTGAAGATGAACAAAATTTTCCTTCAATACTAATGTAGTATAGATGATGGCTCCATCCACCCGTGTGCTCCCACAGTGGAGCTTAGATGGCGATCTAGACAGATACTAGGTGAAGAGCTACTATCTAGAACTCTATTGGAAGATCTGATCTGGTACAATAGACTGGGAAGGTGGCATTTTTTAAGCTATGAGGGTGGTAATCGGATCAATGTAGTCGATGGAGCCGACCAATCAACCTAGTTGGTGGAACCGACTAGTCATCCATGGAATATTCAAGGAATATTTCCTATACCATCGCCTCGAGGGCTCTCGCCCCCAAACCCCCACCAGGGGGGCCGTTGGCCCCCCTGGGACCCCCTAGCTGGGGGCCAGTTGGCCCCCAGACCCCAACGAGAGCAAGGGGCTCCACCCAATCACCTTTTTACCATCAATGGTCTCATTGATAGACATCATCTGACATGCAAGTCAGGATCCATCCAGTGTCCCGGGCTCACACATGGCTTCTTCTCATATGGGGGCCTTAAAACTTGAGGACCTTGGACCATTGGTGGTTACTAGGATGGAGGGGCATTGAGCATATCTAACACTGAGTTGAATGTTCAAAATGGGGTATTGAAATCTCTCTCATTTCAATTTGAGTATATTGGGGAGATGGGAAAAGATTATATCTATGCAGTTACTACACTTTTAACATATACAGTAGGCCCGAGTTGGCAATGTTTGTCTAAAGGTGATATACCCTAGTCTCTTGTAAGTCTTTGTTAAAACCTCAATAAATCCATTACATCACTTGGTTTGCTTAACGAATAATTTGGCTAGATGCTCACCATGGGTAGATGCAATATACTCAATCACGTGCCTTCATAATGGTACCTCACTGTAAATGCAACAACACTTTCTTTGACATTTGCTAAAGCTATTAAGAGAGACAATACTAATTCAAACCAAACAGTACTAGTAAGTCATAAACATTACTCGATTTCAAAAAGCAAACAATACTATTTAATACTTAAGAGTATAAGTAAGAACAAAAAATCCAAAATATGTAAACTAATTCCAAACAACAAACAATACTATTACACAGTACTAAGTGCTAAGTGCTAAATAATGAATGCTAAATAGTACTAAGTGCTAAGTACTATTAATACTGCTAAATAAGTACTAAATATTACTTTGTGCTTACGTGCTACTAATAGTGCTAAATAATGCTAAGTGCTCAATAGTGCTAAGTGCTAACTAGTACTAAATGCTAAATAGTAGTAAATGCTAAATAGTACTACACTGTGCTAAGTGCTAAATACTAGCTCCTAAATAGTACTAATTACTAATTGCTACTAATAGTGCTAAATACTACTAATACTTCTAAGTACTAAATATTACTTAGTACTAAGTGCTACTAATAGTCCTAAATGTAAGAAAATAATACAACGTCTATGCTCAATAGATAACAGGATCTCGTATGCAAGAGAGAAAAGCAGATAGTATGGAGAATAAAAAATTTGATTACTGTAAAACTGATACAATAGATGGCGCTGCCTCCCAGGATACAATAGATGGCGCTGCCTCCCAGCTGTGCGCTCCTATGAGAAGCTTCGATGGCATGCTGAAAATAGTAGAGGATGAAGGGTGGATGCTAAGGAATCAAGATTGCTATAGCCAATGATGATTATGGGCTTCACGGGCTTGCTCTTATATAGCCACTAGTCATAGTTGGTTAGACCCAATTGGGAGACTGACCCAGTCGGCCCAAAACGTCCAATTGGAGGTCACAGTCCCAAAATAGGCCACCGACCACACGTTAGAACTGTGGCACAGAATAGAGCAACTAACCTACAGACTACATTCCGACATCATCTAGGGCTCCAAACGGACCCCGTAACCCAAGAGTGGGCTGCCCTGAGAAATGCTCCATTTACCCTCAATGCAGTCAGTCATGGGATGCCTTCCTGCACTTGCATGTAGCCTAGTTAGCAGTGTGCCAACTCTATCTGCCGTCCAGCCATCAAGCCACACATGGCCCCCATTTGGTGTCCAAACCAAGACCTACCGGATAACCGAGCTACTCAAATGCCTTCTCCTCATATGGGGGGCTTACAAGTAGAGTTACCTGGTTCCCGTGTAGTTATACGAGAGTGGAGCATTGATATCTACCCCCCCCCCCTCAATGTCCACCCACAAGTGAACTACTTTTTCGGCCTAATGCCAAGTTGATGAAGATGCCTCTCCAGCAAGTCTCTTCCAAGAGCCTTCGTGAAGATGTCTGTAGCATTCTCTGTAGTCGAACAGTACACCAAGTTGACCTCTCCATCCATGATGAGCTCGCATACAAAGTGTTATTTAATCTCAATGTGTTTTGTGCGAGTGTGGAACACAGGGTTCTTTGCAATTGCCATGCAACTCTGATTGTCACATGATAACTACGTAGACTTATTTTGCACTGCACCCACGTCCCCTAAAATCCTCCTTAACCATGCCGATTTGTACTCAGCCTCGGTAGAAGAAAGAGCAACTATAGGTTGCTTCTTGCTAACCCATGACACAGCTTCAGATCCAAGTGAGAAACAGTAACCTATCACTGATCTCCTGCTGTCCACGTCTCCTGCCCAATCTGAGTCACAGAATCTGGTCAAGATGTTGCCCTTGGTATAGGTGATGCCATAATCAAGTGTGCCTTTGATGTATTTCAGCACTCGCATCCGTGCCGTCCAATGGTTCTCTTAGGGCTTATTGGAAAACTTGCTTAATACACCAGTCGCAAAATTGATGTTCAGCCACGTGTTGCACAAGTAAATCAAATGGCCCACAAGCCTTCTGTACTTTGCTTCGTCCACCAGTGGTGATGAATCCTTATTTGAGAGCTTCACGTCAACCTCCATAGGGGTGCCAACTTCAGCCATGCCAAATGCCTTTAGTATCTCTCCAGCATACTTCAGCTGTGAAATGAAGATCTGTTTTGGCTCTTGCCAAACTTCAATCCCCAAACAGAAATGTATCAGTTCGAGGTCTGTCATTTCAAACTCTCTTCTTAGCAAATGCTTTGTCTGCGAGATCTTCTCTTCATGGTTCCCTATTATGACAAGGTCATCCACATAAAGGACCACGATCATACACCTGCCTCCTTCTCTGTAGATATACAAATTTGCATCAGATGGGCTCCTTCTGAACCCATTTTGCAGAAAGTAGGCATCAATCTGCTGGTACCACGCTCGTGGGGCCTGTTTCAGCCCATAAAGTGCCTTCTTCAGTTTACAGACTCTACCTTCTGAACCGAGGATCACAAAACCTAGTGGTTGTTCCGCATATACCTCCTCCTTGAGATCTCCATTCAGAAAGGTGGATTTTACATCCATCTGAAACACATGCCAACTTTCCTATGCTTCTAAAGCCAAAACACTACGAATTGTGGTTAGTCGAGCTGTGGGAGCAAAAGTATCATGATAATCAAAACCATGTACATGTGCGAATCCTTTTGCCACGAGCCGAGCCTTGTACTTATCCACCATGCCATCGGACTTGTACTTGGTCTTGTACACCCACTTGGTGCCAATTACCTTGCATTTTGGTGGTCGATCCACAAGGTCCCAAGTGTTGTTCTTCATTATGGAGCCATACTTCGACTGCATAGCCTCCATCCACCTATCATCACCTTGTGCCTCTTCAAGACACTTAGGTTCTTTAGCACGGATCACCTTTGTCATCAAAGCATAGTTGACCAAGTGTTTCTATGCCCTTCTTTGCTCCTCTAATCTCTTGGACTGGTGGTGTTCGAATGGTTCCTCCTCAATGGCTGGAGGTTCTCTGCCATCCAAAATCTGCTTTACCCACTTCGAGAATGGCCGTTTCTATTGTGGTTCTACAAGCTCTTCTTCCTCTTCTTTATCTTGAATCCTCCCAAGCACCGTTGGGGGAGTTCGGTCTGCTGTTGGTGGTTGTACTGGATGGATATCCTGGTCCTGGTTGTGAAGATAGTGGGAGAGAAGGAAGGAGTCTCACTTGTGGCTTTCTCACATACACAATGGGAACACCTATTTCATTAATTTTGGACTAGTGCATTGTCCAAATTCGTTTTGTGAGATAATTTTGGATAAAGCATTTCAAAAAAAGAGGCTCTTATAAAACAAAACTTTGAGTCAAAAAGTAAGATTTTAAAAAAGCAAATTAGAAAAAATGACGTGACATGTTATTAAAACTAGAGTACATTAAAAAAAGAGGACTTCATGTTGTTAAAAGAGACAAAAAGTAAGATTTTAAAAAATCAAATTAGAAAAAAAACTAGAGTACATTTAAAAAACTAGAGTACATTTAAAAAAAAGCATGACACATTTGTACAAGAAGTAGATCATATAACTCAAAGCCATAGGTGTTAAAAAACACCTTCCATTAGCTCAGCCTAGAAGATGTCATCTTTGTCTCTCTTGTCGAAGATGTCATGGAAAGAAGAGTATATATAAGAAAAACTAGCCCACTCCTCCTACGCATAAATTTGAATTTTCAAAAAAGAGAGGGAAATTTGAATTCATTATAAATTTGAATTCACATCTCTATTTTTTATTGTTACGGGTGATGTTGTGAGAGTTGATATTTCATAATGAGAGATATCAATTCTGCATTAATGCTTTGTTGTTCATGCTTTTCAAAACTTCAAAAAGAGAGAACGAATAGTTTTATTCCTTGTAGTGCAACCCAACATATGTAGAATAAGATGGACTACAAATACAAAATGCTACTACCACTACTCATCCGAATCCGAATCATCTTCATCTTGTTGGCCTGTTCCTTGGTCCTCGACACCTGCGTCTTCTCCCTCATCCTCGCCACCTGCGTCTGATCCTTGGCCCTATTGATCGCTCGCCTCCGATGATGGGACGCTTGAGCTTTGACCCTAAGAGTGAACCATATAAATCGAAAATTAGATTGGAACTTAAATTAAAAAGTGAGATTACAAGTAGGAGTAAACTTATACCGTGCGAGCAGCCACCTTAGCCCAATCGACCGTCGCTCCCATTGCCTCTTGCTCAATGAACCACGACTTTGTTCCTATCCGAAATGCGCGCCGCGTCTCTGCATCTGTAGGAAGACGACCCATCGCAGCTTGCTGTGGATCCAATTTACGAGAGTTAGAGTTAGCTAAAGTGCATGTAATATGTAAGTAAAACAAATAGAACAATACAATAAATGGGAAGAAGTAGACTTACCATGGTTGCCTCAAACGCATATCATCCGCCTGCACCAAAGTGCGAAGTACCTACGATGTCCAGCTGTCTCTTCGCAGCCCTCCTCTGACCCTTGAACATTTCGGGATGGTCCCTATGTTGCTTCTTGAAGTACTTCCAATCAGCTTTGTCTGCCCAGTTGGGTTTAGCCAACCCCTTTGTAATGGAAGTACACAAGGTTGATCTACGATGCTTCAGGACCAAACCCATGCACTCTCGCATATAATCATCATTAAACTCCACATTTGGCGGATTAGGGTATCTTTGTTTTAACTCATTGATCACCGCTTGCTTCTTTTGGGCATCTTGATACCGCCAATCGGTATTTATGCCGCTCTTGAAGTGATGACTCATCAACCTCCTCATGGCGGCCATCACTGCTTTACCCTTTTTATCTTCTATTATCTCTCCGACAGATGTGATTTGATAGGAGAGATCCCCTGATGAGGAAGGGGGATAGACAGTAGCAGAGTCTGAAGGAGTGGAAGCTGCACGAGCGCTTCCGGAGCGAGGAGTAGCAGTGGGAGTAGGAGAGGGAAAGGGACCTGACTGATACTGTCTTCGGACCAAGTGGAGACCTAAAGGAGCATGAGTGTGCTGACTCGTCTACATCTCCCGAGTCAGCACAACACGAGCCGCCCATCCTACTCTTCCTTCCCTTGCGAGAGGCATGCGTAGGTGATGATCCTGTGGTCGAAGGGGCACGAGGGGATGGCTGGGCAGTACGTCCACCCGTCGGTGTAGGGGAAGGAATTGTGGAGGTCCTCTGAGAGAGCAGAGAGAAGAATCTCGCTGCCTCCTCATCGCTCATCTACGCTACAAACTCGTCGGGACTCCCGACAAAGCCATGCATGGCTAGCAAAGGAGTTCCCCGAGGGGTAGTCACAGTGCTACGTGAAAGAGGGATCGAACCAGGGGTAGTTGTAGTGCTAGGTCCGAGAGGAGTCGGACCAGGGGTAGTAGTCCTCGGGGGAGCATATAGATCGTGAGCTCTCCTCCTGCGAGGCTGTCCATACTCGTCGGATGAGCGACGTGATCCCATGTCTAACATAGACACAAACACAAAAACAAAAAACAAAAAAACAAACATAAGCATTCTCATAGGCATAGGCATAGGCAAGAAGAAAGAAGAGGGAAAGGAAAGAGGAAAAGAAGATGGAAAGGAAAGAAAAGAATGAGAATGAGGAAATAGAGAATGAGAGAAGGGGGAAATAGAGAAGGGGAAAGAGATGAGGGGGAATGAGAGAAGCATAAGCATAAGCTTATGCGGAAATAGAGAATGAGCTTATGCGGAGATAGAGAAGGCTTATGCTTCTCTCATTCTCTATTATGCTTCTCTCCTTCTCTATTTCCGCATAAGCATAAGCATGAGCTTATGCGGAAATAGAGAAGGAGAGAAGGGGGAAATGAGAGAAGGGGGAAATAGAGTGGGAAATAGAGAATGAGCTTATGCAGAAATAGAGAATGAGCTTATGCTTCTCTCATTCTCTATTTCTGCATAAGCTCATGCATAAGCATAAGCTTATGCGGAAACTTAAGCATAAGCTCATGCTCATGCATGAGCATAAGCATGAGCTTATGCTTATGCTTATGCTTAAGCATAGGCATCGGAAATAGAGAAGGAGCTTATGCAGAAATAGAGAATGAGTTTCCGCATAAGCTTCTCTCATTCTCTATTTCCGCATAAGCTCATGCATAAGCATGAGCTTATGCGGAAACTTAAGCATAAGCTCATGCTCATGCATGAGCATAAGCATAAGCTTAAGCATAAGCATAAGCTCATGCTTATGTGCATGCAGAAAAAGAGAAGGAGCTCATGCTTATGCGGAAAAAGAGAAGGATCTATTTTATAATTGTCAATATCTCCTCTGTGGGGGTTAAAGGTCACTGTGCCTTAACCCCGGTTATGTACAATACTCAAACACATATATAAATGAATGAAAAAGAAGATTAGGGTGGTTCTACACCCACCAAAACTTGTGTGGCTCTCTGTCTCCCTCTCTCTCTCTCTCTCCTTCTTCCATTCTTGCTTCCGTTGAGAGCACTCTCAACTGGTATCAGAGCCCGGGTGATCTAGCTGAGCGTGCATCAATGCTTGAAGCTCAGCAGCTCTGTGGGAGGAAGGAGAAGCTCTGTGGGAAGCTTTGTGGGCGACTTTACTTGCATCCAAGTGTGTAGAGACCTTGGAGGAACCTTTGGAAAAGTCACTTTGGCTTTGCGAAGTGGTTTTGAGAGCCTGTTAAGTGGTTTTAAAGAAAAAGTCGTTTTTTGAGCTTTTCCCTGTTCCGTTCGATGATAGAGACTCCATATTGACTTGTAGAGGCAACTATTGCTTGCTTTCGGTGTCCACATTACTTCAGGAGCTTGGAAACACCTTCATTCTTGAATCTGGGATCATTTCATTGGATTTCTGACTCACTGTGTCAGTTTCTGCGTTTTTTGCCCGGGTGTTGGAACTCAAGTTTGGAGCAACCATTTGCAGATCTGTCAGTTCCGGTGGACTCAGGAGGTCCTAAAACTTCTATGTTGCTCATCATTCGCACTTCGGTGGAGTTTACAGATAGCTCTGTTTCCAAAAACGTTTTTCAGTCCGTGTGTTGGACCCAGTGATTGAGACCACGGTTTCCAAAACCGTCTGTCCCATTGCATTTCAGACGCCCAAAAACCCCTACCTGTCAGTTCTTGCGCGATTCGGTGGAGGATTTTCAGAGTTATAGATCTCTGTGTATTCGATTTCGTCTCTCTGTTATGCATTTTTCATTCTAAGGTTTTGAAACCTTAGATTTATGCCACATGGCAGTGGATAAGTGTTGACACCCATTTCTCACTCATCGGTTGGGATTTTGGAGTTCTGGCAGAAGAGAGATATTTGCAGATTTTCTTGCTGATTCCGATTATGCAATGGCGCCCATGTTTTGAGGCATCTCAGGTTCTATTTTCAGTAGCGCTCATTACCGTGGGACTATGATTTCTTGAGCATACCTTATGCAGATCACTCTGGTTGCAGTTTGAGCAGTGTGCGCTCATTCGTGGTGTGCATTGGGTTGCAGTGGATGATTTATAGGCCATTTGGATGCATTGCAGTCCTTATTGGATGCGCTGATAGGCCCAAATTGCCTTGTGGGATGCTATTTTTATGGACGCTTTGCACATGGATGCTATTTTAAGCTGAGGGATAGCTTTGACACATTGCAGGTGATGCACTGATAGTGCTATGCTCTCTTGGATGAGATATTATTGATGCATATGCCAGTGGACGGTGTTTATGCTTGAGTCATTTGGCACTTATTGGCATTTTCTTTTGGGCCAGATTTGCTCATATGGATGCATAGTATATGCACATGAGTCAGATGCAAAGTATATGCACATGAGTCAGATGCATCTTTTGATGCTTTGAGCTTTGAATTTTGGTGATATTTCACTCTATTGTGGCATACACATTTGGGTGCACCTAGTATTTGGTGTGATTCTCTCTTGCAGGCACTAGCATTTGGGATTTTGTTTCATTTGCATCATGGCATCCTCTTCCACATCTGAAAAGGAGTTTTTCAGCATTAAAAAGTTTGATGGGACAAACTTTTCTCTGTGGAAAGAACAAATAAGGGATGTGCTTATTCAAAAGAAGCATATTAAACCCTTGGCAGGGATTGAAGCTAAGCCTGCAAATATGTCTGAGGATGATTGGAATGAGTTGGATGCATTAGCAAAGTCTACTATTAGACTTCATCTTGCAGAGTCAGTTTATTTCACAGTAGTAAATGAGCAGACTATGGAAGATTTGTGGAAGAAACTGTGTGCCACTTATGAGAAGGAAACTGCCTCTAATAAAGTTTACCTCATGAAGAGGTTGTTTGAGCTGCAGATGAAGGAAGGGGTCTCCATTGCTTCTCACTTGAATGAATTCAATATTATTTTCAGCCAGCTTCAGGCTCAGAAAATGAATTTTGATGCGGAGATTAAGGCAATATTTCTCTTATGTTCATTGCCATCCTCATGGGATACCTTCCGTACAGCTGTCAGTAACTCTGCACCTGGTGGAGTACTGAAATTTGATGATGTTGTGGGTAGCTTGTTGGCCGAGGAGATTAGACGGAAGTCTATGGATGGCAACAAGCAGGATGCAGCCTTAAATGTGCAAAGGGGCAGATCATAGTTCAGGGGGAAGTCCCAAGAAAGAGGGAAGTCACGTAGCAAATCCAGGGCACGGAACATTGAGTGTTACCACTGTGGCAAGAAGGGCCATATGAAAAAGGATTGCTACAAGCTAAAAAGAGAGCAAAGGGATAAGAAAAAGAATGCAAATTGGGGTGCAAATTAAAAGGAAGAGAGTCCAAGGGAGGACAAAGGAAAAGTGAAGATCGAGGAGATCAATGCAGTCACACATGATAGTGACAATGACATTCTCTTCATGTCTAGTTTATCTGAAGAGTTGCTTACCACTTCAGATGATGCATATTCCCAGGATTGGATTTTGGATTCTGGTGCTTCATTCCATGTTACTCCCCATAGGGAATGGTTCTCCACTTATGATAGTAGAAAGACAGGTTGTGTGCATCTTGGAAATGACTATGCATGTGACATAGTGGGAGTAGGTGACATAAAGTTTTCTTTTGCAAATGGGTCTGCATTTGTTTTGAAACATGTGAGACATGTGCCTAAGCTGACCAAGAGTCTTATTTCAGTGGGTCAGCTAGATGATGCTGGTTTTCACACCACTTTTGGCTTTCAAAGTTGGAAAATTCAGAAGGGCTCTATGCTTTTGGCTAGGGGTGCCAAGTGTGGGACTTTGTATCCCTTACATGTATCAGGGGTATTTGATCATGTTGTTGCAATAACCGAGCAGCCAAGCACTTCTTTGTGGCATTGCAGGTTGGGGCACATGAGCCAGAATGGAATGAAACTCTTATGCCGTTTGGGTTATGTACCGCATTTGAGTTTCTCTGATTTTGAATTTTGTGAGCATTGTCTCTATGGGAAGCAGACTAAATCAGCCCATAAAAGAAGGGGAAAGAAAGAGTTTGAAATGCTTGATTTGGTGCATTCAGACGTATGTGGTCCCATGCCTACACAGTCATTAGGTAGGGCTGAATACTATGTGACATTCATTGATGATGCAACTAGGAAAGTGTGGGCTTATGCTATAGCTCAGAAGAGTGATGTGTTCCAGGTATTTCAGAAATGGCTGGCCTTGGTTGAGAATCAGTCAGGTAGAATGCTTAAATGCCTACGGACTGATAATGGTGGAGAGTATCTCTCTCATGACTTTCAGCATTTCTGTGATACACGTGGGATTAAGAGGGAGCTCACATCCCCTCGTACTCCAGAGAAAATTCCAGTTGCAGAAAAGATGAACCGTACCATTCAAGAAAGGTTGCAATGCATGCTTTCCAATGCAAGCCTTTCTGGTGGTTTTTGGGCTGAGGCAATGAAGACTGCAGTGCATGTGATCAATAGATCACCTAGTAAGAATTTGGATGGTGGTATTCCTGAAGAGGCATGGAGTGGCAAGAAGCCCTCTTACTCTCATTTGCGTATATTTGGGTGTGAGGCATATGCACATGTGCCAAAAGAGCTTCGAAAGAAGCTAGATCCTAAAAAGTCTAGGAAATGCATCTTTCTGGGTTATGGTGAAAGTGGAGAGATGGGCTATCGTCTCTGGGATCCAGAAGCAAAGAAGATCATACACAGCCATGATGTGGTCTTCAATGAGAAGAAGATGCATAAGGCACCCATAAGGGATGTGGAAATGAGGAGAATCACTTTCCAGGATGTGAATCCACCTGCATATGTTGATAGATAGTAAGCTGTCCATGCACCAAATGTGCAAGAAATGGTACAACCAAGTACTCCCACAGGTATACAATCAAGGGTAGATGATGGATCATCTATTGGTGGAAATGATGAGCCAAATGTGGCTGATATGCAAGTGGGACAACAAGCTGAAATGCCCTTGATAAGATCATATAGAGTGTCTAGACCACCTGATAGGTTTGTTCCAGGGGTAGACTATGTGATGCTTACTGATTGCGGGGAGCCTTCTTGCTACAGAGAGGCTATGATGCATGAGGATCAACGCAAGTGGGAGTATGCTATGCAATCAGAGATGAGTTCACTTATGAAGAATAAGACTTGGGACTTGGTTTCTTTGCCACATGGAAAGAAAGCATTGCCATGTAAATGGGTCTACAAAATGAAGGTCACAGGTGATGATGTGCCTAGGTACAAGGCCCGTTTGGTTGCTAAAGGGTTCAAGCAAGAGAAGGGTGTGGACTTTGATGAGATATTCTCTCCAGTTGTGAAGATGACCACACTTAGATGCATGCTTGGACTAGTGGCAGCAGAGGATATGGAGCTTATGCAGGTGGATGTCAAGATAGCTTTCTTGCATGGGGATTTGCATGAGGAAATTTACATGGTGCAGCCGAAAGGCTTTGAAGAAAAGGGCAAAGAGCATTTAGTTTGCAAGCTGAAGAAGAGTCTCTATGGTCTTAAGCAAGCACCTAGAGAATGGTATCAGAAGTTTGATGCTTTCATTCGGTCCCAGGGTTTTAGAAGGAGTGAAATTGATCACTGCCTCTACACTAAAAGGGCTAAGGATAATAGCCTGATAATCTTGGCACTATATGTGGATGATATGCTATTGGCTAGCAAGAATACTTATGAGCTAGATGCTTTAAAGGCCAAGTTGCATGAGGCCTTTGATATGAAGGATTTGGGACTTGCAGGTCATATTCTTAGTATGCGCATCACGTGTGATCGGAGTAGGAAACTCTTTTGGCTTTCACAAAAAGAGTATGTTACAAAAGTATTGCAGCGTTTCAATATGGAGGGGGGGAAGGCAGTGAGTACTCCATTGCCTCCATATGTGAAACTGAGTCATACAGATAGTCCCAAATCAGATGAGGAGAGGGCCATGATGGCCAAGGTTCCTTATGCATCAGCAGTTGGGAGTCTTATGTATGCTATGATAGCTACTAGACCAGACATTGCATTTGTAGTGGGAGTTGTTAGCCGGTATATGGCTAATCCAGGAAAGAGGCATTGGGAGGCAGTTAAGTGCATCATGAGGTACATGAAGGGTACCAAGGAGATGTGCATCTACTTTGGTAAAGGAGACATGCGTGTACTTGGGTACATAGATTCAGACTATGCAAGGCATGTGGATAGTAGGAGATCCACTTCTGGTTATGTGTTCACCTTTTTAGGTGGTGCAGTGTCGTGGATGTCTCGTGCACAGAAGTGCATTGCTTTGTCTACCACAGAGGCTGAGTATGTTGCAGCCACAGAGGGTTGCAAGGAGGCTATATGGCTTGATCGGTTAGTGGGAGATTTGGGGATTCATATAGGTGTACCGACATTGCATAGTGATTCCATGAGTGCTATTCAGCTAGCACGGAATCCGGTCTTTCATGCAAAGACCAAACACATTGAGGTCAGGTACTATTTCATCAGGGAGGTACTTGAGGACAAGTGCATAGAGCTTGTCAAGGTTCATACAGATGATAACTCTGCAGATATGCTGACAAAGAGTCTACCTAGTCAGCGGTTTGAGTATTATCATGTATTGATGGGCATTGGATAGTATGCTCACTAGTTGTTCTCTCTTAAAGGCACATTGTCCTTTAAGTGGGAGGTTGTGGGGGTTAAAGGTCACTGTGCCTTAACCCCGATTATGTACAATACTCAAACACATATATAAATGAATGAAAAAGAAGATTAGGGTGGTTCTGCACCCACCAAAACTTGTGTGGCTCTCTGTCTCCCTCTCTCTCTCTCTCTCCTTCTTCCGTTCTTGCTTCCGTTGAGAGCACTCTCATCCTCTTCATGCTTATGTTGTGATTTTATAAGTATAGATGGAAGGGACGAGTGGAAGCTCGTCCGATGATGCGCCAATGCCCAGGAGCACGAAGTGGCTTATGGAGAGGTTATACTATCATTGCACTCATTGCAAGCGAGAAGTACGACATCAACGTCATATTATCATGCGCCACTTGTGGATGTATGGGGAGGAGCCGGAACCAGTACCCCCCGTTGGTGTTGCACATGTTGATGGATCATCGGTAAGTCAAAGCTATTTAAGTTCACAATCTTATTGTATACCAGGAAATAGATCTTATATTTACATGAAATCTTAAAACAGGATGAGGAGGGTGACGAGGGTACACATATACCTTCTCACTTTCAACAAGACTATAGTCTCCCGGATGACGACGAGGGTATGGTCGACATGATGGATTCCATTTTTAGGGGCACTACATCCCACGTACACGTGATGTCAGAGTCTGAGGTCAAAATGCGAGAGTTGCAATCAACACAATTGTACGAGTGTGCTAGGATGTCTAAACTACGTGCTTGTCTCTCAATCTTGAATCTACAAGTACAGTATGGGTGGTCGGATACAAGTGTCTCGGCCTTAATGAGGTTAGCCCTTGCATTAATTTAACTCATTATTTGGATATTGTTTGTTTTGAGAATCATCATTTGGATAGTGTCTTTGTCATAGGTTGCTCTAGAAGATGTTGCTTGCACCAGATACCATGCCCGCATCAAGAGATGAAGCGAAAAAGATGCTAACAACGGTGGGTATGGATTATGATACCATCCATGCTTGTCGTAATGATTGTATTCTCTTTCGTCGTGAGCATGGAGATTTGGCTAGTTGTCCAAAGTGTGGGGAACAATGATATAGAGATGACTTGCAGGGTGAGCGGATACCGATGAAGGTCTTAAGACACTTTCCCATCATTGCAAGAATACAACACATGTTTCGATGCAAATCCATAGCGGAGTTGATGACATGGCATGCATCTCATCGGTCCACTGATCACACATTGAGGATTCCCGCAGATTGTGCAGCTTGGAAGCACATAGATAATCAGTGGCTGGACTTTGCGAGGGAGCCATGCAACTTACATCTTGGGCTAGCCATGGACGGTGTGAATCCTTTCGGGTTATGCTCGACATCTTGATCGACATGGCCCATAGTCGTGGTGAATTACAATATCCCACCATGGCTAACAATAAAAAAGGGACACCTCATGCTTGCACTACTTGTGCCAGGAAAGTACAAGGCAAAAAACATGGATGTGTACATGGCACCTTTGATAGAGGAGTTACAGATATTATGGAGAGGAGTGCAGGTCTTTAATATTTCTAGTTTCCTTTTCATAAGTGGCACATAGTTTCTTCCACTCATTTACTAGTGTGAAATAAACTGACTCTGCAAGATGAAGTCTAATAGTAGATTTTGCTAATGCATCCAACTCATTCCAATCATCCTCAGACATATTTGTAGGCTTAGCTTCAATCCCTACCAAGGGTTTAATCTACTTCTTTTGAATAAGCACATCCTTTATTTGTTCTTTCCACAAAGAAAAGTTTGTCCCATCAAACTTTTTAATGCTAAAAAACTCCTTTTCAGACATGGAAGAGGATGCCATGATGCAAATGAAGCAAAAATCCCAAATGCTAGTGCCTACAAGAGAGAATCACACCAAATACCAGGTGCACCCAAATGTGTATGCCACAATAGAGTGAAATATCACCAAAACTCATGTCTCAAAGCATCTGACTCATGTGCATATACTATGCATCCATATGAGAAAATCTGGCCCAAAAGAAAATGCCAACTGCAATGGCAATCCAAAATGCCAATAAGTGCCAAATGACTCAAGCATAAACACCGTCCATTGGCATATGCATTAATAATATCTCATCCAAGAGATCATAGCACTATCAGTGCATCACCTGCAATGTGTCAAAGCTGTCCCTCAGCATAAAATAGCATCCATGTGCAAAGCGTCCATAAAAATAGCATCCCACAAGGCAATTTGGGCCTATCAGTGCATCCAATAAGGACCGCAATGCATCCAAATGACTTATAAATCATCCATTGCAACCCAATGCACACCACGAATGAGCGCACACTGCTCAAACTGCAACTAGAGTGATCTGCATAAGGTATGCTCAAGAAATCATAGTCCCATGGTAATGACCGCTTCTGAAAATAGAACCTGAGATGCCTCAAAACATGGGCGCCATTGCATAATCGGACTCAGCAAGAAAATCTGCAAATATCTCTTTTCTGTCGAAACTCCAAAATCCCAACCGATGAGTGAGAAATGGGAGTCAACACTTATCCACTGCCATGTGGCATAAATCTAAGGTTTAAAAACCTTAGAATGAAAAATGCATAATAGAGAGATGAAATCGAATACACAGAGATCTATAACTCTAAAAATCCTCCACCCAATCGCGTAAGAACTGATAGGTAGGGGTTTTTGGGCGTCCGGAATGCAATGGGATAGACGGTTTTGGAAACCGTGGTTTCAATCACTGGGTCCAACACACGAACTGAAAAACGTTTTTGGAAATAGAGCTATTTGTAAACTCCACCGGAGTGCGAATGATGAGCAACATAGAAGTTTTAGGACCTCCTAAGTCCACCGGAACTGACAGATCTGCAAATGGTTGCTCCAAACTTGAGTTCCAACACTTGAGCAGAAAAACGCAGAAACTGACACAATGAGTCAAAAATCCAATGAAATGATCCCAGATTCAAGAATGAAGGTGTTTCCAAGCTCCTGAAGTGAAGTGGACACCAAAAACAAGCAATAGTTTCCTCTACAAGTCAATACGGAGTCTCTGTCATCGAACGAAATAGGGAAAAGCTCAAAAAATGACTTTTTCTTTGAAAACACTTAACAAGCTCTCAAAACCACTTCGCAAAACCAAAGTGACTTTTCCAAAGGTTCGTCCAAGGTCTCTACACACTCGAATGTAAGTAAAGTCACCCACAAAGCTTCTCCTTCCTCCCACAGAGCTGCTGAGCTTCAAGCATTCACGCATGCTCAGCTAGATCACCCGGGCTTTGATACCAGTTGAGAGTGCTCTCAACGAAAGTAAGAACGGAAGAGGGAGAGAGAGAAACAGAGAGCCACACAAGTTTTGGCGGGTGCAGAACCACCCTAATCTTCTTTTTCATTCATTTATATATGTGTTTGAGTATTGTACATAACCGGGGTAAAGGCACAGTGACCTTTAACCCCCACAATTATCTCACCAATGGGGTTTTGCATTTTTTTATCATCCCCTTATTTAGTGGTTTAGTAGAATGTGACTCTACAAATGGAGTGATAGAGTTTTCTTCTAATATTGTCCTCTTTATCAAGTTATCATCTAAGTTATTCTAACTTAAAGTATTTCTCAAAGGATGTGAAATCTTGATTGATCAAAAGATCATGGAGATGATGGTTTCTTAAACGTAATAGGAAGCATGGAACCCATTGTACATATCTAAGCCTCTCAAGTTCATCACATCTTGAGTTTAGCTATTCATCCTTGCAATATAGGCCCTAAGTCATTCCTTAAGCTTCTACTATATACTATAAATGTTATAAATGTGGGTGCTTGCACTGCATTAAGGGCCATTGGGAGGAAAACCCACTTCAAAGGCTTCTTTTAGAGATGCAAAGATGCACTTTTTTAATGAAAAAGGCATGCAAGATTTTCCCAAAACCCAAAGACCAGCTTGATAGTGGTAGAATTATTGAAAATTACACTTCATTGCAGATTATTTCTCTTATACAACTCTAAAATGAGGGAAAGACCACTAAATAAGTGGAATAATTTATCATCATTCTTATGAATGTATTAGGTGTTGCAGTCAATGGTGGCTTTGGAGTAGACATCATTCCATAGTTGTAACTTGTAGTCAATAAGCTAAAGCTCAATAATATGTAGTCAATAGGTTAAAGCTCAAGAATAAGAATATAGGCAATTTTCTCTTTGGTTTTCAATAAACTTTGGTGAATTTTACACCATGGAAAACTATATATGGCCTTCTCATCAATGGGCATTGGATTTTCGTAGCTTCCTTTATTTTTGCCATGCATTTAGGGTCAACATTAGCTTGGGTGTAGCCAATGGCAAAACTATTTTCAGGGCCATTTTGGGGCCGCGACGCAATGCGCTTCTTGGTGAATATTTGAATTTTGCGCGGACCTTTGCTCTCGCCAAAAATTTTCCTAATGTCATGAAGGTGCATTGGCATAATAATGAGATGCAATCTATTCGTTCAAAACACCACATAGCTTAACACATGGCATCTCTCCACTACTTTATGTAGCACAGTCTGTGGCCTATGCCGCCTGATCACTTATTATTGCACAGCCTTTTGCTGTAGCTTTGCCACCTATCACTGGGCATGCATCCATGCAGATCATTAAAATTGAAGGTTGGCTCGGAGAGACCACTGTGTTGGTTCTTGTTGTAATAATTAGACACAATCTATCATTCTGAATAGTGCCACAACATCGTCTCTGGCTTGACCACCTGTCATCATGCAGCCTTTTGCTCGGAGAGACCACCGTGTTGGTTCTTGTTGTAATAATTAGACACAATCTATCATTCTGAATAGTGCCACAACGTCGTCTCTGGCCTGACCACCTGTCATCATGCAGCCTTTTGCCACTTCTTTGCTCGCATCCCATGCAAGCCATAGGTTGGCTTAGAGAGACCACTGCACTAGTTTCTGGCATAATAATGAGAAACAATCTATCATTCTAATCATCGTCTTAGTGTAGTCTCTAGCATGACCACTTGTCATTTCCCATAATTCAAGGTTATCTTGGAGAGACCACTGCACTAGTTCTTAGAGTTATAGCTCTGTTACCTATTTTACGTATTACAGGAGGAGATCTATGAAAGCCACTACGCTGGTTCTTGGAGTTATATATTTGTGTACCAAGAAAAATGTATTCCATTGTGCAACAAAGCAAAATGCAATTGATGATATGGCCCTTGAGGGGTCCCCTTGAGGGCCAAGGGCCATATCTATGTGCATTATACAATATCTAGTATGCCACTGGACAAAAATGGCATGTCAATATGGCCCTTGCCCCTAAAGGGGACCCCTCAAGGGCCATATTGTCAATTGCATTTTTTGAAAGTTTAATTGTATTTTTCTAGATGTATCTCCATGCAACCACAACGGTGGGGTCATTGGAATTATTTTAGCGCTATTTTGGTCATAAACCAAGGAAATTATAGTCCATCTTTTCTTGTATTTTAGTCCTTATCACAACAAATAGAAATGATGGCAAAAGTGCAATTTATCGAGTGAAAATTGAGCAAAATAGATTACAATGTACATTTATGTCCAATAATAATTTATATAAAAATTATTAACTTATACCGAACAAAAATTGAACAGGTTTATAAAAACTCGGCAATTGCTAAGAGCCTTAAACAAGATATTATAGGTAGCAGCCATAACCATTCAAATACAAATATAAAAGTTAACAAGAGTGCATGCTGAGAGCCTCAAATTAAACAAAAAGAGATTACATAAATGCCCTATGCACGTTTTTTGCTTGGGAGTGTGGGTGCATACAAGATTGCTATGTAGAGAATGCCATTTGTCATTGCCCAGATCAAACGTGTCTACCTACTATAGCTATGTACAATGAGAAAGTAAATGCTGCAACTCAATTGGCCATTTGGGAAAAAGATCTTAAAGACAAGGAGCTCAAATTGAAGAAGGCCAAGACCTAACCTGATTGCGAGGAAAAGCAGCCTGAAGGGAGGAACCAGCCCCCTTCAGGAAAGGAGCAAGAAGGGCTGAGCATGGAACTAGGAAGCTCAAATCCAGGAAAGAGGAAGAACATGAAGGGAAGGGCTGGCATGAAGGGAAGGAGTCTTTGAGATTGTAATCTATGTAATTTGTGTGTAATCTATTGAATTGTTTATCTTCTCCAGAGTTTACTTGGGTAATGTTTTCTCAGCTAAGTGACTAGATAGTGTCCTTTGAGCCACACCAGCACGGTGATAATAATGAGATGAAAGATTTTGATTTGACACGTAATGTGAGACGAAATATTTTGATTAGATCGCTAATGTGAGATTGAAATATTTTGATTAGTGAACTAATGTGAGACGAAAGATTTCAATTAGATAACTAATGTGAGATGAAAGATTTAGATTAGATAAGTAACATGACACTGAAGAATGAGAAGGCCGGGCTCAATGAAATTTCTCCCTATTTAAGTGCAGTGCAGACACAACTAAGAACCTATTACAAAATCTAGCCCCAAAACTATGTACACTGATCCAAAATCGATGCACCGATCCACCTATTACAAATGCTCCAAGACACACAGCATCTCGTGAGCCACTATAAAGTGTGCTTCTCTTACCAAATCGAGCCTACTAACCTTTCTCATAAACAAAAGAAGGGCTATTGGTGCCATCCTTGGCTCAATACTTGGAATGGTATGAGCCATGATATTGGGAAAACCTTGGCTACCCATGGATGGGCTTCACAGAACCACGACGGTATGAGAGACGCCCAACATCTTCTAACCTTCCATTTTCCCTTCAAGAAAAGGTAAATAGATAGGCATGGAAAGGCCTGGTGACCTTCCAAATAGGTTGGGTCTTAGCCACTACAACTTGGTCTCTGCCCCTTCATGGCAATCTCCAAATAAAGCACGAATATTGGAAGCCCCCCATTAAGATGTGAATCTGTCATATTATCATCTTCATTGGGTGGCATAAATATTCTTGCCACCTGTGCTTCATTGTTCTCAATCTTCTTTGCTTCGACTTGGAAGATTGAGATCATTGAAGTAGAAGCCAAGAAGATCGAGATCAATGAAGCACGTGGCTACCATTCATTTGTTGTTGAATCATAGTTGTCGCTTGATTGGCTCAACCATTACATTTTGGAATAGTAGCCAGATGATGGCTCCATAGGAGAACCAAAAGAAGGGTGTGATTTGCGTGCTATGCCTCTTCATGGCACCAATTCTATCCATCCTTTTCTAGAAGCCCCTGATTAAGGCCGCTTTCCTTGGCTACACCCCATCCTGCAACTCCCTTGGTCATGGCTATGGCTGGTGGAGTGTTACAAGATGGACAACCAAGGCAAACAATGGATCTCATGACTTGGGTGGCATTATAAAGAAGGGTGTCATGATTATAGTGGAAGATTCAACATAAGGGTGGAAGGGGGGTTTGAGAGCATGGAAGGGGGTAGGAGAGGGCTTTTTCTATGGGGGTTAAAGCCCACTGTACCTTAACCTCGGTTATGTACAATACTCAAACACACATATATATGGATGAAATAGAAGATTAGGGTGCTCTGCACCCACCAAAACTTGTGTGGCTCCATCTTTTGGCTCTCGCTCTCTCTCACCTATTTCCATTCTGCTTCTATTGTTGAGATCTCTCAACTGGTATCATAGTGTGGTCCGATGGGAATCGACACAGGGCAACTCAAGATGCTAGAGAGTGCGGCTCCTTCAGGTTGACGTGGCAGTACATTATGTTGTGGGGTCTATTGTTGGAACAGAGGTTCGAGTACAATATCAATACTTTGTGGGGCCAAGTTATGGATTGGATCTTGAGCTTGTCTCTCAGCCTCAAATTGAGATTGTTCCTTTTGTACCCATTGTTAAAGTGCCTGAAAATGAGCCTTCTCCACTTCTGCATTTGGTGTGGAGCTTCTTTTATTTGAGGCTTGGGAGCTGATGTGGATGAGCTTGGCTGCTCATTGCTTGGCGAAGGTGGAGGCACTTGTGCTCTCTTTCTAAGAAGTCGCTTTGGTTGGATTGGAATGTTAGGGTCCTTGGTGGCCTCTTTCTACTGGCATGTAATTACATTCAGAGGTTGTGATATTATGCTTGCCGGCCCTAGGCTTTGATGGTCCACCCCAATGTGTAGTAGTGTTTGGATATGCTCCATTAAGGGCTATAGCATAAGCATCCACATGTCCATGCATGCACCATCAAGTAGCCACATGTGGCTACCCCATTCCCTAGTAAGGAGGGTTGGGATATAGGCTTGTACTTGTAGCCTCCATAGACCCTACTTTGATCACATGCAATTGTCATCTTGATATCATTGAGGTTTGAAGGCAAGTGTGATCTCTCTCTCTCTCTCTACAATGATACATACCCACTTGATAGGTATCACCATAGCATCATATCCATCTACCCTAGTTGGAGCCATAAGTATACTTTCCATTGAATGCAAGGATTCCTCTAGCTTTTCTTTGATAATGCTAGTGAAGGCAAGACCATGGTTTTATCTTCCACATCATAACATTATAATTGTATAGTTTAGTTCCTATACTCTATGGTGCACATGTATTGGCCATCTTAAATTGTCATATGCATGCTTTTACACAATCTACTGTCTATGTTTGACATATAAGTGAATCTCAGATTGGTTGAGTCGATAGTATGGGTAACATCTCAACTCAAAGCTTAACCATGAGTACCAACCTTATGTGGCAAGGATGCAAGATGATACCTAGATAACTAGCCTTGCTCAAAATGAATGTATGGAATTGATATCAATATCCAATGCAATCACTATTACCCAAAACCTACAGATGCGAAGTTGGCATAATTGCTTGCGATAGCTATGAATGAATAGATAGAAAGGATCAACTAGCAATATACCCATGTAGATAGCATCCACTAGTAATATTGCCATTATACATGCATGCAATATTATGTGTGTGGTAAAAAAAGGCTTGTAATTAGTGGCTGATTTCACCTTAGACATAACCTAGTTTTGGCTCCGATACTACCTTGTTTCTCAAAGTTTAAATTCTATATATTTGCTGGGCCCTAGGTGGGTGCCTAGCTTGGGCCAAGTAATGTTAAGGGTTTGTATGGGGTCTAACCCACCCTGGTTCTTTTTTTCTAAAGGTCACTCTTTCCTTCATTTTATTTGGTAAAAGAAAGGTCTTCATCTTGTATGAACTTCTAGCGTGAAAGGTGACTTTGTATTCATTGGGAGCGTGACCTTGCCCTTGTACTCATTAGGAGGGAAGATAATTGAGGGGGGGGGGGGGGGGGGGGAGGGTGTGGATAGCGTGTGGAGAGTGACCGTTGTGGATGGAAGTTGGAAATGGACGTTTGTGGGAAGGAGGGAGGGCAGACAAGAAGCAAGGGGATAAGTAGGAAATGTTCTCAATGGAATTTTGAGGAGGAAGCTCTTGAAGCATATAAGATCCTTGTTGCTTTTAAGACAAAAGGGGGGGGCTTGTTTTCAAACAAAAGCTACTGTCCTAACACGACGTTGCTAGTAGCTACAGCTGCCAGTGGGCCTGGCAAGCTAGTCCTTTTTATCACACACTGTGGTTGCTTATCATACGCTTTAAGCTTTTTCGTTGGGCGCGTGCATGCATGTGTACCCTGTGCCTCCCCTAGTCCCTTTCTCATCTACCTTTATTTGTACATAATACGCCTGCCTCTCTGATCGCCATATCTGTTCCGGATCCCCTTCCGCTGTAAAGTGCTCTTCTTCGTCCCTTCGCCTTCCCCTCCCCCCACCCACTCCTCACTCACTCCCCTCCATGCCCTTTTCCATCCTCAAGTACGTGGGCATATCATCGCTTCCACTCCCACTGTTTTGTTGCTTCTTATATTCAGCTCCCTCCCCACACGAAAAAATTCATTCAGTAGCTTCTTCGCTCCCCTTGACCCGCTACTTTACAACCTTATAAACGCCATTTCCATGATACACTTGGTTGTCCCAACACGCTTCATAAAACCACATGCCAGAACGCCCAAAACTTACTTCCGCTCGACCAATTGAGACAAAGAATGCTCGAATTAATTCGACAATTTACAGACATGAACTAGATAAAATCATAATGGAATTATATCATTGATCAGAGAAAGTAAACGGTGACTTCGAATAACAAGCTGCTTAATCCCTTCAGAGAGGACCATGTATACATGCACAGTTCCATGTCTGTGATTACAACGAGATACGCGAGGTGACGATAATGAATGCTAAACGTTGATCAGTTACATAAAATAAAGAGAGAGCAGAGCTGATACAAAGTTAACGGTGAAGTTAAGAGATCGCGCCAATCATCTCAACTCGGAAAGTGAGATGGAACGGTTATTACGACTAGTGAAATTGGAGCAGCTGAACGAGATCAGTTGAAAGTGATTAACGTCGTTAGAAGAATACAAATCCAGCCGGGACGGTAGTTAAGGCAAGTAGACTGTCTCCAGAGCCAAATTTAAGGAGATTCGACAATTCGAAATCTGAGAAAAGAACACGACCCAACGGTTCATGGAACGTTCACAGACCCTGATAAGATCTAGCGTAGTCAGAACAAGCTAAGCTCATTCAGCAGGGAGTTCAAAGCCTTCCGGGATGAGCAATTTTGTACCGGGAGCGTGTATCAGGCATGCATGCCGCTGCTGTTCGTAGGTGATCCACCGTTATCCAGATAACCCACGCCAATCTCATTGGATAACCTAAAACCATGGTCAAGAATTCCATGAACATCCGTAAAAATGTCAAGCACGAAATAAATCGAAGCGAGAACTGAAAAGATCACGAAGCAGTAGGCCAGAAAGAGCATATCGTACATTTTTTTCCCCATGGTATTCTTGTTGTTGTGCATCCACACCTTAAGGACGTGCCGTTTTACGCCGACATCGGCGCAGAACTGTTGAACGCAGCCTCGTCGTGCTTCTGAATCCTCCATCCGAGCTTCTCGGCGAAGGCACACATTTTGTCCTTCTGATCAGGCGAGAATTTGGTTCGAAATCGTTTCTTCATGACAGGAAACGGATTCATGGTCGATAGGGAGGGGTGCAAGAGCTGGGAGCCGCCCATCATTGCAACTTCCTGCTCCCTCGCACTCATTAGGGCTGGAACTCAACGCCATGATCATCTGCTGGTGAGAAGGGCGACCGGCAGAGCCGGGAGCAAGTGCAAGAGGCGTGTGGGAAGGCAATGCTAGCGGAGCAAATCTCTTCCTATCCTTGCGGGGGCTGAAGCAATAGCAAGGTGCTCTCCCTCCACTTCTCTTTCTGTGAAAATTCGGTGGCAATTGCAAGCTGCACACTTGAGAGCCTCCAGGCTGCCTTCCTCGCCGCTGGGCATGAAATCTCCGCACCCATCCAAGGCATGCCCGCCAATGTTCGCAGCGTAAATTCTTCTGACATTCTCTGTATTTCACCGCCTTCTTGAGCGTCGCTGCAGCTCCGAGACATTGGACCTCATTCCTCCGCTGGAGGACCCCCATTCCCCGCTCCTGCACCGCCCGCTCCCCGGCCCGCCGCTGCCGCTCAACACTCTGAATTTCGACGACTCGTGAATTGGACCGTAGTTCATCGAGACTGGCATTGTAATGTCAGCTTGCTGTGATGCACCCAAATCCATCCTACGGTGCTACGATCCTCGCCAGTCTCCCACCGATTTGCAACATACCAGATCCTTGCAGGGGTTTGGGCCGATCAAACTCGAGTATTACTGGGCTGTCGCTAAAAAGCGATCGGGGCAAATCAGGAGGTCTCCGATGGAGGGCAGCCGAGGCAGCAGAGGCGAGCGGGGGGGAAATCACTCCGGCACGGGGGATGAAAGGGTAATAAGGGCGTCGAGAAGGGAGCGGAAGTTCCATGGAATCGGAAGGAGGGGGAGGAGGGAGGTGGGAGCTGATACGCATTATGGTGAATTTAGGGTATAAACGGGATGAATCTAAAGCAACAGTGAAGAGGAGGAGTGATTTTATTTTTTAAGGGAGGAGGAGTGGGAAGGGGAGAGGAAGATTTGAGGGAAGAAAAAAGAGAGAGATGGGGAGGAAGGAAAGAGCAAGGAAGGAAGGGAAGGCAAAACGGCAATTATGAAAGGTGTGAGAAAGTCCACTTGTTTTCTTCTTCTTCTTCATTAATAACGTAAGATTTGCTTAGAACAGAGCCCACACACTTTACACAGTTTTCATCGGTTCTCTCGCACGCGTGCGTTTCTGTGCCGAGCCGACCAACAATAAACCTTGCATGCGTACCCACACGATCCCATCGCAATCTACCCCCCACTCATCCCTTTGATTCCCCCCCCTCACACGCCATCCTTACCTCACCCATTGATTTTA